>NW_026596040.1:8472445-8497857 GCF_907164565.1 Psammomys obesus
GGGCATGTGAGGTCCTGGATTTTATCTTTGGCATCATACATATAGAGAGTCACACATACACATACACACAGACTTACACTCATGCACACAGACTTATACACACACATACATATACACACACACACACATACATTCTCTCACACACGCATTCACACACAGACATACATACACAGACTCACACTCACACACACACATGGACTCATACACACACACTTGGGGTTCATTAGAGAAATTTTTAAAAGAACAAAATAGATCATCTATAATAATCAACCACATTAGAATCATTTGATATTTTCTTTTGTGTTTTTCCCCATAGGCCTTTTCTCCTTCCTTCTTTGTGTGTGTATGAGAATGTATATGTGTGCAAATGCATCCTTATCATCTTGAAATGATGATGTAAGGTACACATGGTGCTAACATCTTACAGTAGCCTCCCCTGTGATGATCTTCTGCTATTGGTGAGGGAAAGCAAACTGCATATTAAATAAAAGGGAATTTATTCATCTGATCTTAGAGCAAACAGTAGTTAGGTATATGAAGTCATAATAGCTGCAAAGTTGATTAAAATATATAAGTGTATATAATTTTTAGGACTCAAATCATGTTGAGTTCTGTTAATGTTTAAATGTAGCATAAAAGGACTGTTTCTAACAGGCTCTACCCTTATCCTTGCTAGTCTGTTTTCAAGAAATACTGAGAGAATGACTGACTGCCACCTACCATTTGATCAATTGTGCATTTCAACCTGAGTTCACTATAGGTCTAATATCCTAAAGCCGTGTAATTTTGCATTTCTTTCATCTCACAAAAAATGAATCTGGGTAATTGTTTGACAAAAATCTGATAAATCTGTTTTAAAATACAATAATATTTAGTTGGTAACAAGGCTCACAGGTGTACAAACTAAAGGCAAGGAGACACATCTTAAACTGTTAGTATTAGTTTAAATTGCCTTCCTGGTTAAAAAAAAAAAGTTAAACAATTAACTAGAAGTAGAAAGAATTTTTCTGAATTTGTGACATGTTTTTCTAGCTCCAAATCTTGCCAGCTTGGTCTTTGGTCCCACAATTGTTGACACACCTCACATAGCACAAAGGTCAGGGTTAAGCATAGTTCCAAAAACAGTTTAACTCTGTGATAGACAGAGAGGTTAAATTAAGGTGAGTATTTTCCTCCTTTGAATTACTACTGATTTGGGAAGGAGGCTTGTTTTTATTTTCATGTTTTACATTTGTGTGTGTTTGTGTGCATGTACACCCACATGTAAGAGTTGGTTATCTTGTAAGAGTTGGTTCTCTTCTTCTCCCTACTCTGTGGATTCCAGTAATACTAACAGTACAGGTTAGCATTGGAGGGTACGCATGAGACACGCATTTGTTTCCTAGCATTGCAAAACATGGATTTATTTTTAAGACAGAGCCCCACTATATAGACCTGGCTATAGTAGAACTCACTGTATACACCGTAACTTAGACCAATTGAACCTTGAGATTATTAAATAGCTGTTTAAAAACACATTATAAAAGCAGTTAACAGTTTAAGAGGTTGACAAAACATGCAAAACCGAAGTGTGTGTATAACCTCAACTTCATGAGGAAAGTATCACAAACATGTATTCACGTTAGCACAGAGGACACACCAGCACGTCCGTTACTTCATAGCAGTGACACAGGCTTTTGTAACTGCCTCAAACTCACAGGGATCTACTTGCCTCTTGCGTTGGGATTAAAGGTGTGTGTCACCATGCCCAGCCAAAACATACACTGATCGTCAGAAAGTCAGAAAGAACTCCTGCAGGTAGGAGGGACACACGAAAGGAATGCCTGGAGTGAGGGGACTGTTTCCTTACCTGCCATGCCCTTCACCCCAGCACAGAATCATCAGGTTAAACTTCCCATTTCCTTGATCCACGAGATTTCGAGTATACCTAAAGAAACAAAAGTTCAGTCGGGCTTAGGGTTTGCTCTTTTAAAAAGATTTATTAAATATTTAATTTAATTTAAAAATTAAGTAAGTAAGTAAGTGAGCAATTTTCTCTCATATAGTACAGCCGGACCACAGGTTCCCTTCCTTCCTCTCCTGCCAGGGAAATGCAAGTCAACACAAAACAAAAACAGAAACAACAACAACCAAAAAGCCAAACCCAAACCAAGCAAACCAATCTTTCACCTTTTCAAAAGCTGTCAAGGAAAGGATAGACCACAGAGCTACAAAGACTCCTACAAGCAAACTCACTTTCTCCCACTGCCAATAGTTCACACCCATTGAATGTTAATGCACATTCCTGAATTAGGTCTATAATTCAGTTTTGCTCACACAGCCATCTAAAAATAATGATCACCAGCTTGCTTCCTTTAACCCAACAAATTGTGCGCCACTTCAGTATAATTTTTTTTTTTTCCTGGAACAAGGGAGGCATTATTTAAAGAAAGCAGTACTTAGCCTCCAGATGTATTTTCTAGAAATGGCAGATGCCATTCAAAGGTCTGCCTGCTCTCATGCTTCCAAAGTGGAAGGCAGCCCACTGTGCATAGGAACATGGACCAGCCCCACTATTCTACCTCAGTGAAACCTGAACATGGTTTTCGAAGTCCAATGAAAACTGTTTTCAACAGTTGAGTTTTTACTTTCTGGCATTTTGTACCTTTTTTTTTTTTTTCATCTAAAATGCAGACCTTTCTGTATTTGAATCTCTGACTTTACTGAGGTAGCTGCTCAGTGATTTCTACTGGTATGAAAAGATAACGGAGAAAAAAAATACTGCAAATTTCTTGTTTCTCCATGCTTATTTATCAGCCTCAAACTAATAAAAAGTAGCATTCTCAGGGAAGGTATTTGGAAAGTTCATAACTACTCCAGGAAAGAATGTTGCTATTGTTTTGGGCATTTCCCCCCTTCTAGTAGCTAAAGTAGGGTTTGAGGACCAAGGTTTCATTAAAGGACTGTTCTAGGATTCAACCACTTTACTGCTAAAGTGCTGACACAAATGCAGTCAAAAGCGCTCATAAGGAAAGTTCTGCACAAATGAGCTGAGGGTGGAAGCGAGCACCAGAACAAAGGCTACATTAGGTCAGAAGAGGAAATCTTTTACTATTATAATTTGCAGGAGAAAAAAACCCAAACCAAAACAACCACTTTAAGGACACACTTGAGCTCTCAAGTTGTAATTTGGTCCAAATGGTTCTGTTGTTAGCATCTGATCAGCAAACCCGGACAGTTGTGACATTTACTTTAGACTGCTGTTTCTAAGGGCATAGAGAGGATTGTATACTTTTATTTTGGTAGTGTTTGTTCACTTAGTCATCTGTTAACTCATGCTCTCCAGGCTGCACTCCTCCAGCCCTTCCTACCATCCCCCAAGCTCAGGGCCAGGTGCTTGCAGGACATGACTCCCCAGAGAGTTGCTAAGACCTATTATTTTCTTTTTAGCTATTGGTCTCCCTTATATTTGAGCTCCTTATGACCTAGGACAGGACTGTACGCACAGCCTTTGTCATAGTAAACAGGGTTCCTATGCAACACCCCACTTCTCCAGAGAACCCACTGTCTGGATATACGGGAACGCACTCAGCCTTGTTTCAAACCCCCAGATCACAGACCTGAACCCTTCTAAGCACTAAGGATCACAACACTATAGAATTTGCTTCTGGCCATCCATCTCCCTCTCTTCTTCCCTCTATAGCCCACCCAGAACTTTATTTTATCTTAATGTGCTGTGCCTTGGATCAAACAAGAAGTTCCTGGCAATGCCACTGTTCTAGAGAGCAGGAACTGTGTGTAGAACACCTGGTTAATTTCACTTGGACAATGCACTATCTAGCCAGATATGCTACTGTAATAATAGAATTTGTCATGTAGAACAGTGGTTCTCAACCTTTCTAATGGTATGTCTCTTTAAAATAATTCCTCATGTTGTAGTTACCCCAGCAATAAAATTATTTTTATTGCTACGTCATAACTGTAATTTTACTATTGTTATGAACTGTAATGTTAATATCTGTGCTTTTTGATGATCTTAGGTAACACTTATGAAAGGATCATCTGACCCCCCCCCCAAGGGGTTGTGGCCCACAGGTTGAGAACCACTGGTCTAGAGGCTTCGTGTTTTAGAAGCCATGCTTCTTAAATTGTGCCCTGCATAGAGGAATGTGGAGCCATAGAAAATTGGAACAGTATAAGATTTCTGAATGTACAGCCAAAAATAATTCCAAATAAAATGTAATGTGTTAAAATAAAATCAGTACCTGGCAACACTTGCCATAGTCATCACATAAATTCATAGCAATCTTGGCTCTTTTTAAAAAATATTGTTATTGTGTATCTCATGAGTATTTAGTCATGTGTGTGCCATGGCTCTGCTGGGAAGGTCAGAGGTCATCTTCTCGGAGTTTTCATGTAGCTCAGGCTGGAGTCAGGGTTTGCTCTTGCTTACCTCCACCTCCCAAGTACAAGTATCATGCCCAGCCTCAACTGTTTTTCATGATAAGTAATCTTTTGTTAAAAATCAAAATATTCAACCAAGATTTCTTTATATAAAGTAAACAAGCAAGCCATCTCTTTAGTATGCATATTTGCTTTAGTCCTTAATAAATGACACATTTATATGTATGCCAAAAAATTTTTTTTTGTTATGGCTGATTTTCGGTAAATGTTTGATTTTCGGTAAATGTTTGATTTTATCTTATACACCTTCATGGAGTTATGTAGAAGTTTTTCAGGACAAAGGAGCTCCAGGCGGCCCTGGGGCAGTGTAGCCCCTGAATCCTAATGGGGAAACAGACCTTGTATAGGGTGCCCAGCTTCTTTCCTGCTGGTCTTTGTTGGCAAAACTGAGATAAGAACAGCTTTGTCTCACACTGTGTGAAGTGACTGGCGGAGCGTTTGCCCCACAAACTGGCAGTTACCTGACAGCATTTAAGAACTAGTAGACATGTCGGGAGTGACTGGAATGAAAGGAAATTCCTTAAGGCCATTCCCCAAACACAAAATGCCACAGGTCCTGTCCTTAGTTTTTAACTACTCACAAGTCTCAAAGTACAGATGACATGGTCTGTGCTGACAAAAGTTTATTGTGCATGTTAGGTGTGAAGAAATGGCTTCCAAGGAAAAACATCCCATTCCCAGCCATCCTTTTCTCCAGCCAGCTTCCTTATGCTAGCCCCAGTGTATCAAGCACAGGCACGGATATTTGCTCTCCCACACAGGAACCTCTCATCCTCGTAGTGACTCATTTTATTCTAGACCCAGAGGCCTGAGGATTGATTGTTCTGACTTAATCCCTAAATTACAACATCAAAGGTCCCAGCCTGTCAGACACCTTACTCAAGCAAGTCCAGAAAGTAGCGGTCTTTCTTTAGTTTTCCCTTCCAGATTCTGGGAAACAACAGCAAGAGAAGGTCAAAGGCTTGAGGGCTGCAAAAGTCACAGTGTGCCCAATTTGCAAAACCTGACAGTCGGTGAACTAACTCTCCGATGGGGCGATGAAAGTGGCTTGGGAGAACTGGAAGTAGTAACAGCTGGCAAAACCCGGGCGCTGTTTTCTGTTAAATTAAGCGTTCCAGGGTTGGTGACTGACTTGGGGTTGTTTCTCCGACCACCATCCTTTTCTAGATGGTTGGCAGGGTGATCTCTGAACGGTCTGTGGTCAGGTCCAGGCGTCTGCCCCACCAGAGCCCGGGAGTACCAGGTGGCGAAGGGGTCCCCGTAGCGCAGTGCCAGCAGCGCCTAAGGAGGTGGGGTGTCGCTTTGTCAGAGGCTGGGGGTGGCGGGGTCTTGCGGGAGACAGCTGAAAACCTGAGAGCCAGTGTGTGTGTGTTGGGGGGTGCTCCCTCCTAACTGCGGGGACCTAGCTTTGCGCGAGCCTGCTCACCTGTACTGGTCGAATTTGGCGTACAAAGCCCACTCGGCGGGATTGCTCTCGTAGGCTTCCAACACAGCCTGCACCTCCTCCACGTTGACCTCGTCGCCCGCGAAGAGCTCGTGCAGGATACGGATGAGGTCGGCCAGGGTCCGCGGCTTCAGCAGCTCCGTCCGTTCCATCCCCGCAGGGCTGGGACGCGCCTCTCCAGGCTGGCTGCGGAGGACGCGAGCGCGGAGAACCCGGGCTGCAGGCTAGATGGTCGCACACACCCGGGACCCACCAGACTAAAAGCTCTCCCAAGGGTATCAAGACTCGGGTCTGGGAGTCACCGGAGAGCCGCTTAGTGCACAGACCGGTCGAGACCAAATCTGCGGAATCCGCCCTCCCGGGCCCTTTTTAAGCTCTTGGAGTCATCTAGAACGTACCAACCGCCTTCAGGGGGTGGAGTGAGGCGGGGAGAGACCCGAGAAACGGGCTGGAGGTGGAGAGCGCCACAAGGCAGGCCCTGGCACAGGACCCAGTTGTCTGTGCGCAGCAGCCCTCTCAGAAGCCACACTGTTGCCTTTGCCCCGTCCTTGCGGTGAGCTCCGGACAATTCCTCCTCCCCCAACCCCCACTTAGCGGAGGATTTTGGCCGGCTATCCTATCCCTTTCCCGACCCCACCTCCCGGGCTTAGTTTTCAATGTTTGACTGTGTTTTAGATCCCTGGGGGGCGCAGGGGTGGGTGGGATGAGGAGGAAAAGGAGCCAACCTTTTTACAAATGCAGCTAAGAAGCCTGGGAAACACAATGCGACCCGTTCCCAGGCCAGTGAGACTATTCTGTAAATGTATACGGTCCTCATATATGTTCCAGGCTTGGTGAAAATTCTTTGTTTTGAGAATCCTTTGTTGCGCTGGCTGGTTGGTAGCAGATCAGGCTGATCTTGAACTCAAAGACCCTCCTGCCTCTGCCTTTCAAGTGCTTACATTTTTTTTTAAATGTAAACGTGCAGTAGTATATCGTGAGAAAGATTTGACAAAGAGTGCTTGAGTTTCTAGTAAGAGTGCTTTGATTTTCCCGTGCCTTGTAAAATATATCCAGTTCAAAGAGCTGAGAGAGCTAATAGTAAGAACAGGCCTTTTGGTGGGACTTGGCTTCAGTGGTGGGGGTGTTTGTCACTGTGCAGTCATTTAGAAGATCCTGACTTGAATCCTTCAAGTCTAGGCACATGCACAAAGCAGGCAGTTCCACCTCCCGGGACCTAGAATGCTCTGAGAACATGGATTATGCATGGTTGAAAAGGAAGCCCTAACAGCACAATTCAAAAACACATATTCTTTCATTCCACTGTGATTTGGATTATTAAAGGTATAAACTTCAGTACCCCCAACTCCACCACTTGGCACACTTAGGACATTCAGGCTGCATGGTATTATGGCCCTTTATCTTCAGTAGAGTACACAGTGCTTTGTGAATGCTGGGGAGCATGCACAAATGCTGATAAGAAGCCCGAGTAAGTGGTTAGAACAATTCAGGCCCCCTCCCCCAGCAATCCTGGACTTGAGTTAAAATTTAGTAAAGGGAACCAGAATTCTTCGTAAGAGCTGAATAGTATAACTTATCTTCTGATAGTTTAATAGCATTATATACATATATGCAAAATGTCAAGATCCATGCAGTTCTACTATGTTGATTTGCTAAGGGCAAGATTGTAGCTTTTTAAGACACTGGCATGTGGACAGCACTCAAAGACCCTACAAGTACTAGAATTCTGAAAACATTGTTTACCCACAAAATGTAATACATTTCACAAGGCAGATACTCTGAGCCAAGCACTGTCCACACAACCCAAATTCCATGTTTTTTTTTCAATTATTTATTTTTATGTGCATTGATTAAGTGCATGTATTCTGTGTGAAGGTGTTGGACCCTGGACTTATAGGCAGTTGTGAGCTGCCATGTGGGCGCTGGGAATTGAACCCAGGTCCTCTGGAAGAGCAGTCAGTGCTCTTAACCACTGAGCCATCTCTCCAGTCCTAAATTCCATGTTTTAGGCCACTGTTATGAGATGGTTTATAGTCTAAAGGGAGGGCTGATACACAGCAGTGCACATGGAGACATGGACAGGCACTGGAAGTATATTTACCTATCAGAGAAATATAAAGCATGGGAAGCCAGGCAGTGAGGCCTTGCCAATTTAGATGGTGTTTGGGGGAAACTTCCTTAAAAGGGTTGTTTGAGCAGGACCAGAGATGTCAGATGCACCTGTCTTGGAGACACTTCTAAGTGGAGAAGACACTAAGTGCAAAAATCCTTGGGATTGATATAATCTTTTTTTGTTTTGTTTTTCAAGACAGGGTTTCTCTATGTAGCCTTGGCTGTCCTCAAATTCACAAAGATCCACCTGCCTCTGCCTACCCAAGTGCTGGGATTATAGGCATGCGCCATTGCTCCTGGCTGGGATTGACACAATCTTAATGTGTGAAGGAGAGCATAGACTGGACGTGATTGGCAGACTGTAGAGAAGGGTGGAGGGCTGCAAATCCAATGGGCTTGGCAGGGGTAGAGGAGATAGAAGAGATGAGAACTAGCTGAACTAGCTGAACAGGTTCTGAATATAAAGCTGTCAGGATTTGCAGACAGAAGAACTGGTTTGGAAGATGAGTGAAGATGCTAAGAGACTCACAAGTTGGACTTGGAGAAAGGAGGAATGGCATGCTTTCTGAATGCAGATGCCGTACCTGTGAACACATGGGAGAGCCAGACTAGCATGTATCAGGGTAGTTCTGTAACAAAAAGACCTATCCCAAACTGGAGAGCACTTCCTGAAAACTAGAAGTAAGCAATGGTAGGATTCGTGTTCATTTCCTGTGATGTCAAAGGAACTATGGGAGTTAAATTCTTCTGAGATTCTCCTCATGGCCTTTCACATTTGATCTTTCATGCACTAAAACTAAGAAAACAAGTAAAACCAGTATCATCCAATATTTTTTCCACTTTCCATTACTTCCAAAACAAGAAAACAAAAACAAAAAAACCCAACACCCCCTAACTCTTAAGATTTAAATTCAAATAAGAAAAGCTGCTTACTCAACAGCAAGTGTCATGGATCAAAGTTAACACTTCATTTCAGGGTTTTTTGGATATTGGCATCACGATCCCCGAAAACTGAAAGCACAGACCCACAGTCCACCCACCAAGAAGAGCAAGACTAACTTCTTACCACATGTCAAAGGAGTCAGGGCTGGGAGGAATGAAGGTGTCAGTGAATCCCTGGAGGGGAGTATTAGCAGGACAAAACCTGAGTTCTTGAGTTTCCTGTCATTAGGTGGCATGCAGTTGGCTTTCTTTGTGACCAAAGCTTATCCAGCATATACATACGTGGAATATGAAGCGGAAGCTTCATAACAAGCCATTCTCATTTCTGCCTTCCTGCAGTACGTAATACGGCCCTACTGTAAGTCACACAAGCAACTGATCGACTAATGTTCTGTAACTGCAGGCAGAGTTTACAATTTTCAATTTTCTCATCTGGTTAGAGAACATGACCACTAGAAACCCTTTCAGGTTAAAATGTCTAAAAAAATCAGACTCCAGGAAGTATCCAATCTTATTTTGATTAGTGATAATTCAATCTTTAACTTGCTTTATGTCCTAAATAGTCAAAATCTCATTATGAAATCCCTAGCATACATAATTTTAAGAGAAGTGGGATATTCTACATAGGTCATGTGTACTTTGTGTACTGCCATGGTTCTGCAAAGTAAGACAGTGTGACATTACACTTGTCATACACATGGAAAAGTGAAAATACAAACTAAAGGTTCAGTCCTCTTTCCTCCTAAATTTCAATTGCACTTGAAATACTTTAAGCTGTTCAGTCATTCCATCACTCACAGGCTCCCAGCTTACAAGTGTTATAACATCAGTGCTGAAAATTATTTGGGCAAAGACCAGTAGACAATGTAAAACAGTTTGATAAAACTTTCTTAGTGTTAGACTCCTAGACAGCCCTACACACTCCTCAAGGCTACTGGTGGAAGAAAACAAATAAGGTATACATATTTAGTTAACTTTTGATTTGATGTGGCAGTAAGTTATTCCTGTAAAAATGTTACAGACTTAAACTCAAGTTTATTTTTTATTTCGTAGAGTTAATAAGCATTCTGTCATCTCAAACAAGCATCAGCAAACAATAAGTTTAACATATTTTTTCCTGTTAAATATCTACCATTATGCTCTTTCAGTAACCTCTTACTGGGCAAATCTTTTCCCTATCTAATTGACAGTGCTCAAAAATCAGTACTTCCCAGCTTTCAAGATGAAAGGTGTTTTCTAAGCCTGTATTCTGTGTAACTCACTGTCCATATCACTCCTCTGTAAACTATTACCTGCATTAACTCACTCCAAGGGTGCTGATAAAGGGGATGCCCAGAACTCACATTCTTGGGCAGAAGACAAGAAATAGACAGCACTGTACTGTGTCGTTACACAGCATCTTTCATGGTTCACATGGCTGAGTACGGCCCTAAAGCACACTCTAGGGTTTAAGAGTTAAAAACGAGCCAGGTGCAGTGGTGCACAACTGTAAGCCTGGCACCCAGGAGCCTGAGGCAGGTTAGTCACAAGTTTCAGGTCAGCCTGAGTGACACAGCCTGTCGCAAAAACAAAAACAAGGGTAGTATAGGTCCTCAAATATTTTTGATGAGAAATACATTTCTATCATCACCTTTGCAAGCAAACACTTGGAATTCTTACATACTTCAAATCCTGTAATCCCATCTCACTCTGTCGCCCACACTGGTCTTAAACTTTCAGTCTTTTTTCTTCTGCTTCCTGAATGCTAGGTTAACTATGCACTGCCATGTCTAGTTCTAGCTGGAAATCTTTAAGACACATATGGAGCTAGGCAAGGTTGTCCATACCTTCAATCTCAGCATTCAAGAGGCACACAGGTCTCTGTGAGTTTCCAACTAGGCAGATCTACATAGTAAGACCCAGTCTCAAAAAATAAAACAAAAAGACATATAACACACATAAGGAAAAAGTTAAATCTTACTTCAAGCAGTGACCAATCTATCAGCACAGTGACAGTTACACTCTTTTTTTGTGTGTGATGGCATGGAATACACATAAAATTTGAGGCTATTTTTCAATCATTAGCCTTGAATGCTTTCAACTTGGAGAACACATTAGGAAGCACTCAATTGAGTGCTAGAGATAGAGCTCAGCAGGGCCCTGGCCTCAAGTGTACAAGACACTGGAATGATGCTCAGCATTGCAGAAACACAAACTACAATTCAGATGTTAGAAATGAGGGTGGGGTGAATCGGTAAACTTGAGGTTGCCTGCTGTACCAAGTCAGCTTCTTTGACACAGGTAAGTGACAGTGGAATACACAGGGTAGGGCTTAAGAATCTTTTTGGGAAAAGTTCTTTTGCATTTCAGTCTGGTTTTAGACTCCTGAGTCTCTGGCCCAGGTTTACTGAGCACTGAGATTACAAGTGTGTATTACAATGCCTGGGATGAGGCTCAAGAATCATAAATGACAGGACTTAAAAAAGAGTTGGGGACTCTTGGGTACAATATATGAAACTGTTCCCCAGCTTGATTAATTTTAAACTATGCACATCCTTCTAGTCTGTCAACACAGTTGCTCTCCTGATTACACATTAACTAGAAATTAGGTTCAACAGTCCTTCTTCCACTCTGGCAAAGACGTCAGAACTGTGAAACCTTTTTGCCAACGGGGCTGCCCTCTACTGGACAACCTAAGGTAGCGAGACAAATCAGTGCACTTGATTATACAAAGCAACACAGATAAATGTAAACATTCCATATTCCAAAGAAACAGGCTCCCCCAGTAAGTTAAAAAGCAAAACTACCTCAAAATTCAAACCCTTCAGTAAACTAGATTTTACCATGGAAACAACACAGTACCAATTCTAGTAAACTGGATTTTACCATGGAAACAACACAGTACCAATTCTAAAGTAAATAACTTGTCATCTGAGAACCTGCAATGGATACAGAATTCCAGTTTCCTTTCTAATCTCGGAGGCAGATCTCAAACAGGAATGTGTGGGGGTAATGGGCATACTCTAATGTCAATTTTTAAGACGATTTTATGGTAGCACATATCTTATTTTTAGTCCATTTACTCTATGATGTTTTCTTACACATAAACATAAGTCAGAGCAGATTCATGCTGAATATTTGGTAGCCATTAAGTCTCTCCCCACAGCATCAAAACTTCTCTGAGTTTTTTTCTTCTGTGAAAATATCAAGTTGTTCTTTTGTGGCTCATCCCCATGCCTGTGATTTGCAGTAATGTAGGACCAGTTTACCATCACTGCCAAAACACTACAAAAAAGAAAAAGACAACATATTAAGCACTAATTCTGTTATATTAAGAAAGAATTCTATTTGGCTAGTGAGATGGCTCAGCAGTTAAAAGCCATGGCTGCTCTTCCAGAGGTCCTGAGATCAATCTCCAGCAACCACATGGTGGCTCATGATAGAGGGACTTGATGACCTCTTCTGGCATGCAGATAGAGCACTTATAAAAAAAAAAATCCATAAATACATTACAGAAAAGAAAGAGTTCTATAAACATACTACCTTTTCCAAAAGATGCCTCTATATATCACACATACAAGTAATAATAAATATTCAACAAAACCAATGTACCTTGGGTATGGGCTTAAATGCTTTCACCGCCTTCATATCTCTGAAGATAAAGTAAATTTTAGCTCGTTCCCAGCAGTGCTAGTTATCTAAAAATGATTACTGCCATGAAGGAGCATTGTGGAACGAGGTCATTCTAGTGTAGTTTTATCAATTGTTTGGTGATCTCAACCACAGACGGTAACAAACAATGCAGAAGTGATACAGATCAGACAAGATTTCTAAGAAAAGCAAAAGATGACTTTTAAATAGAACTTATCCCCTGACTGTTTAAGCTTACTAACACTCTACTGTGTTCAAGGTGTTTCGGATATAACAGAACAAGGTTCTCGCCCCCCATCGATAATTAAGATGGCACAGTATCTCTTATAAATGTGAATTAATAATCCTCACTATACAATAGACATGGTATCCATTGGCAAAAGGTTACTTACCTCATATAGAGTTCCAACTTCTTGGTCTGGGGAAGGGGCAAAGGATTGATTCACATAAATAAACTATACGGAAGTAAAAAGAAAATAGACTCAAACTGGTATCCTAAAATAGAGGACCCTGCTCCCAGCTTTTTGTAACTAAGACAGTTTTAAATGGTTTGTGTGCACGTGTGCAGGACTGCCCTTGTGTTCAAGGCTTTCCTGACTACACAGTGAGGCTACCATAAGAAGAAAAAAGTTCCCACTGAGTCACAATAAAATATGTTTCTTCTAATTATTTCACATATGCAAGTAAAAACCGATATATTTGATATTGGGCATTTTCCTTACATATCTTTTTCTTTTTGGCCTTTACAACTTTTGAAAATTTTCAGGGGTACTGAACCTTCAAGCTGTACACTTCTAGTATTAGATTACTTGCAGACAAAAATAATTCATTGTTTCAGACTTCAGTTTAATTTGTTTTAAATTAAAATATTTCTAGTACTTAAAAATTTCCTAAAGATATTAGAGCAAAGGTAACAGTGCCAGGAAGGCTTTTGATCACCTTCTTTTTAGAAAATAGAAGAAAACTGGTAGGTAACATTCAACATTCACCTCAAGATTTAAGAATAAAATATGTTTGGTTTAACAATCTTGTCTCTCTCTCTCTCTTTTTGAAAGAAACAGGAGAACAGCTGGTCAACAGGTATCATTTATACAACAAATATTGGTTATTTTTTTCTGTCATTTTTACTGAATGAGGCAGTTAAGAGTCCTGGCCCTAAACACAAATAACATTTCATGGCCTATCCTATGTTTATGAATGATACTAAAAACAATATCTCATGGGACTATTTGAAATATAAAACACTGCCAAGTTACAGATAATGCCAAACTTAGCTATGTGCTTTAGTGATGATTTAGTTAACCAGAGACTGCATACAAGATTATGGTCTTGTAAGATCATGGTCCTGTCTTCATGTGATGTGCTGTTTCAGTTTGCATAACCATAGTCTTAAGATAGTCACACAAAACCAAAATTGTCTAATAATGACTTTCTCAAAATGTCCCCACTGTTAAATGATGTGGAGACAGCTCAGTTGGTAAAGTGCTTGTTAGGCAAGAATGTAGACCTCAGTTCTATCCCTCATATAAGCCACAAAAAGCTAGGCATAGTAGAACATGCTTGTAATCTCAGCACTGGGGAGATAAGATACGGGAGGACCCCTGGGACTTACTGGCTAGCCAGCTTAGCCTAATTGGTGAACGTTAGGCCGATTAAACTGTCTCAGGAAAACAACACAGATGGCAAATGAAACATGACAACCAAAGTTCTTCAAAGAAACAAAACCCTTACGACAACTATAGCCCAATGAAGTGCTTACTATATACTACACTATGAAATAAGTATACGCCCCTTAGTTGCTTTACACCATGTGAAAGATACATTGCTTACTTCAACAACAGTGGAAGAAGTCTAATACTGAATCAAAGTATATTAAGCCCCAAACTTTCCTGAAGTGCAGAGAACATAATGTTCTATGACAAATATTTCTGTATAGATATTCAGTGATATTTTGAATAACTAAAATGCCAGGCTTAAAAAAAATCCTGGAAAGCAGTGATAGTAATAATAAAGATAACGAGAAAGGCCAGCGGGATGACTGACGGAGTAAGGGCACTTTCTGCCAAAGTGATGACCTGCAATACTTCCAGAACCATGGTGGAAGGACCCACTTTCAAGTATTGTTTGACCTCTGCATGCACATGCCAAGACCACCAGAGGTAAACATAAAATAAGAAAACAACTGCAATAGATAACAAAGTGAATCCAAATTTATCTCATTTCAGAGCTTCTTAAAGAATCTTCTGATAAAGCACATTACCTCACCAACAAAAAGCATAAGAGGAAAGAACAAAAGCAATGTGTAGCTTTGTATCTATTTCTGTACATGTGTTACTAGCAGTTGCCTAGGAACTATTGTGAATTTTCATAGGCAAACAATCATTTCTGTTTTCATACCAACTGTTCCGAGGCCACAAGTTTAAGGAACTTTTTGATGAAGTCAATGAGTCCTTGGATGGTTCGAGTTCGCTCTACAGCCCATTTCTTTGTTTTCATTATAGGGGTATCTCCTACAGCCTTCAGCAGGATATCAACTTAAAAAAAAAAAAAAGACAACTGTATCGAAACATCTGATGAGATGTCAAACAGTTCAGAAAGCTTAAACTTTTTATTCCATAAGTTATGTAATTATTACATCTCTGACAAAGAGGAGCTACACTAGAGATACAGAAGGATTAGACTCTTTTTCCATTATTTCCCCCCTTGATCCTACAAAGTTTTCCCTACAGGATTAATCTTTATGAGACACTCTGACACAGCGTAATTCTGGCCCATGATATAAAGCAATACCCAAGCAGCCAAGAAAAGAGCCTTATGTACCGTTCATCTACCAAAGTGGTGGTAAAAGAAAGGTGACTATACAGGTGGTAGTGCTGTTGCCACTGTGATGTGGCATAATGTTCTGGAGAGCAGTATGGTAATACATATCTAATACTTAGATACAGCCTGACTCAATAATATACTACTAAGAATTGAAAAGCTTGAGATTTGCAAAGATTCACGGAGAAGGATGTCACCTTCATCAAAGCACTTATTTTTACAAGAAAAAACGCAGTAAATTTACATGTTCAACACACACATATAAGATTAAAATATGAGATGCTTTACGGCAGAATTTATAGAGAAAAAACACATTCCAAATTGGGTCCAGACTGTGGCTCTGGCACTTGTAGAGCTACAAGCACTGTAATCTTTCATTCTCAAATCTCTGTAACAGCACCAACCTCAGAGCAGTGATGCAAGGATTAAGTGAGTTAATGTATGTACACAACACTGCAGACCATAACCTTTACTAATTGAACCTTAAGATTAAATAGCTGTTTAAAAACGGATTATAAAAGCAGTTAATGGTTTAAGAAGTTGAGAAAATGTGCAAAATAGAAAATGTGTATATACCTCAACTTCAGTAAGAAAGCATCACAAACACATACTCATTTTAGCATAGAGTACACACCAAAATGTTTTCATAGTGGTGACATATGGCTTTTTGTAAATACCAGGTGTTTTTTTTTTTTAATACCAAATGTTTTATACTTAACTTTATAATTAAAAGAAATCCTACTACTATTTTCAAAAAATATAATTGGGGCCCAAAAAAGTTTCAAAGACTCGACATACAAAGATGTGAACCAAGACTGATCTCCTTAATGATGGTTCTTTTCCTTTAAGTGCTACGTACAATAAAAGCAACCAAAAAGCAGCCCTGAAAGAACTGTTCTACAGCTACCAGACTTTTCCCCATTTGTTTGGTATTCAAAGTTGGGATCAGTTTATCCACGTTTTGTCTTGAAGCCAGATGTGGTGATAGAGGTTTTTAATCCCAGCATTTAGGAGGCAGAGGTAGGTGGATCTCTGGGACTGTGAGGCTAGCCTGGCCTACACAGGTTGTTCGGCGAGCTGAAATAAAACATGGGCTCCTAGAGCTCTTACAGCTATGTAAGTATCCTTTCAGTTATTTTGGGAATAAGGATGAGTTGGAAAGGAAAAAATAGGTTTTTTTTTTTAGGCTACCTTTCATTCCTTCCTCCCAGTTCCCTCAACCCCCTGGAGGAATTAGTAACTCAGCAGCAATTAGGCACTGAGTTGTACTACTGAAGAAACAAGAGCCAGAGGGCAAGAAGCTAGAGAAGTACTTACAATAATTACAGCTATAGTCTTAATTCCAAAACTGGTTTGCTTGTAGCTCAGAAGCATGGCCACACGTTACAATCAACTAGAGACAGTTAACATAGACAGCACTTGAGTTTTAAATCTTTTATAAAGTAGGACCTTAGCACTGATATTCAAAAGTGTGGCCAAGCACAACTGTAATACTGTGCTACCAGGGCCAACAACCTCAGTCTGTTTCAACAACCCTTCTTCTGTAAGTTACAGTGGAAATGTGAAATATTTAAGCCCTTTCATCAAATTGTCTAAAAAAAGACTAAAAACAGGAATTCAATTTGTGGGAAGAAAAAAAAAAAAAAAAAGAAAAAAACATGGACTTAAACAGTCCTATCAGGCAATATCTTGGATTATGGGTCATTTTCTAGGTTGTTTTGGGGGTTTTGTGCAGCAATCATCAGTGTGACGGACTAAAACTTTGACTTAGACATTTAGATTTTTATTCATTTGGGCAAAGGCTGGCCTTGAACCCAGAGATCTGCCTACCTCAGGCTCCCGAGTGCTGGGATTAAGAGTATTACTTCACCACTTTGTTTGATGTTTCCATCTTAAAGGAAACCTTTGAAAGTCAGATCAATACATTTACTGAAAGAAAAAAATTAGGATTTTTAAAAAGTTAACAGTCGTTATCTGTCCAAATATTTATAGTACATCACGTACATGTGACAGATCTCCTCCAAATGCAAAGTTGGCCTATTTTTTCTTCCTTGATGAGCTGGGGATTGAACCCCTGAAACCATCTGTAGTGTTCTACTACTGAGCTATATACAGCTGCATCCCCCAGGAGCAGAGCTGGCAGACAGTTCTCCTCCTGTACAGCATCAACAAGCTGGTGAAACTAAGGAATAATAAACATACCCACATCTACATTTCATGTCTCTGAAAGGAGAACAATTAAGGAGAAGATCTTCTTTTTTCTATTGAAACATGCTTATCTGTTGATTTTTTCTTATAATCAACTTTAACTTTATAGTGGTCAGGCAAATTAACCTGACTCTCCTTTCTTGCCAGTGGAAGGCACATCCCTAAAACAGAGGCTGAGGATAGCTGGTTAAGGTAATTCTCTGACACACAAAGGCACGACCCACCCCAAATAAATAAAAAGTTAATACAAAGGCAACATGTATACCTTTAGTTTTCCCTTAGCATTCTTTAGTGTCTAAAGCTCCAGGTTTTTGACCCAAAGAATGAGGCCCCTAGCGAATTCGTGGATTGTAACCCACCGGTTACTTCTGTCGCCTTACATTTTTACTCCAGTAACTAGTATTGTGTTAAGTTCCTGGAGCTACTGTGAACCCACTGGGCTCGAAGACTGACTACCTCAGCGATCAGATGCTGTAGAAGGTGCAAAGGATGGTGGATCCGGGTAGTACCGGGGTCCCCTAGGCTCTCAAAAGTGGTAACAGAAGCTACATTATATGTTATTATGTCTCCATACCTTACAAGAACCAGTTTTTGCTTCCTAAACCTAAGGTATCCTGAAAACCATGTTTTTGAACCCACGCTGAACTTGCAACCTCATGACGTATACCCATCTCTTTGCCTTGCTAAACTCCTATGTATACCTGTGATGACTACACCTTCTCACCTACCCAACAGGCAGCCTTCAGCCCTACTTTTCTGTCCGGGTGCTAACATCCAATTATCTTTGACAGCTGTTTTCCATCAACCTTCGCCCATAAAAGGGACCTCAAAAGCCAGTGAGAGGCTGCTCTCTGAAACCCCGACTTAGGGGGAGGCAGTCATCTAGCCTGTTCCTTGCGCACTTCTAAATATATAGCTTGTTCTCATCAGAGAGTCGTGCAAATTTTTTTTTCCTCAGGTCTAACACTTTTGTTTCATTCTAAGAGGAGAAAGGGTACTTCTGGGACGCGCCCTTCTTTAGCTTTTGCTTCTTTTGGGGCCACTACTCCTAGGAACGCTACTAAGTCTCCTGCCTCCGCCCAAGCGCGGATGTTGACATTACTTTTTTTCTTGGTGTCACCGGGAGGTTCCTCCGTCCCCGGCGAGACTGCGGCCGAAGATGGGGGTTCGGGGGTGGCTGTCTCTGGGGAAAGCTCCGAAAGGCTCTCGCCGCCGGCCCCGGCCGCTGAAGAAGGAAGCTGCAACACGGCCTCTGGATCTTCCGCCATCTTCGCTGGCTGAGATCGATGGCGGAAGTGAGGTAGCGGCGTGCAGGGGTTGGGCCTTGCTCCACGAAGCGCCTCAGCAGGCGGCGGGCAGGAGTGCTACCCGGATCAACAGAGAACTCTGGGGTGTCTGGAGAGCAGTGCATACAGATCGCCCGTTGGAGACACCGCAGTTCATGCAGGAGCGACTGTCCATCCGGTCGCGGCGAGTTCGGGAGCGCTTCCGCGACGAGCACCCGCGGGACGGCCGGGTGAGCATGCACCCTCTGCGGCGGGGTGGCTCGGCCCGGACGCGCTTCCGTTTCCTTCTGGCCGGCCCCTCCCAGGCCCCGCCTCCGGGCCCCGCCCCGCGGCGCGGGAGCGCGCGCGCGCGTGCGGGAGGGGGCGGGTGGGGAAGCAGCGGCAGGCAAGCTCCCGGAGGCGAGGCTCGCGCGCCCGCCCCCGCCCTGGCCGCAGCGCCCACCCGGTCGGCCCGGCCCAGCCATGATCAAGGCCATCCTCATCTTCAACAACCACGGGAAGCCGCGGCTCTCCAAGTTCTACCAGCCCTACGTGAGTATGCCCCCGCCGCCGACCCCGGGGCGAGGGCGACCGCCGGCGCGCGGCAGCGCCCAGCGGCTTCCCCCGAGCGACCCTCGCGACGCCGCGGCCCTTCCCGCGCCAGCCTCCGCGCGCCGCTGACCGGCCGCTGGGGCGGTGGGAGCCGCTGCCACTCCCCGCCCGCCGCTCGTTCGCCGCGAGGGGCGCTGCCCACCTGCCCGGCCCCTCTGCCCCACACCGGGCCGCGCCGCTCCCAGCCCCACTCCCCGCCGCGGACGGACGGGCCACCGTGTCCGCCCTAACCCTCGCCGGGCTCAGCAACTTTGGCCCGCCGCACGCCCTGGCCGCTGTGGCCCCGTTTCCAGACGGAAGCACCCGAAGCTGGCTGTGACTTCCAGGTGGCAACTGAAGAAGAATTAAGTGGGGGCCTGACTTTTCTAGTGGGCTTTTTAACCTGCTGTCCGGATTTACTCTTGAAATAACTGGTAGCCTAAGTGGCCGACCCATTGGAAAGGGATTCTGTATCTCGGCTTTATAACCGTTTCATTTTGGTATGGCTATTCTTTTTAAAGCAAGGCATAAGGGCATTTCCCCCCGAGTTTTAGTTTAAACGAAATGCCATCTGTGAAAGTTCTCCTCTAGAACTGTGAACAGTTTAATATTGCTAGGAGCAGATGACTTTAAAGTCTCGAAGGTAATTTATAAACGATTTAGGAGAGGTAATCTGTTTCTATGCCTTACCTGAGGGCAAAGCTAGTGCTAGGTCATACACTGAGCTGTCATTTGGAGAGTGGACGTGAGCTGCCTAGCTGTGGTGCTGTCTTGGGGTGTTGTGCTTATAGACATTTAGTGTTGAAAATGTGCCAAGACCAGCACTTTATGCGGATGGCCCCAGATGGAAATTATTCCTGCCATTAAAAATGAACCGTGAAAATGTCAGTTTGCCTAAAGTGATAATGCAGTCTGTGGAGGTGTTGGTTGAAGTGAGAAACGGGGCTGCTTCATTTTCTTAAGTTGCTTTGCTCTACTTTTGCATGGTTTTTAATGTAGTATAACTTAAGTGCTAATGGTCTGCCTAAAAATTCTAGATCACTCTTGAAGCCGAAATAAAATTCTAGTTGTTCCTTCTGAGGAAAGCAATGCTGTTAACTTGCCATCATTAAGTGATTGCCTAAAATGTTAACTAGCCCTTGTTGAGTCCATTTGCTGTGTAGAAAAAGTATATCCCAATATAGAATCAAAATGAAAAGGTTTTTTTTCATATTTAAATTTAGTAGCTGGTTTGGCTTGATAGTGAAGGCCTGTAATTCCAGCTACTCAGGAGTATCGGAAGTTGAATGCCTGGATAACTTGAGTTTAAGGCCAGCCTGTACAATTTAGTGAGACGCTGTCTCAACATAAAAAGTAAAAGGTGGGCTAGTGATAGTGTGTCTAGAATCCTCAGGGTTGTAGCCTCAATGCCTAGTATCATAAAATTAATTATTAAACATTATTCAGGGGGATGTAAAGTGAATGAATACATTATTAGACATTATTCAGAATAATAGGTCCCTTGGCTTTGCTCATTATATCCTGGTAATCAGTACTATAGGTAGACTTAAAGCATATGCAATATGAATTTAACTTGGAAATCTCGAAATATAGTTTCCTGATTTTCAACGGTGGAAGTAGAACTGCCTTTTACCTTTAATCCTTAGGTAGTAGTGAAGGCTAACATGGGAAGGGCAGCTGAAGGAGCCGTGGTGCCATTTTTGTGGACCTTGCCTGACTGACAGCGCTGCTGGAGGGAGGATGCTGGAAGAGATGTAAAAGCACCCTGGTTGGGCAGAGGAGGTGCACCAGCACCAGAAGCTGTTCTTTGTCTTTACAAATTGGATTTCCCCAACCACAGACTTTCTTTCAGAAATAATTGAAAGTAATTTGTTTATTTGCTTCTTGCACTAGGCTGCAACCCTTGGGCAGACATTATCTTTCATTCGTTTATTCCGCCATCACTTTGTCATTGACTGTTTACTTCTTGTCTGCCACATGTAAGCACTGCAAACAAACACGTCTACCTTTTGCTTTGTAGGGGGTGCAGACGTGGCTAATAAATAGCCACCTATATGATATTATAGGTATTAATAGTAATTAATGATGTGGAAAAACTAAAGAAAGGCAAAGTAGGGAGTGTGAGGATGATAATTTAAAATACTGCAGCCAGGTACTTTCTCACCAAGAAGTAACTCTTCAGCAAAGTATTGAACGTGGTAAGTAAGGCAGCTTTTCAGAGAGATACCTGGGGAAAGGCATTCCATGCAGAGGAAAACGAGTGCACAGCCCTGGTGGAAAAGTTGAATGTCCGGAGACTGAACATCAGGAAAACAAGCATTGCAAGTGGAGACTTTCGGGGAAGTGTTGTTGGAAATGGCATTTGTTTGTGTAGGTCATTGGAGTGTGGCCCTTTGGCATTGTCTGAAATTCTATTTATTTGTGACATGTCCAAAATCGAATCCTTGTGCTTTGCCTAGCCCAGATACATGTTCGTATTCTCTGAAGGAATTTACCTGTTGCTATTTTTGTCTTAGAATTTTATTCTTTATTTTATTTTTCACGCATTCTGTTTCACAGCCCATAATTACTTCGGGGCATCCTATAGAATTTTTGACGGAGTTTATAATTTAAGCATATTTGTGTCACCTCCAGCAGTCAACATTGAATCTTTAAACTTTTTTAAGAATTAGCTTTTATGTATGTGTATGTATGCCGGTGCCTACATAGGCCAAAAGGTGTGGCTTCCCCTGGAACTGGAGTTTCATTTGTTTGTGAGCTGCCTGACTTAGGTGCTGGGAACCAGACTTGCCACCTGCAGGAGAAGTAAGCACTCTTAACCCAGATATCTTCTCTGGCGCCTATACTAAACTCCTGATGAATTGCTGTCGAATGCATTGCTTTGGAATCCAGCTTTGGGATAAAATTTGTATTGAAATTGATTTGTTAAATTTCCTTCCAACTGTTAAAATGTGCTTCATTAAGCAGAGACTTTCAGAATCTATGTGTTTAGCACAAAAGTAAAGACGTTACAAAAGTAACTTCCTCCATTCCTGGGTTAGGGTGTACAAGGCTCTAAGAAGTACTTATCCATCCAGGCTGACAGGCTGGCAAGCTGGCAAGCTGCTGAGAGATTTATGAACCCCACCTGGTGGCCTGAGCTCCCTCCCCAGAATCCACGTGGTAGAAGGAAAGAGCCTCTCTTGCCTGTTGTCCTCTGACCCTTTACTGTCTTTCTCACATAGATAAATTAATAAAATGTTTTTTTTTTTTTTGTTTTTTTGTTTTTTTAATTTAAAAAGAAGTGAGTACTCAGCAAGCCCAGCAGTTTCAAGTTAAAGAAGCTAAGCAATACTTAGGGATATTTCAGGCCAGTGGGTCTACACCCTGGAAGGGAGCTGAGGTGTGAGTTCAACGTTTATGCTTAATACTAACAGCTTGAAAACTGCTTAACTTTACAATATCTTTCCCAAATACGGTGGGTTCACTCGTCAGTTATGTTTCCTCAGGACATAACATTTGTGTGGTCATGCTACCCCTTTGTAGTGTAGATTTTGTGTTGTAATAACCTGGGTCATGCCTCCCAGCTTGTCATTTATGACACATGAAGTAACGTGTGTTTTGCTAGTCTTTGCTGAACTAATGTTTTGGCTCATTTTGCTGGAGTTAGATACTAAGAATGGTTGGACTTGGTACTTTTGTTTTGCCTAATGTATCCTTGAGATTGTCCCTGCAGAATTTGTGTTTGTGGTTTTATTTTTGAAGTGATTCTTACCACAGCAATCTGGCAATAGTAACTTTTAGTCTCAATAGTTGCGTAGAAATTATGTCAGTACATTACTGACGTTTAAACCAGATGTATTTTGCATAGCTATTAAGCAAGAAAGCAGCAACAAAATATGTTTGAGTTGTATGATTTCTCTTCTTGGAAAGCCATGGTTCTTTAGTGAGTCATGCTAATAAAGTGGAAATATGTGAGTATTCCTTGTTTCCATAGATGCTAAAGATTATCGCACATTTCTAAACTGTAAAATTATGAGTTACTCCCGCAGTATCACTGTAATATTGTGTATTAGGCTGTTTAAAAACTTCAGGCACTAGAAAAGGGTTCTTTTCTTTAAATCCTTAAAATATAGAATCGGGAGTTTTGTATGTTTAGTTTTTTTTAAAAACATCTTTAAGAAGTTCTGTCTAAACTTATTGGTTTCCATTTTAGTGACTTAAAACAGTGTAGCAGGTAGAATAGTTAAATGCATTTCCTTTTCATCTCGGCTTGACGTATGCTTGGGTGTGCTGTGCTGCCTAGCTACATGCCCCACCCTCTCCATTGTTAGTCAGTTGTGGCACCCAGTTCTGTTCCCAGTGCCTGCAACTACTAGGGAAGCTGAGGCAGGTAGATCACTTTGAGCCCATGAATTAGAGACCAGTCTCGGCAACATAGTGAGATGCTATTTCAAAATTCAAAACAAAACGAAATTTAAAAAGTTCTGAGTATTGAGGTATTAATACATATCCTTTCACATTTCAGCTTTTTGGAGAAAAAAATTGCGTATGATTTTGTTTTAAAAACATTTTTTAAAGATTCATTTTATGTGTAGGAGTGTATTGTCTACATCTGTGTGTGTGCACGCTTGGTGTCTCTGGAGGCCAGAATATGGTATCCTGGTGTTACAGATGGTTATGAGCCACCATTTGGATTCTGGGAATTGAACCTAGACCTCTGCAAGAGCAACATGTGCTTTTAACCACTGAGCCGTCTCTCCAGCTCCTCCATAAATTTGTTTTTCTTTAGTATTGGTTAAAATTCTTTGGGGTACATAACCTGGGTCTTATGTGATAAATGCAAATGCTCCTGAACAATTCCTACAGGATAAATTGTATAGAGGAGTAGATGGATTCCAGCATCGATTCAGTGAGTCAGTGACTTCCTTACAGAGTGCTTCTTGATTTGCTTTACTTGGCAAAAAAATTAGCTATTTCCCCCCTTACAGTTCAATCCAAAAGTTCTTGTAATCTCTATGCTACCCCTCAAACAAAACAAAAACTAACCAACCAACCACTAACCTGGCTAGACATACCCAACCAAGACCAATAATAGCTTTCTTTCATCAGGATCCAAGGTTGGGGATAATAATGAACATGGAGACAGAGATAAAGTGCTATTTTCAGAAAGCTGGAAAACAACAGTGGCTGTTGATCAGCAAAATTAGGGTTGACCATTGTGTGTTTAAAAAGAATTTTATGGTTGGGACTAAAGAGATGGTTCAGCAGCTAAGAGCTTGTACTGCTCTTCTAGAAGACCTGAATTTGGTTTCCAGCATTATTTGGTGACTCACAACCTTTAGTAATTCCATTTTCTGGGGATTTTCTTCTAACCTTACTAGGCACTGCTTGAGTGTGGTACATATACATACATGTAGGCAAAACACTAATACACATAACAATTTTAAAACATTTTAAAAATACTCACTTGCTAATGTGTTAAATTACACTGTTAAAATTTAAGAACACATTATGGCTGAGGAGATAGCTCAGTAGATAAAGTGATTGCCATGCATGTAGACCTAGATTCAGATCCTAAGTACAAATGTTAAGTCAAGTGCAGTGCTCTGTGCCTCTAATCCCAGCACCAAGGAAGTAGAGATAAGAAGATCTCTGGGACTTGCTAGCTAGCCATTTGAGTTGCTATAGGAACTTCCATGTTCATTGAGAAACCCTGTGTCAAGAATTAAGGTGGAGGAGGAGAGAGGTGGCTCAGGAATTAAGAATACTTGGCAGAGGACATAGTCCCAGTTCCCAGTATCACATGGGAGCTCAGCTATTCATAATTGCAGTTCCATGGATTCAACACCCTCTCTTGACCTCCCTGGGCACTACACACATACATGGTGTATATACGTAAAGACAGATAAAACATGCATCACAAAAAAAATACATACAGACAGATAAAACATGCATCACAAAAAAATATACATACA
>NW_026596040.1:8497867-8627981 GCF_907164565.1 Psammomys obesus
TCACAAAAAATATACATACAGACAGATAAAACATGCATCACAAAAAAAAATCTAAAAATGATTTTTAACAAAATTGAGGTGGAGCACAATTAAAAACCCTGATGCTGACCTCTGACCTCCAGATGCAGGAGCAGGCCTGTATGAGTGTGCACGCGCACGCACACACACACACGCACACATTCATGAACACAATGCATTGATATATGTTAATGGCACATTAACAGTTTGCATGTCTTTTCTTTGTGTCTTTCTGTTTCCTTCCAGGGCTGAGAATTGAACCCAGGGCTTCCTATATATGTGGTACAGGTGCTCTACCAGTGAGCCACATCTCCAAGCCTTGTCTTTCTCAGACAGGCTCTCACTGTGTCCCTGAAACTGGTCTTGAACACATGATCCTGCTGCCTCTGCCTCCTTGGTTCTGGGTTTATGGCAACGTTCTGGGTTTATACCCAATGTTCTGCATCTTTTTCAAAAATTGAACTCATACGTGAAACCAGAGTATGCCAAGGTCCTTTCCTTTTTTGACTGCACAGAGCAATTGCTTATGATTTTTGTAAGAGTTACAAGTTTTAGTTAGTTAGTATTTGAAGTCTTTGCACTTGTGGAACGTGCATTTCTTTCTGCTGCTGATAATCCCAATGACAGGCACCAGTTTATCTAAAACTTCCCCGTTAGGATAAATTGTAACAGCTTTTCCCTCAAGTGCTACCTCCTCAGTCTTCCCCGGTGTTTCCACTTGAAGTACAAGTACAGAGTTCCTTCCCTGAAGGATCAACCAACTCCTAGAAGGGTGTGTGGTATAGGAGGAATAAAAGGGCATTTCTGCTTATCAGGTATTTTCTGAGGCTTTTTAACAGGAGGCACCTCTAGAGTTGAACCTTAAGAGGAAGAACAAGCTGTCTAGAACCTACAGGACTTCTTTCTGTGTACTCTTCTCCCCTTCCTTGCCCATATCCAAAGAGGTATTTATTTGTTGTTTGGAGAACCTTGTTCTAAGTACTAATAACATGGTATAATGATGTCTCACCACTCAGTGAATTTACATTCTAGTGATAGGAAATAATAAAGTATGTGTGATTATGATTAGTCTGTGAAGAACATGACAATGGAAGGGGATAAAGACTGATGGGGGATGAAGGAAGGGTACTAGATTATATAGGTTCATCAGGGAAAGCCTGATGAGTATCTGACATTTGAGAGAACGAGAGGACAGAGTTCAGAAGGAGACCCTGCCTCAATACATACAGTGAAGAGCAACCCAAGAAGACTCTGACCTCAGCCTGGGGCACATGCACACATACATATACATACCACACATCATTCCAAAACAAGATCCTAGCAGTTCTCTAAGGTCAATCACGAAAAAGAACACATACATCAATGGGTAGCAAAGCATGCTAGTCCTAAGGGTATTATAATAGTGGCATTCATACTTTCGTGGTAACCAGGAGCACTCTAATTAAACTTAAGGACTACTCAACAAGGGGGATACCATGCCTCATACTGGAAACCTAGTTATTGGAAGAGAATCTACAACCATTGGTTTATTAAACCAGTATAACCCCTAACAACAGTCTAAATGTTTGTCTTTATAACCACAGATGAATGTAGTTTTTAATCCAGGAAACGTTTCTTTGCAATAGACAGAGACTGTTAGAATAAACCACAACCAATCAAAATGCAGGTACGTGGAGTCCAGTTCCAAAAGGATGCATCTTCAAAATGCTCCCACTCTTAAGGTTCAGGGAACATTTCAGAAAGATTTGTAGGAGCCAGGGAATCAGGGAATTTTCTGTGAGGTTATGTTTCCTAATATCAGAAACTACAACCCACAAAGTCTCAACAACATGATTGCGCAGATGTAAGCTTGAAGGATGACACGAATGAATTGCCAAACTGTACAGAGAAAAGCTCGTGATGATGCAATCCTACAGTAGGAACTGTAAGCAATGGAGGAGAACTGAGAACAGGAAAGGTGGCCTTCCCCAGGCCAGAGCCTCCAGCTGGTTGTTCGGTGACAAATGGGCAGCTCTAAAAATACACATATAATAGCATTATACCAGCTGAACAGTCTATATTTAGGAATGTGTATGTACGTACATATACGTATACACATACAATAGCAATTAGTTTTAAAGAAACTAAATTTGAAGGAGAGCGGGAGGGCTAAATGGGAAGATTTGGAGGTTAGAAAGGGAAGGGAGAAATCTTGTAATCAATTTATAATCTCAAAAATAAAAATAAAAAGGAGCCTTTCCTCATGTCTTCTTTTCCAAGGTGACTAATTTTATCTGGTTATCATAGCATTGTGTATATAATGTGGTTTTTGGCTAAGTTTTCATTTGTAGACATGATCTATTTGGTTCTGATATTGGGAATAATTATTTAGCCCTCTCTTACAGCGTGTGAGTTATAATCCCTCAAGGCTATTTCATATTTTTCATTAGATCACTCCTCAGTACCCACATTGGTGTTTTATATAAACCACCTTAAGCCTGAGCCATGTTGTAAACTTTGTTTAGTTTTTTTTTCCTTCTGATACTTTATTTTCCTGGAGGATAATTGGTTTTTCTTTGAGCTAGATTCTTTTTATTTACTTATCTCCAATTTATGTCTATGCCAGCATGTGTCTGTCAGTCTCCTTCCTGTTCATGAAGAAATCTCTCTTGAAATCTTTTGGCTAGGACCAGTCTGTAGCAGTTGCCTGGCAGCCATATTTGGACTTCTTATTGTGGGTTCCTCTTGCCTGTTTTCTAGATCTTCAGTGCTTGATTCTTTGTTGTCTTATCACAGTGGAGCCAGTAACTGCCTGAGTAAAATGTAACAAGAAGTCGATTTCACGAGGCCTTACAGTTCTGAAAGTCTTTTAATAAGCACATTGAAATTTAGAATTCCAGATCAGAAATCTTTCATCCATGATCACATGTTGTCCCACATTTCTGTTTCCAGTGTTGATTTTCAAAAAGTCTGTAGCAATTCAGGCTACTCCTTTCGTATATATGATAATTTTACTGATTTACCAGGAAATGTATAGACTCCTGTTTCTAAAGTTTTAGAGCTCCTTGCTTTGAGACTGTTCACATCCACAGTGTGGGGTACATAAGGTCTTTCATTCCAGTTGTCTACTGGAATCATTTCTTGGTTTCTTTGTGTTCTGTTTTGATGCAGGGCTTGCACCCAGGGCACTTGAGTATGCTCAAGGTCTATCCCTGACTTGTCTATATCCCCACTTTCTCTGTTCTTTTTGAGTATTTAATTATTTATTCCTCTGGACTATTGTAAATTCTTAAAATGTTCTCTTTTCTTTTATGCCTCTAATCTCTTCTGTAGGCATTTTTCTGAAGTTTTTTTTTCCTAGTGTATATCTTAATTTTGAAATTATCTTGTGTTTACAATTTTTATATCTTTCTTAATTTATGAATTTTACTTGTTTCATAGTATATTTCTTTCCTGAATGTTTCAGATACAGTGCTCAGATTCCTCTGTTAGGATTTGGAGTCTACACAGAAAGTTCAGACATGCTGTTTTAAGTGTGTAGTGGGGATAGAAATGGTACCAAAGAAGGAAGCATGGAGGCAGAAATGTCAGAGTGATACTGTTTACTGAGATTTAAAGAGGTACTGATAGCAGATGGGATGAGTAGGGTGTTCCAAGACAGAGGAAGGAAATGGAAGAGAACTCTGAAAATTCACTGTGGCTGATCTGCTTGGGTAGGGAAGAAGCAGCAGGTGAGAAAACTTCACAGTTATGTCTAAAGTAAATTTGGAAGATGCTTATGGTATCGAAGGGATTGTTGTATTTGAATTTTGAACCTTTCCACTTTGCTAAATATAGTTACTTTTCTCTCTCTCTCTAGAAAGATAAATTTTTAGATCCAGTTTGGAATCATTTCATTTTTTAAATTTTTATTTATTTATTTTTTTAGAACCTATTTTTAAAACAGATAGACTCTCAGGCCCTTCTGTGCCCCAGCGACCAAGGCCTTCCTTTTACCCAGCCATGATGGGGTTAGTGTTACTGAATCTGTGAAGCGGATGCCGAGAATGAGGGATGCAGAAATATCTGATCAAAATCTCAGTCCGACATAAACCGGAGATGGTTGGGGGCTCTGGAAACTGAGGATGCCCTCTAGGAAGTGGGGGTATTACCCCACCACCCCACTTCCACTTAAACTTTCTACCAGAAATTCCTTCACTTCACCTTGCTGTTTATTGCTGTAATTTATTGATCTTCCCTTGGGTCAAAGGGCGATCCTAGAATTCCTCCCTACCTCCACTTGCAGGGGCCCCTAGAGGAGCCTTCCTATACTCCACCTATCTTTCTATGAGGGCCCCAGGTTGGGTTCCATATGCAAGCCCTTCCAGAGACGTGTATTTCATTTCATTGGAGTTGGAACAGGGGTCATGGCCCTTCCCAGAGTTGGGGAGGGATATGGGCACACTGACTTCTCCAGTAGGGATACATTCAGGTTAGAGCTGCAGCTGTGTAGCCTTCCAGTGTCACAGAAAAATCATTTAACCTATGACTGATTTGTAAGCTTGTAGTCTTTACGTACAGAAGTGAGGAACTCTTGCTTTGAGTTTGATTGAAAACTAAAACAACTTTCATTTAATTGCTGTTTTTTTTTTCCTACCTAGTTGTAACGCAATTAGAAAATAGAATTTTTGCAAAACCATTTTTTAGTATTTGTTACTCATTCTTTTGGTTCTTTTATAGTTTAATTAATTTTTTTTTTCTTTTACACAAAGTCTCACTGTGTAGTCAAGCTATCATCTGACTTTCCGTTTAGTTCAGGGTTTCCTTGAAATTTGAACCCTCTTGCTTCAGCGTCCTACATACTTGTATTGCAGGTATGTGCCACCATTGCTGGCAATAGTTTGTTGTTTGGTTTTTTTGTTTTGTTTTTGTTTTTGTTTTTTTTTACTTGTAATAAATGTGTTATTAAGCAATGTTTAGTTTTCCTTAATTTTGAATTTTATGCTAATGGAATGATTATGTATCCTTGTGCCTCTTGCCCTTTCTAGTCCAGCTATAGACTGAAGTATGTGTTTCCTAAATTCCCATGTTAGAGCTCCAACCCTAATGGAATGGTATCTGGAGATTGGGAAAGAATTGAATTTAGATGAAGGCATGACAGTGGATCCATCTGGAGGGATTAATTTCTCCATAAGAGATGCTGGAGAATTTGCTTTTGCTCTGTGAGGACCAGTGAGAAGGAGCTCATCTACAGGCTAGAACCTTCTGCCACACATGACTGCTGACACCCTGATCTTGGACTTCAGCCTCCAGGACTGCCACAAAATAAACATGCTATTTAGGCTACCTGTCTGCCTTGTGCTGTCATGACAACTTGAATCAAAACACCTTTTTTTTCTCAATTATGATTTGAAAATTAAAGTGTTTAAGGAAGAGTATATCACAGTTTATCCATTCTGTGGATGGAGGATATTTGGAATATTTCAACTTCTTTAAAGGGTCATTTTGTGTTTTTCAATTGGACATATTAAGATATATATATATATATATATATATATATATATATATATATATATATGCCATTGGTAATAGTTGTTTTTGACCTCAAGAAAGTGCTTTCAGGACTGGAGAGATGGCTCAGAGGTTAAGAGCACTGGCTGTTGTTCCACAGGCCCTGAGCCATTCCCAGCAGCCATGTGGTGGCTCACAACCATGAGATCTGGTGCCCTCTTCTGTGTACAGGCCTGCATGCAGGCAGAACACTGCATAAAAAAGAAACAAACAAATAAATCTTTTTTAAAAAAGAAAGTGGTTTTATAGGCTTTACAAGAGTATAAGGGGTAAAAATGTTGCTTATGAAATTTGTGAAATGTTAGTGTCACTTACCTTTGCACTGGTGGGCAGAGAGTTTCTCTGCATTGAATTTTTGTCAGATTTTATTCCTATGCTAGTGTGGCTCCTAGGAGCGTTGCCATTGTTACTTTAACTGAGTGTTACTGAGTCACTTTGAGGCTTAGCATCTTTACAAACATTTATGGACCATCATATTTTTTTTCCTCTGAAGTTTCTGTTCATGATTTTGCCCACCTGTTTAATGAGTTGGGAAGCTAGTTCTTTTTTAGTGGGATATGAGTTCCTTGGTTGAGTTTAGAAACTATCTACTGAAACAATTCTTAGGTTGGGGTCCTGTTTATGTAAAGATGAGTAAGGCGGACTCATAGCCTCAATTTTTATTTTATCGAGGTTCAGTTTACCTGTAAACTTAAAGCTTCTCTATTGTCTCTGTACTCATATATGGTTAATAAAGTTTCATGAGTTAATCGGACATTGTTTCCCTGCTTCATTTTAGCCATATGTAAAGCATCAGTCTCTGACTGTCTGATATGTATATACTCTTTTCACGAATGTATCGGAGTGTTCTGTTTCTCATTTGGTTTTGAATATAGAAATAAGTTACTTTCATGGTAGTGGTAAACTATAATGGCTTTTTCCCCCCTTTTGATCAAAAAATGTTGGGTTTTGCTTCTGTGATTTGAATCTGTTTTTCAAGGACCTTCCCCCATTTTTTTCCAGATTAAAATTACTATCTTTTGTTTCCAAAACGTCTTAAAATGCTGTTAAACCTATAAACTTAATCCTAATGCATATGAATTATTGTTCCTCAGAGTGAAGATACACAACAGCAAATCATCAGGGAGACTTTCCATTTGGTATCTAAGCGAGATGAGAATGTTTGTAATTTCCTAGAAGGAGGATTGTAAGTATAGCATTTCATGTTTTTTTTTCTAATTCCCAGTGTGTAATGAAAGTATACTAACCAATTTATGATGAAAATCCCTTATTCTAACTTTTTAGATTAGAAAAATTAATTGCTACCACTGTTAGGCATAACTCTGATTCATAGACTTTTTAAGATATGCCATCTTTCTAAATATTTTATAGTGTTATTTTATATAAAGTTAATATATTCATATAGTAGAATTCATTTATTTTGGGGAAATAGAAAGTTTTAAATTATGCTTCTCTCCTAACCTTAGTCCTTTTTCCCAGTTTCTTGTGTATTCTTCTAGAAAGCGCATTTTATATTTACTGACATGTTCATTGCATGTTTCTTTTTTGCATAATGTTTTGTAAAATTTTGCTTGTAAATACATCTGGAGAGATTGGGCTTATCCAGTAGAGGTGCTGGCTGTCAATTCTGATAATCTAAGTTTGTCCCTAGGACCCACATAGTAGAAGGGAAAGAACTTATTCCCTCAAGTTGTCATTTGACATACATACACACATACAGAGAGAGAAAAAGAGAGAGAGAAATGTAATAACACTTAAAAAAATACTGGAACAACATATTTTCTAATGGATTTAGTATTTCTAGGATGAATGCAAATAAAAATTCAGATCATAGACTTTATTTTCTTATGAAAGTCAAAGTCTGTATATATACCTACAAACCCCTAGTATAGAGTCATCTAGTAGATGTTTTTATTTTTAAAATGAAAAACAAATAGCTTGGTAAACTAAACAAATATTGTAAATATTGTAAATATTTCTCTCTTTTTCATTGTTTGCAGCACTGGGAAGTAAACCCAATGCTTTGTGAATGCTAGGCATGTACTTTTCTATGTTGTGTATCTGTAACTCTAAATACTTTAAAATTAATGGATTCTTTTGAAAGCAGTTTACTTCTAAATACTTCCTCCCCAATTATATAATTAATACACTTAATATTTTCTCATTGAGAATTAAAACTAAGTATCAGCTAAGCCTCATGAATGATAGTGCATATTGAAAAAAAACAGAGCAAACAGAACCCATTTTCTTCTGACTATACATTGTTTTTTATCATGTGAAAGTTTATTTGCATTTCAGCAGCTACTTCATATACTTGCATTTAAAAAATGTTATATCATGCTGTACTTAAACATGTAATTCATATTTGTGATTTCTAGATTTTGCTGTTAACCCTTTCCAGACTCTAACTTAACGACCAAGGCAGCCACTTGTTTCTATTAAATTCCTGTAGGAATGTGGTTGTCTTTGCCATACATACTGCTTCTTTCTCATCTTTTTATCTATCTCACAGGCTTCTTACCTCGCGTAGTACATTGCATGTAGTAGACTGTGAGAGCCAGATTGATACAAAAGAGGGTCCCGTTTAGATGGACATTATGCTTTGAAAGTCAGATTCTTTCTTAACTATAAAAAACTGGAAGTAAATACTGGACCTTTCTATCCTTGTTCTGGTTTTGAAACTGGCTAGCCAGTTCCCTCAGTCATATTGTTCAAATTCTTGGAACTACATTTTCTCCTCCAAAGATATCTAAGATATCAAAAAATTTCTGTTTGTAAAATTTTACATATTGTATTTCACCTCTGTACTGTCTAGTTTTATGTCAGTTTGATACAAACTAGAGTCATCAGAGAGGAGGGAGCCTCAGTTGAGAAAATGTCTCCATAAGATCCAGCAGTAAGGCATTTTCTTAATTAGTGATTGATGGGCAAGGGTGCAGCCCATTGTGGGTACTGCCATTCCTGGGCTGGTGGTCCTGGGTTCTACTAGAAAGTAGGCTGAGCAAGCCATAGGGAGCAAGGCAGTAAACAGCATTCCTCCATGGTCTCTGCATCAGTTCCTGCTTCCAAATTCCTACCCTTCCTTCAGGGATTACTATGTGGACCTAAAGTTAACCCTTTCCTTTCCAACTTGCTTTTTGGTCATTGTGTTTCATTACATCAATAGAAACCCTAACTAAGACAATTTCTTAAATGAATTTGTACTAGTATTAAAGTAGTTTAAAGTGAAGTTGTACTTTCAAGGCTAACTGTGTCCTTCCCTTACAGAGATCATTAGTTTCTCTGAGCATTAAGGGCTACTTTGTTAAACATTTTTCAGAAGCATGCTCTTCTTTTAAAGGAAAACCTACAATGAAATTGCTGATGTGCTCATTTCGCCCTTTCAGAGAACAATTGTAAATGCTGTCCTAATTACATCAGAATATTTGAAGTGTACATAAAGACTTTTAAATTAAATTTTACCCTTTCTAGACAAGTAACCTAGCATAGTAGGAATTATTCATTTTTTTTTCCCCAAGATCATTTCTGGTTTTGCTTTTACAGGACAAGAAAGTAATACGTATTTAGAGAAGTTGTTTCTATAAAGCTTGTAAGTTAAGTGTTATATTTATGGAACAGGAAAATGGCCACACCCTATATTGTTGAGAAAACTCTCTTAATGTTTAAATGGTCTTGAGGTGAATTTGCCATTATAAACTTGACTATTATACAGCTAAAGTGTATTTGGAAAAATGTAAGATACTTAAGATGATTTCTAAATTTTTGTTTTAAAAATGCTGAATTCTGAATATGAATATATGAATAATAAATAGCATTTGATGAAAGAATTGAGTATTCATTAATGTGGTATTCTTGGATTTAGACTTAAGAACAATGTTTTTGGAGAATGTCTTGATGCTAAGTGTGTCTAAAGCTTAAGAAATACTCCCTTTTTTTTTCTAGTTGATAATCAGTCTTAAGCTGTGTATTTTACTGTGGCCTATGAAGTTATATCTTGTAAGCACTTGCACATGTGATCTGGTTTCTGCCTGTTTGAACCTTCAGCCTCATTGTTTACTAATCTCTTCTTATCTGCTGGAGTTCTATCTCCTTGGAAGTACAGAATTGTCTCAGTGAAACAGCCCTTTCAAGTCATTGCTTCCTTACCCCACGGTGCTCCTTTCTTCATTTTTCCATGCCCCACCCCTAATGATGTTCCTGACTCTCAATATCTATTCTGAAGTGGGAAGTCCATGGATATGGTGGGACTTGTCTTGGTTCTCTGTGTGACACTGTCTTTACCTGTTAACTTTCTTATCTCTTTACCTGATATTAATGCCTGACACATAATACTTACTCACTGAATAATGAATAAACTTAACTAAAATTAATCACTGGCTTCTTTAACTTGACATTTGTGAAGAAAATTGCTCTAATAATTTAGTTTCTGAAGTTTACTTGAATTGCTATGCCGTTGTTTTATTTTGTTTTATAAACGTTTTTAACAAATGGGATTTAGCTTGAGCTAATGAAGTATTTTGCATTTTGTTCCCTACACCATTTTAATTATTTTGTTTTGTCATTTAGATTAATTGGAGGATCTGACAACAAACTGATTTACAGACATTATGCAACACTATATTTTGTCTTCTGTGTGGATTCCTCAGAAAGTGAACTTGGCATTTTAGATCTCATTCAAGTAAGTCAGTAGCTTCATGTCACTACCCTTAGTTTTTTTTACTATATTTTGACTATAAACCTAAGATTAAAATTGTATAAAACAATGTTTTGTTTGATAAGAAGTGTTCCATAGTAGATACCAGGTGGGTATGCTGTGACATAGGGCCTGACATAAATCACGTTAGAGGAAAGATTTATTTTAGCGCACAGTTCTGGAAGTGATTCAGATTCTGCCAGTTGATTCCATTGCATCTAAGTCCATGGCAGAGCAGTAGCATAGTAGAAGAGCATGGCAGGGTAGTGCTTCTGTGTTCATGGCAGCTGGGGAGCAAGGAGAGAAAGGGGCCAGGGGAAAGATAAACATGTCAAAGACACACTCCCAGTGACCCCTTCCTCCATCTAGGTTCCACATCCTAGTAGCCTGTTTAACTATGAACTTATATAAGCGGATTAATTTACCCAGAAAGACGGTGCCCTCATGATCCAGTTCAAACCATATCAAGGGGTATAGAAACTAAACTGATTAGGACTAATTAAAACTAATCTCATTATGCATTTTCTTTGGCTCATGTGAGCTGCAAGGAGCCCAAGATTGTGAGGTTCTCTGAATATCTCCAAATCTGACCTAAAGCTTTACTCTTCTGGTCTCCTGAAAGGCTTTTGTAATATCTGTAGAACTCAAGATCAGAAAACTCATGTTTTCAACCTCATCTGTTAATATTGCTTCAAGTCTTTTAGTTAAATTTTGCTTCCTCATTACCTTCGACCTTCACAAGTAACAGAATGTGTATGTATATATGTTTGCTTTTTCATATCATTGAGCTTACAGATGTTCTATTTGTTTCTTCCAGGGTATGTATTTTTAAACATCTCATGTTATCAGACTAGTCTTCCTCCTACACATTTAGTTGTATTCATCTCTTTCGACCTCCCATGCCTGGGGGATTTTGTCAAGAACTGTCAAAGTTTAGAGATTTTACTCCATTTGAGAGCTGATAAGTTACTTACAGTTTAAAAGATGGTGGCATGAGTAACTAACAACAAAAGCATTATCCACAAAACATAACATGCCAAACCATGCCAACGTTTACCTGCATTAGTTCTCAGTTCCAGAAGGGTGCTGTGAAGGAGCCACGTGATACCTGCAACACAGTAGAGCAGATCTCACAGGGGTGGGACCTGGGCTTAGGGAGCTGCAATCTTTTCTGATGGGGGAATCATGTCTGCTCTAGTGAGGATGAGGTTCTCTTAAAGAGAAAAGGTAAGCTTGTCCTTTCTCTGGGGGATGACACTATTTGGCTGTCAGTGTGACAGATTTGAAAAGATAGTCCAAGACACAGATAGCAGTTGCCTCTGTTTCTGGGGTTGAGGAAACTTAAAATGTGTAGGCTTTTCAGAGTTACTTTTTACTCATTGTCATTCAGTAGAGGACGGTATGTGTGAAGGTTCTTGGGGACTTCAGTGTTCACATGTTAAATCTTTGGTAGCCTCATGTCTTTAAAGCTGGAACTTCTTCAGAGCTTTGCCTTCTGCTCCAGCTTTCTGTTCATGTCTCATTTTTATACAAACTATAAATCAGTCCATAATCTGTTTCATTTTCTTGTCTCAGCTGCCTTCTTGTCTTTCTATTTTACTATTTCTCTTACTTTAGGTCACTCAGGTTTTAGCACCTGATCCTCCAGAGGTCTTGCTTGTCAGTCATATAGTGTGCAGAGCCTTCTATTCACTAAACTTGTGGCCTGTTCTCGTATGCCTGGAAATGATATTTGCTGCCCACTTTAGATCTATGATCACTGTGTGCTGTCCACCGATTGTAGTTTATCTCTGTGATCTGTTTTTCTCGCTTTTACACCACTCCTTTCAAACTCTATCTAGACCTCCCTTTCTGGAGCACAAGCAAAACTGAAGCAGTCAGATGAGGACATTGGCAGGCTCTTGCTGTCTGCTTACCTGTCTATTGTGTTTTGTATAGGGGTTGCACTTACTATGTTCCTAGCTGAGGAACCAAGCCTTTTTTAGTCGTTTTCACTTCCTCTTGCTCCAGAAACTGCCCCCCTTTGTATCATTTTATTCTCTCTTCTAAAGCATTCCCTCCACCAGCACTATGCCCTCCCACTTTCACTCCCTTTTTATTGCAAAAGGAATATCTGAAACCCTTTTGCTTTCTTGCACTATTGTTTCTGAATTACAGGTTCTTAGCAGGCTTCCTCTGTTTGATTCAGATTTGCTGTCACTCTTGACACGCATTGCCTCTACTTGATCTTAAGGATAGTCTTCCCTGTTTTTGTCCTTCATCTTTAGTTATTTTATTACCTCTGGGTTGTTGATAATGTCGTAGGGTCTGTCTTGATCTTCTCTTTTTGTGGCTTTATTCCTTTGGTAAGGTGATTTCATCCAAATATTATTTATGTATTGATGGTAGCAATTTTAATCTTTAGCCTAGACCTTTCCTTTGAATGGCTGGCTGGCTTTAAAGCCCAGCTTTCTGCTGGATGTCTTCACTTGGGTATTATATAAAGATCTCTCCCTGAGGTTGATCTGAAATCTGTATTCCTGCAGTTTTTGTCTTAATAACATCTGTACTCTTCAGGTTGACTAGCCGGAACCCGAGTATTTACTTGTCCTCAGTTTCATTCTCTGCACCCTGTTCTATCTTAAGCAAATCCTTTGCCCAGCCCCTTACTACCTTCTTCCTTGCGGTCCAAGCCACCGCACTTGTCTGTATTCTGGCAGTTTCTTGAGTGGTCTCCTGCATCTGATGTTTTAAGTCTTCACTTGGTGCATCAGTTGAACGACACTGCAGTATGCCACATCTCACAGCTTTTGTTCTAGACTCCTCTGACCTCAGCTTTTATTGGACTAAAAGCCACGTTTGTCTTATTGAGGAACCTGTGTGTCTGACCTTCTTCCTATTGTTTATCTTCCTTCTGTCCCCTTCTCATGTGTTTAGCCTCTTGCTGATGCAACAGGCATCCTACTTCAGACTTTGTATTTGCTGCCTTTTGTACCTGCACTGTTCTTTCATTTGGTGCTCATTTGGCAGTCTCCATATCGTTCTTCCAGATTTTGACCCATATAACCACCTTTTTAGTGTGGAATTCTCTGGCTATGCTCTCTAAAAATCGCCTCTACATTTGTAACCAGTCATCTGTTTTGTTTTGGTTTTTTTCCCTTAGCACCTGTTATCATTTTATATGCCATATGGTTGACATACTTTATTATCATTTACTTCTAATAGAATAAAAGCTCCATGAGGACCTAGAGATTATTTACTTATTGACTTATCTATGAGGACTTATCTATATTGCATTGCATTATTACTGTTGATTTACCTCATACAAGGAATAGTAGGTCTTCGACAGATAATTGTTTGAAAAGTGAATAAATGAATGAATTTAATGCCCATATACAATATTTAGCATAAAATAACTGACAGTAAATTCTAAAAGTTACTTAGAATAGTTAAACAGAAAATAAAATGTAGCTATCACTACATGCTATTGACATTTTCTTATCTGAGTTTTAGTTGATTTGCTCATTGTGAGAATCATATATATAAGCCATATATCTATATGTATATCTAAATATGTATGTATACACATATACTGAGGACTTCTATATTTTCAGTTTATATACTGTGCCACCTCTAAAAGCTAAAAATAAAAAGAGAAAGAAAAAAGCAAACCACATTTGCAAATACAGTTGTTGGCCAGAGAGCAGATAAAAACACTTGCCTTGCAAGTCTGCTGACTTGAGTTCAACTCGAGAACGAATCAACATGGTAGAAAGAAACAACTCCATAAAATTGTCCTCTGTCCTCCACACATTTACGTGTGTGCACACACACCAATAAATAGTTTTTTAATTTAATTTAATTTTTTAATTTAATGTAATTGTTATAAATAATTGTATTTATATCATTAGATTATCATTAGGAAATACTCAGAATTCATTTTTTTTTTCTGAACAGTACACAAATAGAGATGTGGTATTTGTAAGTTGTAAGCTGGAAAAAACTGTGTGTAAAATAATTTCTTTGTCAAATGAGTAACGGTTTTTAAATCTGCACGAAAGAAGTGTCCCTTGATTGTAAGTGAGAAATTATTAAGCAGAAAACTTAGAAATAAATTCTGAGTGGCCAAGCTTAGAAATATCAGTGGCACGACTAAAGCTTTTGGTACTGAAGTTGTTAGTAAAAACAGCAAGTGTTAGTGAAAGTGGAGCTGTTAGTATACCACTTTACTCTTAACTTGAAATTCTGTTTTTTTGTTTGTTTATTCTTTGTGGTGTTTTGGTTTTGTTTTTTGTTGTTGTTGTTGCTTTAAGACAGGGTCTCATTATGTAGCCCATATGGCTGGCCTCATATACGTTAGGTAGGTCAGGCTGGCCTTGAACTCACCGTGCGAGTGCTGGGATTAAAGGTGTGCACTATCCTATCACAATTGGCAAGTCCAAAATCTTTTTTGTTTGTTTTAAAATGTATTTTATTCTTATGTTATGTCTGTGCATGTACATTTGAGTACCCAAGGAAGCCAAAAGACTGTTGGATCATGTGGAACTGTAGTTACAGGCAGTTGTGAATGCCCAATGTGGAAAAGAACTGAATTTAGGACTTCTGAAAGAGCCTGAAGTGTTCTTAACCACTGTTCTATCGCTTCAGCTCCCAAATCTGTAATTTCTCATGCTGGTTTTTAAGTTCTTGGCAGATATTAGTTAAGTGAAACCAAAAATTAACCAGGGTAAACATTTTTTTGTGTGTTTCTCCCTTTTCCCCCTTCATTCCTTTCTTCGTAAGTTGGTGGTGGTAGTGAAAAAAATGATAATTTAAAGATAAACATATAGAATAAAATTGAATATAATTTTAAAATAATGTTGAAATGTTGAACTTATAGTAACTATGACTCCATACCTTTATCTGCTTGTCCTTGTACCTCTGAGGACCACTTCAGAATCAGTGTTTTGTTTCCCTGTATACTTTCATGACAGTTTTTTGTTTTATATGCCTTGGTAACAGAGAGGGAATGATCTTGCATTGCCTTCTACTTGAGTTTATTATTATAGTTACTACATAATTACAGTTATATTCTAAAACTTCTTATTTCTGTAGAAAATAATTTTCTGTGTTTTCTGTTTCTCTCGGCTATCCTTGGTTGAAGAGAATAGTAGACACATGCTACATTTAAACTACTGTTTTTCAGTAATCTAAGCTAGCCATTCATTAAGAGTCTCTAGAGTTAAAGTAAGAGAAAGAACTCATTTAAAATTCGGTCTGCTTTATTGAGACAGATTAAAATGGATGCAAATTTTCTTGGAGGTAAAGCAGAAGTACTCTGTATTCGTGCAGAGTTCTGATACTGTGGTCCATCTGAGTGTTTTAGCAGAACAACTGTGATACCTCACGGGAGTTAGAGTCAAAGCACAAGACTTATGCAGCATAACTGATGTAATTCTCTCATGTAGTTCAGGAAAAGGAAAATGGCTGTTATGTTTTGCTAATGTTTTTGGCTTTATTGCTCAAACATTAGGAACTTTGGTGGTGACAGGCTTTCAATTTTGCATTTTTGTGTTTATGGCAGTGATTAAACCCAGAGCCTTATATGAGCATGATTCTTACCACTGACCCATGTTTCGTTCTGATAATTTGTTTTGATATTAGATAAAATATAGGAAAGAGTATTTCAGCAGCGCTAAATCATTTCTGCCTAGTATAAAAGTAGGCTTAGAGGAGCTAGAGAGGTGGCTCACTGGTTAAGAGATGCTACCAGCACCCACCTTTCATTGGTATACACTTGCCTGTAACTCTACTTCAGAGGCGTCCAACGCCCTCCTCTTGCTCCCTCAGGCACACATTAGACCTACACTCACACAGGTAACCATGAATACACTAAAAAATCAAATAAAATTCTAAAAAATGGGTAGAGCAATTTTTATACGGCCCTTTGGTTTTATTACATGTCAATTTACTGTGTTACCAAAAAAAAAAAAAAAAAAGAAAGAAAGAAAAGAAAAGTTTTGTAATTTACCTAACAGGTAGTGACTCTGTCGTTACCATGAGCATGTTCATGTCTTTACTCTTGATTTCCAGTTAGTTTGTTGCTTGAAAGGGAACACTAAACATATGTGAGCCAGTTACCATAACAACATGGTGAGTGAACAAAGTTGAATTGAGGAGCTCATCATTTTTGCTGGTTTCATCAAACAGCTATTCAGAGCTTATTTAGAACTCTCTTGAGTTCTAATGTCACTCACTTGAACAATAGCTTCTGTTTGTTTTAATTGCTCATAAGTTCACAAAAAGAAATACCCTTCTTGTTTTTATTTTTTGTTTCTTTGTTTTTGATTCGCAGTCTCTTTATGTAGTCGTAACTGTCCTGGAACTCACTGTGTAGACCAGACTGACCTCAAACTCACAGAGATCTTCCTTTCCCTGCCTCCTAAGTGCTGAGATTAAAGTGTGAACCACCACAGGCCTCTTTTCTAATCTTGATATGGACTGTTTTGATGCGATGATTGAATATATATAATAGCTGGCTTAAGATCATTTTCAGTTGTTGCATATGTGCATTGGAAATGTTCAAATATTTACACAGTTGGAACAGAAGTTCATTAAATATTGATGTTGGGTCATTTGAGTTATTTATAAGCAGTCATACTATCCTCAATTTGTCTATTGTGCCACATAGATAATGGAAGCACGATAGTGGATAATTCCAAATTGCTGCTGTCGTTTCATGAACTACATTTAGCAGTTACCACAGCATTGACCTGCTACATTTGTAATAAAAAAAAAAATTGAATTTAGTTAGGAACAGCCATGGTGTTAAAATATGTGTTTAATTTAAAGCTCCATGTATAGCACTGGCTGTTATTACAGCACTGCTAGACTAGCTTTTGTGTGATTGTTTCACTTGTGGATGCTGTGCTAAATTAGCGTAGTATTCATGGAGTTTCTTAAGCTCTATAGACCTGCAATTTTTGTCTGTAGAATGCACTTGTTTTTGAAGATGCTACTTAGAGAACTAATGAATGGGGTGGTTAGAGAGGCCAGTGAATTCAAGCAGTGTGATATCTTGTATCCAGAAGTGTTCAGGTTCTCTTGTGTGCTAGGGGTATAATCTTTGACTCTAGTTTTCTTTTAATGGGGCAAATAATATTACCAAATAGGTGTGAACATTGAAAAAAAAAACGTTATGTATATTAACACATTTCATTAAATCATATATTTATAAGAAGGGAATATAAAGGCTGACTTAATTAGTGCACAAACTGAATTGACAATTCATTTTTTCTGTCTTATTTTTAGAAATATTTATATATCTTTTCCCCTGTATACTGTACAATGTCTTGAGATGAGTTTTACAAGGTGGCACATTAATATAACAGAAAGGCTTAGCTGAAGAGATGGCTCAGTGATTAAAAACACCTACTAGTCTTATATAGGACCTGAGCTCAGTTTCCATGCCCACATCAGGTGGCTTAAAACTGCCTGTGACTCCAGGGGATTGGACACAATCTTCTAGCCTCTCCAAGCACTGTACTCACACATGCATTCTCTCTCTCTCTCTCTCTCTCTCCCCTTCTCTCATTCACACACACAAATCTTAAAAAAAAAAAAAAAGTAAGCTTACTTGGAGCAATTTTAGATAAGCAAAGAATACCGAGGTGAAAAAGATGCCCTAATCTACGCTTTATCCTATAGTAAATTATGCTTAAGTGGGTGTACTGACCTACCACATTGCCTGGTACCATGTGCTAATGGAGCCACTCCTGCTTCTGTCACTTTCCTCTTTTAGGGTGAGTGTAACTTGAAAGCATTCTTGTTAGTGGGTGAGAGATAACTGTTTCAGGCTGGGTCTATCTAGGTTTAGAATCCACTTTTTTGTAAAAGATTGTGTGGAGAAACCAACCACCCAGTGTCAAAGGATAATGGATACTTTGCAGTCCCTTGTTGAGAGGAAATCAACCCCTGGTCACATGGGAAGGTAAATTCCCACACAATTCCTTTCGGAGGAAGGAAACACTGGCTTCCATTATGAGCACTCTAGAAGGGATGTTTCAGGAATTACTTCAGGAAAATTTTGCCTTCCACACTGTTGGTCACAATATTGTAAGGTTTCTGGTTTCCGTGTGACTCGTTTCTCATGTATGTATGTTTGTATGTATGTGTATGTATCGTATGAATATGAGTGAATGTGTAAATCTGTATAAACCAGAAAAATGTTTTTATGAACACTTTAAGTTAGAGTTGTTCAGATTCCTAAAATTTCTTTCCTATCTTGTTTTCATGGTAGGAATATTTACTTTTCAGTAATTAGAAATGCAAAGATCACTTAGAATTTGCATTCCACTTGGATTCAGATTTGTTGATGTCTACTTCCCTAATTTACATACTATGTTGCCACTTCAGTCCCTCTAAAGGGGTAGTACCATTAGGTTGATGTTTAGAGTCACAGTAGTGTGGTCTTAGGTCTTGGCTAATGTAACAATTGTGTAACTTTGGGTAAATTACTTAACTTCACTTTCTTTTTATTTTTCAGATTTCTGTAACTCTAAGCTCAAACCTTTCTGGCTGCATTATATACTAGAGCTACTGAGTATAAGTAGCCTGCATTTAGGTAGATTATAAAACATCCATCATTACTATTTCCAGTAACTGAAAGGCAAGACGTTTGGGGCTGAAAACCACAAAAGTTTATCTTTTCTTATTCAGTGAAAATTTCAGAAACACGTGAGCGTTTGTTACTGTTATTGTTGGTTTAGGGATTAAGGTAGACTTTTCATTTCCTGGTATAGAATAGTTGGTTTTTCAGGTAAGAATTGGCTATAGAGGAGTGTGCCCTTTGTGCTTAGTTTTTAAAAGAAAAACTTTTAAAAATAAAAAAAAATTTGTTTATTGATTGCATGTACCTGTCCATACTAGCAGATGTGTGTGGAGGTCAGAGGACAATTTGCAGGGGTTTTCTCCTACCATGTGAGTCCCAGGGTTGAGCCCAGGCTGTCAGACTTGGTTTATGTTAAGCCTCTGAACCACAGAGCCATCTTACTGACCTTTTAAAAGGTTTAAAAAAAAGTTGAAATTATTTTGTGATTGCAAAAGAATGCCTACATAAAGACTTCTTATATACCATGTATGTATACTTAGAAACACCCCCCCCCATTAATACAAATAGAGTATAGTTATTAAGATTAGGAAGCTGGGAGCATTAGCCTGTTCCTGTAATACTGATTCTTTGGAGACCAAGCAGGAATATCTGAGCTCTAAGACAACAGCTTGACTGTATAGCAAATGAAGTCTCAAGAAGTAAAAAGAAACTGCCCCAAAATAAGGAAATAAACGTAGATATACTATTGTGAAATCTGCATACCTTGTTTAAAATTTGCCAGTTGTATTGTTAATATAGTTTTTTCTCAGAGGTGGGCACAGGCTGTGCCGTTAGTCTTCATGTCACCTTAGTCTCACTCTGCAGGTTCCTTGCCTTCATTTCCTGTTTTTCATACGTTGGTCCTTTGAGGATCGCTCACCAGTTAGTTTGTAGATGACTACCCACTGTGATCTGCGTGACTTTACACCCTTCTCAGTGCTTCCTATCAGGGCCAAAGGTGTGCCAATTTATTCACTTTACTTAGGATATTTACTCCAGTCACTTGGTTAAGATAGGCCTACCAGCCTTGCCTACCATACATTCTGTTCAAGTTTATATATTTATATGAGCTTCTTTCTTGGCATGTATTTGTTCATTAGTTTTAGCATTTGTTGACAATTTTTATGTAAAATATTTACTTGTAGTGTTTACCAGGCAGTGATTTTTTTTTCAACCATGCCTTCTATACTTCTTAGCTCAAATCCCACTGTAGGAAAAAGATTGTAAATACTTGTTGCTCATTTTGTTTTTTTTAATTCATTACTCAAGACATCAGTTGTACCATATTTAGTTACAGGTGGAAGACTTATCTTTCAAGGCCAAATATCATTTTAAAAATTAACCACTTAGAACTTAAAAAATAGTTTATCAGTTTGTGTCAATATAAGTTGTTGGCATTTGTTTTTGTTTTTATGGTGCTGGGCAACACAAATTTTGAAAAATGTTTTCTCATGGTTTTTGTTGTTGTTGTTGTTTTTAGAGACAGTCTCGTGCAGCCCTGCTTAACCTCCAAATCTTATGTAGCTAGCTCTGAGAATTGAACGTGCATACTAAGCAAGCATTTACTAACTGAGACATGTGTCTCTGAAAAAAATGTTCTCATGAGTAGGTAGCTTTTATACTAAATTCAGAGGTCTCATTAATTTTTAAGTTAATATTTGATTTATTTCTTACAAATTAAAATTAGTTGTTTCTTAAACTTCTGAGGTCCATGTATAAATCATTTGTAAGTCATAAAAGTACAGAGGTTGTCATGTAATTGAGCTCCTGTAGTTCAAGCAACCATTGTGTCTGGACATAGTAGTACAGAAACTCGGGTTAATGGGAGTTGGGGCAGCACATTGCAGAGGTGAGCAGTAACTGAGAGCCATTAACACAGTACCATGGAGAGAAAGGTGTGACTGTATCCTAAACTGAATTTTTAAAATATATTTAAGGACTTAAAATTTAGACTATTTAAAAATCTTTTTTATAATTATTTTTATTAATTACAGTTTATCCACTTTGTATCCCCCCTGTATCTTCCTCCCTCCTCCCCTCCCAATCCCACCCATCCCTCCTCTGGGTCTCTCTCCCAGTCCACTGAAAAGGGAGGTCCTCCTCCCCTTCCCTCTGACCCTAGTCTATCAGGCCTCATCAGGAGTGGCTGCATTGTCGTCTTCTGTGGCCTGGTAAGGCTGCTCCCCCCTCAGGGAGAGGTGATCAAAGAGCAGGTCAATCAGTTCATGTCAGAGACAGTCCCTGTCCACATTACTATGGAGGCCACTTGGATACTGAACTGCCATAGGCTCAGGGGTTCCAGGCCATCTCCATGAGTGGTCCTTGGCTGGAGTATCAGTTTCAGAAAAGGCCCCTGTGCCCAGACTTTTAGGATCTGTCGCTGTCCTTGTGGAGCTGCTGTCCTCTCCAGGTCTTACTATCTCCTACTTCTTTCATGAGATTCCATGCACTCTGCCCAAAATTTGGCTATGAATCTCAACATCTGCCTTGATACCCTGCAGGGTAGAGTCTTTCAGAGGCCCTCTGTGGTAGGCTCCTGTCCTGTTCCCTGTTTTCTCCCTCCTTCGATGTCCATCCTCTTTGCCTTTCTGAATGGGGATTGAGCATCTTAGCCAGAGTCATCCTTCCTGATTAGCTTCCTTAGGTGTCCTTAATGCAATTTTAAAAGCTAATAAATTATTAAGACAGTTTATTTATCTTAAGTACTCGAATAACATTTTCATGAGTATAGTCAAGTTTTCCTTTGTTTTTCATCTTGAGTCGTGTTAAATGCACATGCAATATCTCCAGTGTTTCTGACATTACCATCATTGGCATGTGGATGTCTGGGTCAGCTTCATTGGCTTTCCAGGGCAGAATCCACCATATACTGAGCTCCCTGTACTCCTTAAACCGCATGCCTGGAAGACTCGAATAGTATATTGAATGGTAGATAGCTGTTGGAGAGTGTGCAGATGTATTCAGTATTTTTGGTGGTAATTCTTGGCTTGGGCTAAACCAAATTGTATTTCTTAAGAACATCTGCCTGGTGACTAAAGACTATTTTTCATGTTTCTTGGAATATTATAAGGATTCCTAGACTTTTGTCTCCTGTTCTTCCACTGAGGAGACTGAGGGAGGGAGGGAGGGAGAGAAAGGAAGGTAGGAAGGAAGGAAGGGAGGAAGGGAGGGAAGGAAAAGGGCTCTCTCTGAAGCCCCTTTGCCAGCAGACAAACCCAGTCCATTCCTGGGAGCATGGTACCCAGCAAAGAGCGGGCTCCATTAGACTGTCCTTCAGAGGGAGTCAGAAGAGCAGTGAGGATGTGTACAAGAGTGCATGTGACTTTCTTTTCTCCTTCCTCCCCTCCCCTTCCCTCCCCTCCCCTCCTCTTCTCACACAGTAGCCCAGGCTAGCCTGGAATTCATTATGTCTTTCATACTGGCCTTGAACTCCCAACAATTCTCCTCTCTAAGCTTCCTGAGTGCTGAGGTAGCAGGCATGTGCTAACATCTAGCCGTTCTCACTTTAACTTTTTTTTTACTTGGTTATCGTTTTATAGCGGGAACTCAAGCAAGAACTTGAATCAGAAGCCATGGAGGACTTCCATATGCTGTCTTGCTCACAAGCTCATGCTTAGTTACCTTTTCTACCTCCCCAGAGAATGGCCCTGCCCACAATGACTGGGCAGTCCTTTATCAATCAACACCCAGGACAATCTCCGCAGACATGCCCACAGGCCAGTCTGATCTGGGCAATCCCTCAGTTGAGACCTTTGTCAGATGGCTCTAGGCTGTGTCACATTGACAGTTAAAGCTAACTAGGACATTAACAACTGTGTGACTATCTATTTACTAGACTGATCATATCATACCATATGCTTTATTGTCACAGTGCACCCTTATCTGTTTCTTTCTTGAGGTTACACTAAAACAAAATGCTGTATTCTATCAGCACCAGTCTCATATTTAGTGCTTACTGTGCCCCTTAATTGCATCATTTTTTCTTCTGCTTAATTTGATCCTAGAAGGTTTTATTTTTACTTTTTTCCCCCCTGTTTTAATTGGGGTTCATGTCTCCCAGGCGGTCTTTGTACTCACTGTATAGCTAAGAATGACTCTGGACTGATAATTTTCTGCTTCTGCCTCCTGGATAGGAAATAGATTAAGGGATTAAGATTAGGATTAAGATTCAGGGGGTATACCACTACACACAGGATATCCAGTGCTGGAAGTCAAACCCAGGGTGCTATGCATGCCAAGCAAGCGCTACCAATTGAGCTATGTTCTCAGCCCCTAATCTTAAATTGTTCATTTATCAGAGCACTAGGAAAAACACTCTGTATAATGCAGCCTAAGAGTGGTGGGCTATGCAACTTCTGTGTAAGTACATTATGTGATGGTTGTATAATAAAAGTCATCTTACAACATTTCTTAGGACATACTCCTTTATTGGAAGGTCGGTGGTAGGAGATTCTAAGCCTCTGAGGTTTAAGCTGTGTCGTAATAGATTCTTGTTTTAATTCTTGTTAAAATAGATTCTTTTGTATAATGGACTTTCAGATTTTTTTAAAGATGAAACACAAGGATCTTTTTGTAATAAGGGAAATGGGATCCTGTTTATATGTGGATGTCTATTATCATTAAGTTGAGTACTAATCTGGTATTTTTTTGAAGTGAAAGAAGAAATATGATTCCTTCTGTAAACTAAAAGCAATCTATTTTCTACTAACCTTTGAATTTCTTAAGGACAGAGGTTAAGTCTTTGGTTTTAAATTCTTGCTATGTAATTAGTTACTTACTAGGTAGGTATAGACCTATTATATTGAAACTGACTCTGAACTTTGTATCTTTTTAAAAAAGTGAAACACAAGGGGGTGCTATTTACCATATCACTTCTAGGTCTTTTTAAAAATCATTCTCTTTGAAAAATTATAATAGGAGGGTACTTTTATCATTATTTGTGGTCCAGGTTAGAACGTTCAAAGTCCTTTAAATAAATTTTAAAAAATCTCCATATACTTTTGCAGATAGTTTTATGTTAAGTCTATAACTTGTCAGCTCTGGGTTTTTAATTATGTTACATTTTGTAATTATTTTAAGTCATTTTTGTTTAATGAAAAGAAACTTGGTGAATAAGTTTTTTTTAATGAGGGTCTGAATCTTTCAACCACAATTAATGTTTGACTTAAGAATTCGTTTCATAAACTAAAACCATAAGGTTATAATGACTCTTTTGGTTATTCATCTGTTGTCCAAGATTTTCAGAGCTGATGCTTTTATGGAAAATGAGAGTCACAATCTGTGCCCCAAATCAAGTCTGGCTAACGGTCCTCAGTAAGCCAGTTAAAGGGACAAAGTAGAAAAGGATTTATTCATTGGTAAAGAAGGACAAAAAGATGTGAGCCCTACTAGTCAGAGTCCTGCCGTGAAATCAGGGTTTAAGGAGAGGGCCAAGGATGTGCACATGTAAGCCTGCTGGTAGAGGTGTGGTCCTGCCACTGTTAACCCATTCTTATCTAGGCTTCAGTCTCATACTGGAAGGTAGTTTTATAAGCTGTTTGAACTGGGTGAAATCTCTTTCTGGGAGGTAAGTTCCCATTCTGACTGATGCCTTTTTTTTCTCTGAACATGAGATTGCTGGGGAAAATTCCCATTTCTTTGGGTCCATTGTTTCAGTAACCTGATAGATTGAGAAATGCAAAGTTTCTCTTTGAAACATATTCATTTCTGCCAGATTGGTTAGCTTGTGTTTTAAGTTAACAAGAAAATCATGAAGTCTTGCCAAGTGGAGCATGTAATTATCTTGTCTTGTACCAATATTATGTTTACCAGCAGAATTAGACTTTTTCTATTACTCTTTTAATTTTAGAAACGTCCAGTCTTTAAGTTCTTATAGTCTTTTCTAAGAATATGCAAGTGAAGGGAAGCTATTTGCATAGCATTCTCACCAGAATAGTTTCTCTGTTTGGTACCAAGACCAGGATGACTACAGCATCTAAGTTAAAGCCATAGAACTAGCTAAAGTAGAAATAAACGTGCCAACCACTGAAGATGTTGTTAGTCATGCATCTACAAATGATTTAGTATTAGGGGAGACACACGAAAACCAGTCCCAGATAGATGTGATTTAAAAAATGGAGAAGAAAAAAGATTTTGTTTTCTTCTGGAAGAATAGTTTTCCTGACCTTTTTGTAGGTGATGATTTCTAACATTGAGACTTGCCAATGATAACAAACTGTGAAAGATAAAAGCAGAAAAATCAGACTCTCAAACTTTTATAGACACTGTTAGGAGGGTGACTAGCAAGTCATCACACATACATGCGCACATACACACACCACAAATACAAACATGCTCATGTGACTAGAGGAAATGGTGTTTAAATTGCATTTTAAAGAATGAGCAGATGTTCTGTGAGTAGAAGAGAATAGAAAAGGAGGGGTAGTCGTACTGGTAGAAATAACATCCAGGCTGCTCTGTAGAATGTGTCAGACTCTGGATCTCTGTGAATGGCCCTGTGTTTGGCACTGCTGTTGAGCTCTTTGCCCCACACAATCACCTGTGACTAGGGCAACCACTTCAATTTTCTCGCTTATGTTTACAGTTCAAGGGTGCTCTTGTGTTATAATAATATTGCATACTATTTTAGTAGAAGTATTTATAGCTGTCCCCTTTTATTCTGAACATTGCTTTAGTATGCAGGATAAATGGTATGATCATTTTTATGTGAAGGCTACTTCTGAGAAGGGTATAACTGATGTATGTGTGAAACTGCACGATGGCATTTAAGAGGACTTACTCATCTTAACAGGACTCAGAATTATCAGATACTCATGCTTATGATTTATGTAGTAAAATGGTATAGAGTAAAAACAAAGACACGTGTGAGAAAATTAATATGTAAGAACAAATTTTAAGCTCTCAGTTCCCTTCCCTTGGAAGTCACATTCCCCGGGCATATGTCATGGCATATTTTGATTCAGGAAAGTTCTTCCTGGCTTGGGTATTGAGGACTTTTATTAGGGGTTAGTTACATATGTAGTGCCTGTGTGACTGACCTTGATTATTTAAGTTAAAGACACGCAGGAAAAAAAGCAAGTGTTGGCCGTAAATCACATCATTAACACAGACTGATAATGTATTCAGATTGATAAGGTGAGGCCCACTTACCATATGTGTTTAAAACACTTATTATCAGACTTATTATCTGACTTTCTAGAAAGTCAGAGCTCAGTTCTCAGGAGTGGACCAAAGATAAGTCCTAAAAATAGGTCATTTGGGGTATGTGTGTGCAGGGTATGAACCTGTGCCTACGGAGGTAACTCTTGTAAAGTTATTCAAGTTGTTCAAACTCAGTTAAATCTGATAATAAATAATGTTTAGTGGTTTGTTTTGATAATTTCCTAGTTGAAAATAACCGACCACATTGTGAAAGAAACTTAGACGCTATCCATTAAAACTATCTGATAACCTTTTATTCAAACCCTTTCCTAAAGAAGCCTTATTTGAATATTTAAGTGTTTTCTAATTACAAATAAATTTTAATTACAAATATTTAATTTTAGTAATTTCAGAAGTTTGTTTTAGATACTAAAATGTAGTTTACCTGAAAGTAGTATTTGTGGGTTGTTTTTTTTTGAGAATGAATGTTCAAAAGGAAGTTCTGATAATAGAAAAGATTTTATTTAATAAAGAGTACCTTATCGATAATAAGTTTGAATGCACTTATATACTTCTCAAAATATTTTTTTTTCTTTTTCCATAGGTATTTGTGGAAACATTAGACAAATGTTTTGAAAATGTCTGTGAACTGGATTTAATATTCCATGTAGACAAGGTAATGGTTTTTAAATTGTCAGAAAAAAATTAGGAAAAACATTAATTTGCATTTGTCAGAGTAAAATGATGTTTATTCTGTTAAATTATTTTTATCATGAACCAGACCAGGGAAATAGTGAGACTATGGCCTAGAAGGGTTCATAACTAGAAGAGGCAATGGTATGGGCAGAGTATTGGTGAAAACATAGTTACCTCTTGGGGTCTGTGATTGGAGGAAATTGTGTTTAACCTGGATTATAAAAAAAATGAATAAATGTTCTATGAACAGAAGTGGACGCTAGAAAAGGAGGGAACTATATTGGCAGAAATAAAATATGGATTGTTCTGTAAAGAAGAATTAGTATTGGACTGATTTTGAGGATTGGCTGTTACTACCTTGGATTTTGCACTTTATTCTGAAGCAGTGTCGTACTTTAAATAAGTTTCTCTTGGCAGTGTTGTCATTTTGTTTGTATGTGTTTGGGGAAAGACTTTTTCCTGAAGCATAGAAATTAGGTTTGTAAGAATTGAGATTTAAAGCAAGTGAATTAAGAGCTTGTTGGAATAGTCAGAAAGAGATTTTCACTAAGGGAGATTAAAGAAAGAATTGGTCACAGTTGATGGCTATTAAAAGCTGAGGTGAGAAGGAAATTGTGATTCTAACCTTATTGGAGTTTTTGTTGTTGTTTTGTTTGTTTGTTTGGGGTGTTGTTGTTAGTTTTTCAGATTTTTTTTAATTAATTCAATTTACATCTTGGTCATAGGTCCCTCCCTCTTCTCCTCCCAGTCCCACACTCTCTCCCGAATCCCTTTCCCCTATTCTGAGGAATAGGGAACCCCCTAACCCAGACATCCCAGCTCATCTATTTACATGAGGACTGAGTTTGTCTTTCTCCCCTGTGACCTGGTAGTGCAGTCCCATCAGGGAAAAGTGATCAGAAAGCAGGCAGAGATATTCCCCACTCCCCTAACTAATGGGCTGACGTGAAACCTAAGATGCCCATAAGACTTACGTTCTTGGGTCTGTGAATTGTAGGATGTCTCCTGTACTGTATAACTAACATCATCTTATAAGTGAGTATATACCATGTGTGTATACTCTTTCTGGGTCTGTGTTACATGATCTTTTCTAGTTCTATCCAGTTTTTCAGTTTTTAAATTCATTTATTTGTTATTTTATGTGTGTGGATGTTTTGTCTGCATGTTTGTATGTGCCCTACATGCATATGTGGTACCTGCAGAAGAAAGAAGAGAGTGTCTGATTGGATCTCCGGGAACTGGAGTTACTGGACAGTTGTGAGCTGATATGTGGGATGCTGGGGGTTAAACCTGGGTTCTCCGAAAGAGTGGCCCATGCTCTGAAACCCTGAGCCATCTCTCTCTCTAGCCCCTGTTGTTATTTTTAAGAACAGGTTGATTCACACCCTAAAAAAAAAAAAATAGGGAAACATGCATTTGAAGCTTATAAATTGTTTATTTCTGTGAGTTTTTCACTTAATATTTTGGATCAAAATTGACTGCAGGTGAACAAAACCTCCAGAAAGTGATAATGCAGGTGAGAGAAAATTCTGTAATTAATATTTATTACTTATTTTGGTTACTTTTATAGATAGTCTTATTTAGTTCTTTCAATAATCTTGCAGAAAACTAATATTTGTTTTGACTTACTAAACTTAAGACTTACATTGGCTATATGATTACAGTTTCATAGTTCTGATGAACATGAAGTATGAGACCTCATATTGAAATAGTGAAACTTTTTGTAGTGAATTTTCTGGGTTTAATATTAATTTTTTTCTTTTAGGTTCACAATATTCTTGCAGAAATGGTGATGGGGGGAATGGTATTGGAGACCAACATGAATGAGATTGTCACACAAATTGATGCACAAAATAAACTGGAGAAATCTGAGGTAAGACTGGAAAATACTCTAGTTAGTGAAGGTTCTGAGCATGATCATGACCATGTATGACTGTTTGTCCTTCAGTATCAACCTTTAGGTATAGCTGGAATGCCCATTTGGTTTCAAAAAATAAGTATACACATTTTAGTATATCAAAATGTCCCCAGACTGCTAACCAAATAGCTTCAAACTGTTTTTGGAGGGGGAAAGGAGAGGAAGTAGAATTCTTCTGAGAAGTCATGTTTTATAATAAGTGTTTAGTCAAACTGCACATTGAGTCAGAGATTCAGTACCTTAATCTTTATAGATCCTTTCCAATGGTCAGTAACAAGTTAGTTAAATTCCGTATTTTATACGTTAGCACATACATTTTAATGTATTCTATAATGGAAATGTGTTTGTGGCTAACTCTGTGCTGTTCACCCAGCCTCGGAATAGGTGGAGTAAGGATGTTTGCCCTTCAGGGCTGGATAAGTTCCTGCTTTGGAACTCTAGTCACTTCTCAAGAGCTAGGCTTCAAATCAGCAGCAAGTGCTGCATCTGGAATATCCACGTTATCTGAGTGGCTGCTGCTTATGGTATAAGTTTAGCAAGGTGAGCAGTCTTGATACCTCATTAGGCATTGTACCTACTTAAAGACACTCGTTTATTTTTTTTTGAGACAGCATCACTATGTTGTGCTGCCTGGCCTGGCCTGGCCTGGCAGAGATCCACATATCTCTGTCTCTTGGGTGCTGGGATTTCAAAGTGTATGTTATGATGCTTAACCATTAAAGATACTCTTACATTTTGTAACTTAGATTGAAAAAAAAAGAGAAGAAAACAAAAACCACCACCAAATTTAAAAAAAAAAAAAACAACACACATTCTACATAATTATTAGTGGAAGTTTATACACTTAGTTTTAAGTCAATATTACTATAAAAGAAGTGGGGTTACCACACTAAATTTACAACAGGTGAGTTCTAAAAATATCTTGTTGGTATTTAAAGTTCAGTTTGATACAATTTTATGTTCATTTTAACTGAAAAAAATACAGGGTATGAGTTAGAAATAGTTGAAGCTTTTTATAAAAACTTCCCAGTGTTTTAAAGTAAAGGTACTCTTCCGTTTCTCTTTATCTCATTTTGCCATCCCTATTGGTTTCCAAAGGAGAGGCTTGTGATGGTGATGAAGAGCTTAAAGTCAGGACCCGTAAAGTAACTGTGTATTGTGAATGTTCCACCACCTGTTTTCACATCACTGCCTTTTGAAAGCAGAAAACATGCAGTAGATTATTAGAGAAAGTTTTGTTTCAGATTAAGGAAAATAACAGTGTTACTCAGTATATTTATTTGTAATATTATTTAGTACAGTAAAGGAAAATGTTAACTTAAATCTTTCACTTAAAGTTTTAAAATGTTGACTTGAAATGTATATAAATTATTCAACATTGCTTCACAAAACTACATAAGTACAGGGTTTAAATGCCAAGGCCTTAGTAACAATGCATTAGTAGATATTCTAAAATGAAGGGTAAATTTGTGAACTCTGTAATAATCTGTAAGTAGACACTGGTCACACGACTGGTTTTTCACATTTTAGGGACTCATTTCCTATTAGTGGTGGTCCCTCCTTTCCTCCTCTCTTTTTCTTTCTTTTCTTTTCTTTCTGTTTCTTTTAGTTCTACATACTGTTTTGTATAGTATTTGCAAAAGTCATGAGTACATTTTGGGTGTTTGGTTTTTGATTTTCCAGTTTACTATATTTAAAAAAGTTTTTCTTAACTATGGAGAGTGGCAAGATGCAAAATTTACATTTTTAATTGGAATGCTGTAGTTTTATAAAAATTACTATGCAAAAATATTCTTTCATGGGCATAATCCTGTTTAAATAGTTTAGAATATTAATGAATATTTCTAATGGTCAACCACTGGCCATGTTTATATATATAATCAACTCTTACATGCTGCCAAATTAGGTTTTTTTTCCTGTGTGTATGTACTTTGCAAGAAGTTATATTTTAATCAGATAAGGATTAAACCACCAAACTATGTTATCCTGTTTTGCTCTACATGTAAAGTTTTATTTCTCAAAATAGTGTTAAAACTATATTGACTTTGTACAAGCTATCATTAACTGTATTTTTCTGTTTGGAAGACCACACACTAAAATTCCAGTCCTCATATTCTTTAGTTTTTAGTTAACTTCAGGTATTTAGACCTAACCAGTGAGCTGGCTCCACATACAAATTATTTAAGAGCAAAGTATTAATATTTTAGTAAATTCTACTTAAATTATTATAAAGCAAAAATAACAAAGACTCCATCAACTAAAATTCTGATTGGTAAATAGAACTGATCATATTTTTAAAACTTATATGAACTATTTTAGGATTATCTTCTAGCTTTTGAAAATCATCCTAAATGTAAAATATGACTTTAAAGTATGAATTTATCTAGGTTACCTGGTCAGAAAGTAGATATGGTGAGTTTAAGGTAGTGAGTTTCCAATGGTGGAAGAAAGTGACCAGTTTAATTCCTATACCTAAACAGGTAGAAGTACAGGTCTGCCTAATCCTGAAGGAGGAGAGGCAAAGAATTGCACAGTGTATTTTCATCTATTATGGTTTGATAGGGGGAAAAATGGTTTATTGTTTCTGGGATTTTGGGAAAGGGTTTAAGCTGGGAGGTTGGTGGGATTTGGGGAAGCTTGAGAAGAACCCAATAATCTGCCAGAGAATAAAAGAAATTCTGGGGGTGGTACAGGGGTGGCGTGGGAGGTTTGTGGGAATTATGTATTTCATGTTATTCTTAAGGTGAATAAATGGGTCTGAATTGAGTTACTACTTTTTAAGTCAGTCTTTCTTTTTTTCTGAACATCCTGATCTTTCTAGCTCTTTCCATTCTTCTCTCTTGCAGACCTTTATCTTTCAGTCTCCCAGACAGGACAGGTAGACAAGGTATTGCTGGCTTTGAGAAAACGTACTTAACAAAGGGAAAGCAAAATGATGTCGAAGGCAATTAATTTTTAGGCCAGACTCAAAAATTCTTTGTGTTAATGAACCCATATAGTCCCTGTAGCCTATTTTCCATTCTAGTTTCTCCTTGTAGTTTCTCCATCTTTTATTGGACACAGTGTATTTTACTAGTATATCATTGGCGTCATGTTTGTTCTGTTTTGTCTGCCTGCCTTGTAAAAGGAAAATTTAAATTCTTTGTTTTGTTTTTTTATAAAAACATGGTCATTTAATTGAAAATGGTGTTTGTAGAAATGACAATTTATTTTACAAATGAAAAGTAATTTGAAGCATTCCCTTAGCAGAAGCAATCTCATTTTAACTTCAGCAGTATACCTAGATATGCCTGTATTTTTCTTTAAAAAAAAAAAAAAAAATCTCTACATGAAGATTCTAACATAAAATTACCTGCTGGGTTCTGGAAGCTATGAATTTGAAAACCAAAACGAAAAACCTTTTGCGTTTTCCATATAAAGTGGGAAGCAATGAAGGTTTAGATAATGACTGATAAATAGTACCCTTTGCTCTTAAAATGGTTTTCAGTTCCAAAATCTTAACAGAATTGTTTTTACAGTCTTGACCTATAGGTGCGTTTTAACAGTGGCTAATAAAAAGACCAAGCTTTTAAAAGATAAATGAAGTGCTCTAAAAATAAAATTATTTATACCGTAATTCTGGACATCTAAACACATTGTGTTAATGAAGACTATTTGAAAATATTTGGAAAGGTTTAAATGAACTTGTAGGTTTACAAAACTTAACTTGTTTATGTCACACACATAAACACACTTATAACCTCTCCACATTTATCCACCCACCCTAAAACACAACATACAGACCTATTTGATTGTTTTTTGTTTCACACCATAAATTAACAGTATATTACTGTTTAAAAAGCTTTATGGTGGTGGTGATGATGAGCAAAAGGTTTTTTTTTTTTTTTAATAAAATCACTTCAGAAAAAAATTAAGATGGTTATAAATTTCCAATTGAAAACTTTCGAATCAAAATAATTTACTGAGTCCTACGAAAGATAAAATGCTCTATAAGCTAACTAGAAAAACCCTCCTGAGATTCTGGCACTGTTTTTCAGCCACAACATTATTACTCTGGATGGGTTTGAGAAGTATTGATGCATAGTAATAGAATTATAATAATAGTTATTATAATTTATATCTTTTTCTGAGGTTGTGGTCTAGTAATCATGAAGCTCAGATACAACTTTTGATCCCTGTATCTAACTATTATTTTCTGGTATGGAACATATATAATGACCTCATTTACTTCATTGAGATCACTAGCAATTTCTATGTTCTAGTAATTACTTGTGTTTCTATCCCTAAAAGAAGTAATTGAGTTTAAAGAAAATTAGATATCTGTTTCAAAGAGTAGAGAACAGAAAAAGTAGCCCTAGATACAGGTGTGGGAAGGTCAGGGCATGAGTTAAATTCCCCTTAACTTAATAGAAACACTTATTTTGTATTTTTACAATTTACTGGAATGACCCCTGAGGTTACATGCTATGGTCAAAACTACCTATAATCAGCCCATGAATGTTATCAGTCTACTGTAGTTATTTTACCCAGGCAATTTCTGTGTCAGATACTAAAACTGAAGAGGAGAGAGATTAAAACTGAAGCTGAAGATGATATTAAGTTAATGTTTTTAGGGTTCAAAAGTTTTGAACATTGAAATTTCGCTAAAATTCTTTCTAAAATACTGTAGGCCTAGCTCACTAGATTGTCATCAAGATTTCTAATGTGTTTGTAATTGTCATGTTAAGCACTGCCTTCAAAGCAAGAAGGATACCTGCTTTGCCTTTTTTTTTTTTTTTTTTTTTTTTTTTTTTTTTGAGATACAGTCTGGCTATATAGTAGCTCAGGCTGACTTTTAACTGAGTTCTGGGATTACAGGTGATGACACTCTGCTCTGAAAGAACAAGGATATATAAATTCCCACATTAAAAGTTAATCTGCCTTACACTAAGAAATTAAAAGATTTGAGACCTTCTGTTTACTGAAAAACATTAATTTAAAACATCATTATTTTGTTAATGATTTTGAGTCTGAAACCATTTAATACCATGTTTATTGATTTTGGTCTTACTTGATTTGGCTGTTAGGTCAAAATTATGAATGTTCATATAGCAGTTTCCAGAAGGAAGGGTAAAGACTTCTTAGTTTGTGTAGTTTATTCCAGCTACCATCTTATAATGCTATATTTCAAACTTGAAGAAAATATTTTAAGATGGTAGAATGGTACTATATACATTATGAAATAATTAATAATAAACTTAAATTCTATTTTTCTTCAAGAAAAATTGATTACTGCATGAAGAAAAGGAAGTTTCCAGGTTCTTTCAAATATATTTTAGCAGTGCTGCTTTTTCAGTTTTGCTTTCACATATTTTGTTTATTTTTGGGTCTGGCAATTTAAAAACAAAACCAAAAACAAATCATATTCATCCATTATTATCTTTGTGATTCAGGTGCTTGAAATTCCCAAGAGTATGTCTGTACAAGTCTTCTATCTGTTTGGCCTCATTTTGGTATACCTGCAGACTTCATTTTGTTTTCTTTCTCTGAATTCTGTTAATTTATTTAATCTCATGGGAGAGAAAACATGACCATTCTTTTCTCTGTGGTACTTCATTCTTTCATCCAGTTCATACTCTTAGCTGCTTTGGATCCATATATTTGTTTTTGTTAGTTGAGTGGCTGCTGCTTAGCTGCCATGGTAGTGTGTTAGTGTAACCGATGGAAGCAAGTTATTTCTCCAGTGGAACTTCATTCTTCTTGTGTTTGCTTTGTGTCTGCTATGCAACCCCAAATCTTTATGAGCTATGATATTTTACATTTAAAATTTTATATATCTAATATACCAGTAAAAAGTGAAGTAAACTTAATTACTGTAGATGTTGCTGCTGGAAAAGTTGTTAGTAGAAGTTATTTGCTTCGAGTAGTTCTTTAAAAACAAAACAAAAAACAAACAAACAAAAAAACCAAAACTTAGCCAAGATGGAAATTTCTTTCACCTCTGTCAGAAAACTGACTTTTTTTCCTAATGGGAAATTACCTTTTCCACATTTTATGTTTTAATAAAACTGTTTCAGACTTGACAGTCATGGACATCTGAAAATGAAATTTATTTTCTGTTTTGGTGTTATTTGAGTAACACAGTCTTTTTGTTTAAGTCATAATTTATCTTTAAACATCTGTAACTCGTGTAAGCTTTACGAAGTGATCAGTAGTCCTATTTTTCTTCATATATTCTGCAGAATCTGATCTCTTTAAGTATTAGCTTAATTAATGTTAAAATGTATATTTCATCGTTTACTGTCATTTACTTTCCTGATATATGTACTGCACAAAAGCATTGAACATGCTTGAGAAATAATTTGATTCTGCTAATTCATCTGCGTGGTCTAAATAGCTCCCATCCTCTGCATGTCTATGGCTTGCTGCATATGTTTAGAAGAGGTCTAGATTGTTGCACTTAGAAACTTCTGGTTTTGCATAGCACTGTGTGGCACATAAATGCCAGTGGCATCAGTTTCTGTGGTGACTTTATATATTTTCATTAGCAGCTAAGAGTTGACACCATCTTTGGTCATAGAAATGGTTTAATGAAATGTAACAGAATGTTTCTCTTTTTCTTTGCCTGAGCTTAGTTAGCTATACCATCAGAGTTTTATAGAAAACAAGGCTTCTCGGTAGTTAATACAGAGAAATAGATTTCCCATTTATAAAGGTAAAATATAAAACCAGTAAAATAAGACATATTCTTTCACAATAATAAAATCTTTCAATTTATAGATTTTAAAATATTTACATTCAAATAATTTTCCATAGTCAACTTTTCATATATAAGCCTTTATGGAAATTCCACACTACAGTAATAGCAAACTGATCTTGGAATTTGAAAATTTACCAATTCCTTTACCTGGAAAAATTATGGTAGCTCCAGATTTTTACAGCTTTGAAGTAATTTCTGTTTCATTGCAGACAACATACTTTTGAGAAAAGAAAACTTATAGGGTATTAATTCTTTGAACTGGATTCTTCTTTGATCCGAAGTCATTCTAAATTTTGATAGCTAGGACTTTTGAAATTATCAAATTAAAGATCCTTTTCAATATGCTATATATTCAGTTTTATTATTTTGAAGATATGATATTTAGTTATATCTTTAATATGTTGGGGGGTGGGAAGGAAGTGGGCTGTACTATAAGCTTCATTCTTTCAGGTAGGTACAAATGAAGAGGTCAACCAAATTTTCAGTCTTGCATCAAAAACAACCTTCATTAAATTACAGAAATTGAATTCTCCCACCCTCTCTGGACTTGGGTATGGAGCTTTCATCCATTATCACTCATATCATTGCCTGTGTAGACCATATCTATTATTAATACAATTTTACTAATTTTTCTATTTCCAATCCTAAATTGATAATCCATGGCTTTTATTTTATTGCTTAACAATGTTTGTATCCTTTATTCAGCAAATAGTTTACACTGGCCTATTTTGTATCAGTCAAGATTTTTCTCAGGTAACAACAGCTTTATTATTATTATTATTTTAATTAAAAGAGGTAGGATTACAGAAGAAAAACACTTAAAGTATGAAAAGGGACTTTAAAACTATTACATCTAATTTCATGGACATTGTCTTTTCATATGTGTAACTGATCAGAGGGGAAGATTTTTTTGTTTGTTTGTTTTATGTAAAACAGTGCCACTGAACTCAGATGTATTTCTTGGCTTTGCTTTTATATAGTCTGAATTTTTTTAAAACACGAAATTGTATTGGTATATGTTAAATCTTGACAGTGAAGCCTATTAATACAACTCAAAAAATTATATATGTATTTTTCCTTAATTTTTAAGCTTAGTTTTTTCAAATTATTTGATAAATTATAAATGTTTCTATTAAAGGAAGCCAAATATTATGCACTAATGGTAATAACTGTAAATTTAAATTCGTTGTATATACTATTTCTCCAAGTTTGTGTGGTTGAAACTCAGCATGTGTTGTTGAGTCTACTTCAGATGACAAAGCATGTTTAATCATTAGATTTCCACTGATGGCTAGCTCGGGAGAGTCTCAATGAAGTTTCAATTTTGGGAAGAATTATTCTTTTTGGACTAAGACTTCCCTGATTTTCTTTTTTTTTTTTTAGATCTTTCTTAGAAAAGCTTGGAAGAGCCCCCCACAGTATTAAGACCAATTTCAGTATTTTGAAATGTTGTAAGGGTTTAGCCCTGAATGAAGACATTAAATAATTACTGTTACTTTTATCTCACAAACATATATTGATCATAATTTCTATTTTAAAATAAACAAGATGTTTAATAAGGAAACTAATATAAACTCTTCAAAATTCATGACTGTTAAATTGTACCTAAAAATTTAGCTTTTATTTGAACATTGTGTGTGGTATCTGGGTAGCACACATACCTCGTTCTTAAATCTTTCTTTACATTGTTATTGCATGTATTCACTGTATTTTCTAATGTGTCAACTGTTTTCTCTTTATAGATTAGTATTTCAAAGTAACCATCTCATACTGATTCAAACTACCATCTGGTCTCTAAGCTTGTGATGTGAAAATCTTTTATCATTGTCTTCCATTGCTTGGTTTGTTTGTAATGAGCTACACCTGAGTTGTACATTTTCTTTTTCTTTTATTTGCTTCCGTATACAGGCTGGCTTAGCGGGAGCTCCAGCCCGTGCTGTATCAGCTGTAAAGAATATGAATCTTCCTGAGATCCCAAGAAATATTAACATTGGTGACATCAGTATAAAAGTGCCAAACCTGCCCTCTTTTAAATAAAATATTAAAAAGGCCACTCCCAGGTAAAATCCAGAGGGAAGTCATCTAAGTTTACCATGCAGTTGTTTACCAAAAATAGAGGAGGAGAGTCTTAACTTTGCTCTTGGATTTAAGTCAAGGTACTGTATAGAAGCTGCATAAAATCAGTATGGAAGTTCAATGTTGCTTTTCTTGCTCAGTGATTTTAAAGAAATTGAGTAATTCCCGTGTGATTTTTTTTTCTTTTCTACATTGCGTTCCTATGCCCACATAAAGGCATGCCTCTATATATTGGCTATTACCGTAATTCGAAAAGTGAGATGTTTCTTTAATTATGTACAACCCAAGATGTTGATGTTTTGTATGGATCACAAGTGCAGCATTCTCTAATTCCTTCTGCTGTTTGTCACAATTGTTATTTAAAGAACCAAGTATGTATTGCATGAAAACATGACCTTTTCCTTAGTATAAATAAACTCCAAGGTAACTGGACTTCTAAAGTACCTTTCTGTTTTGCTTGGTATCTACTTTAGCAATAATTTTTTTTTACAACCTTCTGACTTACAAAAGTAAATAAAAGTATATTTTACCACTGTTAAGCACCTGTCAGTGTTGGCTTTTTCAATTCATACTCATGTTTTTATTTCTCAGAAGCTCACTGAATGAATCATTCGGAAACTGCCGTGTCACAGATTGAGTGTGTATCTCAGGGTGTTTATTCTGTATGATGAGACTTGCAGTGGGAAATGGTGTATTATTTTTTCAAAAATATTAGAGAACTGTTTTGTTTTTCTATAAATATCCTTGCATTATGCTCTTTGCCTCACATTCTTGCCCAGATGATGAACACTGTTGTCAGCAGGTAGCTGTTTTTGAGGATAGTGTTATAAAATAATAGCTAAACTAACTGTTGAATCTTGATTGGTTGGTTTTGCCCTTTAAATCCTAGCACATGTTCTAATTTCTTGTCACTGGTCCATATTTTCTCATGTGGTCTTACCTCAGGAACTGACCATGGTTTTCTATATAATTGTTCTCTTTCCGGCATGTTGTCTTTGAAGCACTTCTTCAGGTTTATTTATGAATTTTACTCTAAGAACTCTAAGGGGAAAAAAGCACTTCTAATTGTTTTGTTTTTTTTTCAAACTTTTCCTCTTTATTTCACCACTTTAAGCAATAAGGCAAAATAATCTGTTATTCATAGAGGTTTTTTTTTTTTTCTTACAATGAAGCATATTTATTTCTCTGTGGAATCACAGACTCCATCATATTGATGTAAAAGGAAAATGAATGTTTGGTTTTTACAATTTCCACCAGTTCTGAAATATTAAAAGACTTAGACCAAAGTCATACAAATGGGAATTTGTGGGGTAAGAATGATCAGGAAGAAGAAATAGTAAACAGCAGTGCCTACATCCAAGGATGTGCTTAGTATAGTTGAGGAACGGTAATAGCCAGTAGTAGAGCGAGCAAGCGAAAGGTGGAGTGGGTTACTTAATGTCCCTGTCGTCAGTCTTCTAGATGTTTATTCGTGGCTGACTTACCATAAAGTGTAGCCAGGAACTTAAAACTTTTGGGTGTTTCAAAATATAACAAGGAAAAAACGTTCACTTGAACATAGATTATTCATATTTGTACTTCTAAACCCTGTGAATTTCCTGTTTTCAGAATTCTTACCTATGGAATTTCATGGAATAATTATCCATTTTTACTTTTACTTTCTAAAGGTGATCTGAAATGTCTTTACTATTCATTATTTCAAAACTTTTACAACCCAAGTAAATATGAAGAAAAACGAATGCAAAGTTTTGAAGTTGAAGGGCTCACAAAGTGCATAGTAAAAAGACTCATACTCGTGCCTTCATTGGCCTGGTGCTATGTATTAAAAGAACATAAAGTGTCAGATATTTATTTTTCACTGTTCTGGAGACTAAGACATTACAGATCAAGAAATCAAATTTTTGTCTGGCAAGGATCTTCATTTTTGGTCCAAACAAACACCCTAGTTGTGTCCTTAGAAGATAGAAATGGACTAGCTAGTTCTCTGGGACCTCTTAAGGATACTAATCCCGTTCATAAAGGCCTCATCCTCATGACATAATGACGTCTAAAAGGCCTCCTTCTTTTGTATTGGGAATTAGCATTTCAACTTAAGAGTTCTGAGCAGTGTCTCCTTTTGAGCTACTTTAAAAAGCTCAAAGTAGCTTATAAGAAAGTGATACTAGTTTTTTAATATTTTTGGACGTTTTCATTCAAGATGAAGCCTTCAGCTTATTTGTTTTTTAGGTGAGGTCACATTCCTAGTAGAAGGCATCTACTTGTTATGTCTTCACATGGTGGGAGAAGGCAAACAAGCTCTGTTAGGCCTCTTTTTAAGGGTGTGTGTGTGTGTGTGTGTGTGTGTGTGTGTGTACATGGCCATTACAGTATATCTGTGGAGGTCAGAGTTGTGTGTGGGTGGTTGTTCCAGGATTGAGCACAGGCTTGGCAGCAAGTACCTTTACTCCTGAGCCATCTTGCTGGTCTCCCGTCAGTACCCTTAAAGGCATTATTCATGAGAGCTTCACTTCTAGGACCTAGTTACTTCTTAAAGGTTCTGTTTTTTTTATATTATTATTGTAATTATTGGAGATTAAGGTTTGGATTGGTTCATCATTGATGGAGGCCAGGTATACATTCAGATCATGACACTAGACACATTATGATTCTAAAGTCTGTGACAAGGTAAGGATAAAAACAAGTTTTTATCCATGAGATAAAAACTATTTTATAAAATACAAGGAGAGATGACTTTATAAATTTTGAAGAAAAAATTTCAGCACAATTCTGTACCAGTAAGGTTTCAGTTTATATATCAGATAATAAATATATTTTCATATATGTAAGCTTTCAAAAAATCTATTTCTTTTACCTTATAATTATCATTTGAAACCTGTGGACTACCAAAATACATTGTAAAATTATTGTTAAATTAAAATATGAGATGATCTAGTCATGAATAGGTATAGCCAGGGTGGGAAATGAGGGAAATTCACTGTACATGGGGGAATCTTAGAACCATAGCTTTGCAGAAGACCTAAATGACAATAAGTTTCAATTGAAATAGGAAAACAGAAGTTTCAAGAAAAATTTTCTCTATAAAAAACAAACAAACAAACAAACAAACAAAAAAACATGGTATAGTGGGTTAGGGAATTAATTGGCTAAATGAGGTGTTTAGCCAGATGATTTTGTAAGTTTATTGACATAAACTTTTAATCTCAATTCTGTTTTTGTTTTTATTCAGAATAACCTTGACATATAACAAGATCAAAGTGGGGGAGGCTTGAAATATCTGTATTTTAATGCAGATAGCTATGTATATGAGTATCAGAGTAAATGAACACATACTATTGTTTTCTAACAGGTTCTTCAAGTCTTACATATATAAAATGTCTAAGAAGAAAGAACCAGAAAGTGTTGTAAGAATTAAAATATTTTTGTAAAAATATTTTTACAAAGTAAAAAAGTAGTAGGTAAAAATTTTAAAAAAGGCTTGGTAGAGTGGACATACCGACATTACACTAATTGATAAGAAAAACAAGTCAATAATTTTAGTACCCAATAAATACATAGTAACCCTTGACCTCAGTGTTAGTCAGGGGGAACACAGGTTAAAGGAACAATTAGAACAGTGGTTCTCAACCTTTCTAATGCTGCCATCCTTTTAATACAGTTCCTCATGTTGTGGTGACCATAAAAAATTTTTGTTGTTACTTCACAACTATTATTTTGCTACTGTTATGAATTGTAATGTAAATATCTAATATACAAGCTATCTGATTTGTGACTCCTGTAAAAGAGTCATTTGACCCCCAGAGAGTGCGCGACCCACAGGATTGAGAACTGTTGAATTAGATGTCCCATCACCTTGGCAAAAATTTAGCAGAATTGACAACATCCAATGGTAGAAGTGATTGGAGGAAATAAGAAAATGCTTATATTGATATCTGGATTGTGATTTAGTTTAACTTTTTAAAAATAATATATCAAGCTCTGTGGGAAATTTTAATGAAAAATAAACACAAATATATCTTGTTTTGTATCACCTTTTGATTCCTGTCTATCTTGCTTTGATTTTAAAAACAGGATCTGTTTCCAGTGCTGGCCTTTGTGATCATCCTGTCTCAGCCTCCTAAGTGTTGAGACTGCAGGTGTGTCCACCACTCCTGGCTGATATCCTTTAATATAAAGAACTTTACTACATTAATTTTATACAAAATAGTATATGAAATTAATTGCTTATCTACAAGAAAAACGGTTAAAGTGTAGTAACTGCTGTACTAGTTGGAATGGCAAAAGACTAGAATGACCCAGTGTCTGTCAAGGATAGCCAAAAGGCCATGATACATCCACACCGTGTGCTTCTGTGGCACTGCCAAGAAGAATTAAAAGGTCTCCGAATGTTTCCAAGAAATAGTCCTTGTAATACACTTCTTGGTAAAAATAGGAAGATGAGGAAGTAGATACTTGGTATGTTACATGTATGTAACATATAACATGCATCTCAGGAAAAACTGTATGTAGGAAATGATTGAGAGTTTATGATGAGGGCTTGGATTACCTGATGTTGAAAAGTAACAAGTCCCAAGATGTACAGCATCAACTAGACACACGGCTCCGGAAGAACTGATGCTTTGGTCTTCGTCCTAAGGAAAACTCCAGTGTTCCGGTTCAAATGCAGAGACACGAGAGGCGGTTTCTCTCTAGGAGCCAGGCAGGTAAGCCATAGTATAACAGTTGTCTAAAAAGAGGAAATGAGTACATGTATTTACCTGTTTTGTTGTTTGTTTTGTTTTGTTTTGTTTTTCTGAAACAGGGTTTCCCTGTGTAGCCTTGGCTGTCCTTGACCCGCTTTGTAGGCCATGCTAGCCTCAAACTCACAGAAATCCGCCAGCCTCTGCCTCCCCAAAGTGCTGGGATTACAGGCGTACAGCACCATGCTGGGCTATTTACTTGTTAAATGCAAAGATAAATCATGCATATTTAGTGAAACAGGGCAGGAAACTGGGAATAGAAGCAAACTTTCTTACAGCACATTATTTTGAAACCATGTTATGTAGTTTTTATATTATTAGAAATCCCTAAAAGTTGAAATTGAACCAGATTTCTATATTGAGCTGATAGTTTTACTGCCCAACTGTAAACAGTTGGCCATGCGTGACTAAAGACAGACCTGTGGTCCCACCCTCTTACTGTTCCTGGGAATCAGTGTTAGTGATGTTTTTGAGACTGGGTTGGAGGTCCATGTTCTCTGAATTGATGGATCTGTTTCCTACATTTTGGCCCTGGAAGATGACAGTGTACTACTACAAATTTCAGGTTGCAGCCCAGTTTTAGCTACTCTGTCAGTGTGATACCTGTTAGAAGAGATTAAGAAAACCATGGTATGTGTGTCATATACATATTACATATATGTATACACATATACATAGAGTATTGACCTGGTAAACGGCACTGTGTGTGTGTATGTGTGTGTGTGTCTCTTTCTGTGTTGAGTGTGTAGGCGGACATGCATTTAGAGACCAGAGCAGTATGTCAGGTGTATATCTTCTGGCACTTTACCTTACTGCTTTGTGAAAATGTCTCTCAGTAAGCTAGAAGCCTAGCATTCTGGGTAGTCTTGTTGACTGAGAGCTCTCAGGACCTTTCTGTTTCCACACCCCTGGTGCTGGGGTTACAGGTATATGCAACCGTGCCTGGCTTTGCTTGTTTGTTTGTATTTTTTAAATTTATTTTTGCTTTAATAATACATATTCTGTTCACACAAAAGTGTGAGAGGAAGGAAGGATTTAACTTGGCTAATTGAAAAAAAAAAAATCAAGCAGGGATGACATTTCTAGTTTCATGAACAACCTGAAAGTAGGAGAAATTGAGAAGTCACATAAGTGGTACCAAAGAGCAAACCTGATCACCGAACTGTCACTAAAGGCCTTGTGAAGACAGAGTCCTCTAGTGGACAAGGAAAGATGGTTGTTTTTTTTTTTTTTTTTTAATTTGATGATGGATGAATCCAAAGAAACAGAATCTTCCCAATGCTTCAGGGCAGGTAACACATGAATTCGTAGAGATGGACAACACGCACAGACCTATGCAAGTTCAAACAGGACAAAAATCTCAGCACAGAGAGGGCAAGTGGACCTAACCAAGAAGCTGTCTGCATTTGATACCCATTGTTAAAGGGAAAATCAGTTTTCTCCAAAGGAGTGTCACTGGGCACCCCGGGACAGGCCCTGTGCCAAGGCTGTGCAGCAGAATCAGGCTGCAAGGAATTCTTCCTCGTGTGTCGTACTCCATGAGCACCCAGCAGTAGTAGAGTGGCCAGAGATGGAGGAAGATAGAAGATACTGTGTGGTGTTTATGGGCATACCTCAGTATAGGATTTTGCATCTAGATCATGCTGCCAACAGGGAAATTACATGCACTGTGGAAAACAGTTCTGCCCTCCCAGTGCTGGGGAGAGTCTGCATTACCACCACACAAAAATTAAGATCGTAGTGTTTTTCCAGTGAAGTTATTTTTGTTTCAGCAGGCAGGGATTTTAAGGCTTCTGTTTTAAGCCTTTGTAGTGCTTTCTTCACTTCCTGTCAGTTGTTTTTATTGGAGCTTTCATGTTCACATGGGAGCAGAAGAAACACTCCTACCCAGACTTCAAAACTGTTGACTGATGCGTGTGAGACTTTCCCCATAAGTAGACGCTAAAGTAAATAAAATAAATAAGGCTTTGGCCTTATTTACCACCCCTCCATGCTCCACCCACCTGAGTCCCATGCTCATAGCTAGGGCCTGCCCTTAGAAAGCTGCCAACAGAGGCTCTAATTAGACGTCATTTCCTTAACATGTGTATTTATACGGGTTACTTGTAGAAATAACAGCAGCCAGATACTGATTAATCCTTTCACCCTTAAGCACTTTCTAGGGCCCTACAACAAAGCACAGGAAGTTCGAGTTATTTTTAGAGAGAAATCAACCAAACTCATTAGAAAGCAGAAGTCTTTCTCATTCACAATGAGCCCATGCTGCCTGTGTCCTGTTCACGAGAGCAGGCAAATTCCAGCTTCTGTAGACTTGAAGTTTAAGTAGATTTTGAGGTGGCAGGGATCACCTGCTCTGCAGTTTGCCAAGTTTGAAACACTGCAGATATGTTTAGCTGGGACAGCAGCAGTCTGGCATGGGCTGTCTCATACACATCATCTCATCACCACTTTCATGAGCTTAAATGAGACTGAACCCTGTCCCACAAGCAGCTTTGTGGCACCCTAAACAGACGCTATGAATAAATATTCTGTTAAGTCCCTAAATTTATTGTAATTCATTATATGGCAATACAAAATGGATTAAGGCTTTCACGGCACTCACCAGAGCAGAATCTGAACTATACTGTAATTTGTGGTATTTAAAATTCAGTCAAAAAAAATATTGAATTTGATTTTTGCTTATTGAAATAAGAGCAACTCAAAACTGCATGATGTATGCTTTCATTTATATGACTTTTCAGAGAAGAGAAAAAGATGGGAATGAAGAGCATGACAGTGTCTCTACCAGAGCTTGGGGGTAGGGGAAGGGACAGTTTCTAAAGGACAACAGGAGAACCCTGGGTGAGTAAGCTCTTCTGTGTTGCCATTTTAGTGACAGATGCTCCTTTCTGAGTATTTGTCAAAATCCATAGAACTATATACACAGTTAATTTTACCCTATACAAGCTTCAATACAAAATAAATGTCATTAAAAGATCTTTTTTCTCATATTGCTTTGTTTGGTTTCTTTTTTTAACCTTACTGGTCTTTTCCTTGTGTATTATGGTTTCCAACTGTGAGATTTTTATGGTCTCTCTGTGTGTATGTTTATGTGTATGGATGGATTTCTCATGCTCCTTAGTTTCATTTTTTCTTTTATTTATTTTGTTTGATCCTTGTTTGTCTTTTTATTTGTCTAGTTGTTTTCTTAAAAGAGAGTGAAAGAAGGCATGGAATTGGAAGGATGAGGAGGACTTGGGAGGAAATGATGGAGGTGAAACTGATCAGAATGTTGTCTTTATCTTCAATTAAAAATAAATAATTTAATAATAATAATTTTTTTAAAAGAATTGTGAATTGCTTACTCGGAGTTTGGAAGTTCTGAGTACTCTATGGCTTTAATGAATTCACAGTCCAGTCAGGAAAACAGTACTTACACTAGGTATTTAAAGACTGCAATAGCTAAGTTCTTGAATGGCCCCTAAAGTTTATGTATCTCTAGCCTCTGGTGCTGCTGGAAGGAGGTGGAGCTTGTATAAATGGTGCCTAGTATCAGGAAGTAAAATCATTAAGGGAATAGGATACTCTAGTCTCTCCTCTCCCTCTGCTGCCTGTCTTCTGTAATCTGAGCAGCTTTGTTCACTGTGCATTCCTTTCTACAATATTCTAGTTCTCTCAGGCTCCCAAACAACAACCAGCCAATCATGGGCTTAAATGAGCAGGCTTAACTTTTCCTCTTTTAAATGTATGTATGTCATTTGCAGTGACAGGAGTCTGACTAACAGAACAGAGGTAGTATTTAATATAGGTGATAGGTTATACAAGCAAAAAACGACTGAGGAAACAGAAGTGGGGCTGTGTCGGTACTCACATGCAGGAGCTGGTGCTGACCAGCAGCTGGCAGCATCTCTAGGGTCATGTCTGTTTTCTGAGAAAAAAGCTGGTTGACACCAGTAGGAAGCCAAATGTCACCAAGCAGCTTGGGTGGCTGACAAGAAATACAAAAAGCAAGAAGGAATACCTCACCCGCTAATCTCTGCATTTGGTGAGCAGATACAGAACTAGCTGGCAGGGCCTTTTTTGAAACAGTTTGTGGAATTTATAGAACAGGATGTAGAATTAGGGATCTGGGATCCATATTCCACCCACAGTTTTGTACAGGAAGATTAGAGGTAGGGTGTGCTGGCCAGAGACCACAACAATGTCAAGGCTGTAGGTTATCGGGAATAGTCACATGCTCAGGGAGTCACTGATGTTGGACCCTGTTGTCCAGTGTCATCCTTAAAGATGAGCAGGATGATAAGACTCAAGAAGGCAAACAGGAATTTTGCTGTAGTCATTTCTAAGAGCTGCCACGGTGACCATGAGTGGTCCCTTCAAAATACAATGAGAGAGATGTGCTGACTGGAGTCTGCTTGTCAGGAAGGTTGTGTTTACTTACTCAGTGCTTAGTTAGGTATGACCTGCAAAGCAGTAGAACTGACTCCCTGACATAAAGGCCAGGATTCTTGATCGAGTACTGTGTGCCTCCTCTTATCCACCCCATTACTCCTAAAATTAATTTTACATGGTTGTGCAAGCCTGAGAATGTTTTCCTGAAGCTTGTCTGTCTTAAAGGTTTCTTTATGACTTTTCAGTTTCTGTAAATACAAATGAAGTTCTTGGTGTGCAACTTCAAAGTGTGTTTATGACATGGTGATCCAAGCAAATGCTGTTACATTTCTCATTAAAATCTGTGACTCGTGTACACAAGATCCATTGCTCAATAAAGAATGACACTGCCAAATGAAAGTGGTGTTTTCTACTCTGTGGGAAGTTTCTATGAAGATGAAAATACTCTCAACAGAGGATTTATTAGCTCACAAAGAATGTTGGCTGTCCACAAGATTAGCTCATAGAGTAAGAGCGTGGGGAATACAGATCAGCTGCCTTGGTGGTACTGGTTTGTAATCCTGACACTTAGTGGGTGGAGGCAGGAGGATCAGTTTTTCAAGAGTAGCTTTGGCTGCCTAGAAAGTTCAAGGCCAGCCTGTGCTGCCAAAACCCTGTCTCAAAAAAGCAAAAATAAACAGCAAAACTGGGCATTCAATTTCCATGTTCAACACAGGCAGGGAGCTGCCCTACTCCTCTTTGGTTTGATGATCATCAGTTCTCAACCCAGGAATCAGTATTTGCTATCAAACAGAGTTTGGTAGTGTGTTTTATAAAGAGCTCATTTTGCCTGTTCAAGACTTTATAGTTCATTTATTTGTTTGTTTGTTTGTTTGTTTGTTTAGCTGTTCCTAGAGGAGGTGAGCTACCCAACGTGGGTGATGGGAACTGAACTCAGGTCACCTAGAAGAGCAGAAAGCATTCATAACCACTGAACCTTCATTCCCACTTTCATGAAGTGAAATTCATAAAAATTCAGACAGCAAAATCATTTGCCTCCTTCAAGGCTACTCCTGCATTAGAGAGGAAACAAGTAAACTGGGCTTTCAGGAGGGCAGATACAGTGAGGAAAGGGTGGGTAGAACATTATAATGCAGACTCTGAAGGTGGGCCTGATGTTGGGTCTTCTGAGCACACGGACATGCTAACGCTGAGTACTTGATAAATGACAGTTATCCACTGTTAGATTGTTTGACTTTGTCAATTTGGAGAGGGGGTCAGGGAAGAAAGACTTAGAAAACCCTGGGCTATTCCAGTGAAGTATAATTGAACAACGCATTTTACACTACAGTTCTTAAAACTTGCAGAAGTCTACAATAGAACAGAAAGAGTTTGCCCTTAGCTCACCACCCTCTGCACCTCACCCCTTAAAAAAATAACTGAAACACAAAATCAAAAGGCCTTTCCATCCTCCATAACATAAAGACATGGTCAAAAGCCCAGACTATAAGCTACAAAGGGCACTTGAAATATTGTGAAATCAAAGTCCAGAGGAAAATTAAAACTAACCCTGCTTTCTAAGGTGTTTGACTGAAAACGTTTCCCTGAATAAGCTGTTACATTACGAAGGGGTCTCTCTAGGAAGATCTCTGCTTATTGTGGTCAGACCTAAGAACATGGCTTGCCCCGGGGAGAGGCAGAGAATGTTCCTAGGCAAAACTCTACACCACACAGGAAACTGAAGCTGCCTGTGGGCCCTGATGGTGTGTTGCCACCATCCCTTCTCCTTGCTAGTCAAATGAGGTAATGTGAATTGTCCACTTACAACGAGTGAAGGCCTTAAAGCTTAGGCCACCACACAGCCCCTTGAATTCCAACAACTAATGATCACTCCTATCATTTCCTTGGGCTGGTTGATACATAACCTAAAAAAAGAAAAAAAGCTTCGAGCTAACCTATGACCATCCCATCTGTCTTCACCCTTGACCTCAGCTGACTATAAAGGACTAGTAGGACAGAGCAGAGAACAAGTAGATACTACTACAGAAGGGAAGCAGAAAAGAGCAAAATGCACTGAAAGACACACAAATGGATTCAGAAGCTGAGAAAAATTTCAAAGGAAATTTAAGATCTTTTGATTTTTCTAAAATCTTAAAGAATTGACAGGAATATTTAAACAATGTAAGACAAGGGGACAACAGGACCTGTGGTACTTGAAAGTGATGAATGAGAAAAACACATCATAGAAGAATCACAAAAGAGAAGAGGGGAGAGAAGAAGAAATAAAAAGACAAGAAAGGTGAGTGAAAATCTCTGGTACTCCAAGCCCTGAGAAGACTAACATGAAGCAGAAAATACAGATTGGAAAAGTTAATTGAAGAGAGTGTGATAGTGTGATGATGAGATGGCCTAGCAGGCACGGGTACTTACTGCCAGGCCTGACCACTGGAATTCAAATCTAGGGGTCCTGCAAGTATCCCCTGATTACACAAGTGTGCCATGATATGTGTCCTATGCCCAACAGATGAAGTAAATAATGAAAAGGGACGCAGGATGAGACTCGATGTATGATAGCTATGTTACTAGAGTTAGACTAAGCCTCAGCCCTGTCAGGCCCCTTAAGAGTCAACTTTAGCCTCTCTCCTCTCTCTTTCCCCCTCTCCTCTCGTTTTTTGAGACAGGGTTTCTCTGTATAGCCCTGGCTGTCCTGGACTCGCTTTGTAGCTCAGGCTGGCTACAAACTCACAGTAATCCACCTGACTCTATCTCCCTGAGTGCTGGAATTACAGACTGGCATCAGCCAGTCTCTTTAACTAAACAACAGGGAAAGGAGATTAAGTCAATGTCACTTTAGGAAAAGGAACAAAGGAGTATCATGGCTGTTCCAATTTTCCCAGTCCCATCTACAGGGTCCTGACATACACTTTAGGCTTAAATAGAAGGCAAGAGGTCAACTAAGTTTCTCATCAAGGCGCGGCCTTTGCCACCATCACCTTGTTGCCAGTATCGTCTGAAAGGTTAGAAGCCACTTTATGCACATAAGCTCTACCTTTGGCACCAGGCTTCAACATTTTTCTCCATGTAGGGGAAATTCTAACTTCTTGGAATCTGTACACAAATTAGTATACATCCTTTTTTTTTCCTCCGTTGGCTAAGGAAGAATGTAAAGGAAGAAATTGCCACACCCCAGGCATCTCCATAGCCAGCCCCCAGGGGACTTGATAGGCCAGACATCAGGCACCTCCACAGACATCCCCAGAGGCTCAGTGACAGCAGGATACTTTTATGACTGCCACAAGCCACATGTGCTTATAAAAGGACAAGGGCTTATATGTGCTTATAAAAGGACTTTTCCCCACACCTCTCTCTCATTCCCACCTTACCCAGAGAGAGTCTGTAATCCCTCCCCTAATAAAATCTTCCATGTGGGACCTGTCCTGTGGTATGATTTATGAATCCCTCACATAGGCCTGTTGCATAAATCCCAATACCAGGGACAACAAGGACATCTAGCACTCACTTTCTAAACTCCAGCATGAAGTAAAGAGGCAGATGGGTCCTTAGGAAAATGACAGATTCTAGGGTTGGGGCAGGGTTATACAAGATGACCCTGGAGCATATTCTGCAGAAAATAAAGATGTGCAACATAACGATGGGGACTCAAGTGACAACTTTAAGAGCTTCCCCTGACAGACACAATTTGAGCAATAAAATAAATCATAATATATTGGGTTCTAACCCAAAGCACAAAGTTAATATCCTCAAATCCATACTGACAAATAAGTGGTTCATAAATGAGACTTGGCAAATCTCTAAAAAGAATTCCATGTATTTTGTGTATATACTGCCCCCTCTCCTTAAGTAGATGAAGTATATTTTTTATTTTACATTTTATTTATTTTATTTTCTATTTTACATTATATTTTCTATTTTCTATTTACTATTCCTTCAGTTCAGGCAGAATAATGTTACTTCCTTCCAAAGAATACGCTTGGAGAGGGCTATGAGTAGAAAAATGAGGCAAGCACTTCCCAGCTATGGTGTTGTTCATGGCCAGGGCCCCTGGGGTGATATGCTGATGAAGTGGTTAGTGGAGATGATCTCTCTCCCAATAGGTTCTTGTCACACCCTCCCCAAGAATGGAGTACACAGAAATCAAAGAAAACACACACTGTGTTTGTCAGGAACACACAGGAAGCTTTATCAATTCAGAATTAATCTTTAAGCAAAACAATTGAAAAGAGATTGCCACACAGGATATAAACGAATCAGGTTTGAACTCTATCCTAGCAGTAGGATGTTAGCCAGGGCCCTTAGAGCCCTAAGAAGTGTTGCAGCTCATATCTCTGGGAGAAGCAAGGTGTGGTGGCACATGTGTTTAATCCCAGCACTTCAGGTACAGAGACAGGCAGAACTCTGTGAGTTCAAGGCCAGGCTGGTCTACATATGAGCTGAAGGCCAGCCAGAGGTACTAGTGAGAGTCAACACACAACAAAACCCCCCTAGGATGCCAGCTGAGGGCAGTCCCCTACAGTGCAGACCTGCAGGTTGCTGACTGTTGTTGGTTTGAACCCCAAGCTTCCAACACTGCAGGCCTGAAGTCTGCAGCCACTAGTTTCGGAAGTAGTGGAGGCCAGAAACATTTGTAGGAAAAGCAAATTCATTTCTGCAGCCCTGCTGAGTGCACAGTCTTAGAGACTGCAGCAGCAATGAGTCCTCCCTGCAGTTGCTGCTCGAATACTGGAGCCTGGCTCCAGTGAGTGCTCCACTTGGAGCAGAAGCCTCAGGGGCAAGGAGCTTCCCATACATTATGCCCAGTAAGCCTTCCCTTTGCAGGCTCCTTTACCCTTAAGGTTGTAGCCTGCCAGGTTTCAGGAAGCTTCGTATGGGGGTGGAGGAGCAGTTACCCCAACAACGAGAATGAGTGCTTTCTGTTATTGCTTCCAAAAACCTCAACCCAATCATGAATGGGGGAAAGGCAGACTTATTTTGTGGCCATCCTACAAAGTACCTTGAACTCAAAATCTTGCCATGGCCATCTAAATCTTAATCTCAGGAAGATCTGAGAAGAAGCCCCAGTCTAGAAGGAATCTAAGGAGACACAGTGGTTTAATGAGACACAGTGTCACACAAGGGATCCTGGGTTAGTAGAAGAACATTAAGTCAAAGCCAAACAAAATGTGGCTTTTGCTAACAACGCTAGTGTTTTTGTAGTTTAGAAGAATGTGAAGTAGGTATAACTGGGTGCTGGGTACAAGTTTTCTGCAAGCCTAAAGCTATCTTGAAATTTATGAATATTTAAAATTAACCTTTAAAAGCCCCTAAAGCATATATAGGATGAATTTCTTACCATCCATCCATGGTTCCATCTCTTCTTTTCATTCTTCTCTCTACGTATGCATAGAAAAATGTCTGTAATATTTCCTACCACATTTTAATGTACCTACATAGTTCACTTTATAAAGATTCTTTTTTGTATTTTTTCTTGGGAAATAACCATAACTCATTAGTGTATTTGAATGCAGTTGTTTTTTATAATGCTTAATTTTTAATAAATTAGAAATAATTTTTCTAATTTACTAATTTATATAGCCTTTTGAGTTTATGCATATCATGTATGTGCAATAGCTTGTGGAGGCCAGAAGAGAGTGGGTATCAGAACCTTTGGAACTGGAGTTACAGGCAGTTGTGGGCCACTGTAGCCATTTGGGTGCTAGGAACCAACCCAGGTCCTCTGCAAGACTAATATATGCTCTTAACCACTGAGCCATCTCTCTAGGCCCAGAATGCAGTTACTTTATAAAGAAAAATAAAAACCAAAAGAACAAGTCAGATATTTCCACACACAGAGTATACTGATAATGTGATTCTGCTGTTGAGCCCAGCATGTATTTCACCATTGGCTCCCACAGGAAGGAGAGATGCTCAAGTACCTTTGCCTTCAAACAGCTGAGTGCATAAAGGGATTTTAATCTAGCAACATGGCTACTTGGCTGGAATACAGACATATCCATAACACACAGCTTTAACCCCAAACAATGAAGGCAAAGGTAGTTTGTAGAAGGAAGCACTGATGTTTGAAGTGACATCTAATTGAGAGACAGGCAAAGTGACAAATCAGAGAAAGATTTGACAAAATGAGACACAATAGGGGATGCCCACCTCTACTAGAATAGAGAGGAAAAAGAATCTACTTACGAGAGAGCAGCACAAAGAGTGAGTGAGAGAAGAGGCAGTTTTACCAGGACAGTTGTACAGAGACAGGTTGCAGAGAGAGAAAAATCTAGACACAGGTGAAGACAGAATAAGCCACAGAACGAGAACGAGCCAGACGATTAGAACAGATTGCCAAAGTTAGTATGAGGCCAACGAGCAATTCAGTCAGAAGTCAAGAGAAACCAGTTTGAATCAGTCAGCTTGGAGGGGAGTTTTAAGTCAGCCAACCATAATTTAGAAAGAGCTAGAAAGGATGAGCTTGTTAAGCATTAAGTCTCAGAAGCTGAAAATATTCTAGGCCTGGATTAGCTTATACAGAAGCTAGAAGCTTCCAGGACTAGGCCTAGGTTAGCAGATGGAAGCAATTACATCAGGTAAATAAAACTTACTTTTACATGAGTTCACTTAATTTGTAGTCAAGAAGTACATATATTTAAAAGCAAACAATTTCTAGTACAGCTTCGCTTATGTGAGAGGTGAATCTGACTTGATACAATTAATTATTCCAGATTAATACAGTCACTGTAGAAGGCTGGTTAGGAATAACTGAAGATGAAACCCAAGAAGAAGCACTCTCTATGGTCTGGAATATCTACTTGAAGGTACAGAGATTATTGTGCTTGAGGGACTTATGTGGAAACAGACACAAGGAAGATTAATGCCAGTGTAACAGCAAGACCTCAAGGCCTGTGGGTTGGTAAAGAGCGTGGAGATGAATCACTACAGAGATGGTTTCAGGGAATGGCATCTACTTTATTATACATAAACAACTACTATACAGAGCAAGCTTATTGGTTGTGGTTAGCACATTACCTTGGATTGGATAGTGAACACTCAGACCACCAGGATCTCCATGCCGAAGAAGCACATGAAAACTGACATGGAGAGTTCAAACTCATCCACAGGCCAGCTATGGGCCACTTGGCTACTTCAGAATTCAGTGTTCTGACTTCTGGGAATACTCAGGAGCATGATGACCCATGCTTCTTATTTAGAAGTGCTGTGTGCCAGATAGGCTGGCTACTAGGTCACTTTCTCCTCCATTAGCCTTTTCTATGATGGCCTGTAGTCAAGGGACAGACTCACAAAAACAAAACAGGCCTGCCCTGCTTTCTGCCTTTTGTCTGCCATTTATTTGCCTTTCCACAAATTACCACCAATAGAGATTCAAAATCTTTTGTCTTGTTATTTTTTTTTTTTTAAGTACTGTCAAGCTGGGTATGGTGGCACATACCTGAATCCTGGGAGGCAGAGTCAGGCAGACATCTGTAAGTTCGAAGCCAGCCTGGTCTACAAATTAAGTCTAGGACAGCCAAGGCTACACGCAGAGAAACCCTGTCTCAAAACAAAACAAACAATAACAACAAAAATACTGTCCTCAGGTGAAGATGCTGTAGAAAGGCAGCTTCATTTAGACTTCTAATCCTCTGTGTTTTGCTTGCAAATGATGACATATGGTTAATAATTTATTTGTTTCTGTTACTAGTCTTCTTCTGTTATAAAGGTCCAGTCTAAACAAGACACTTGAAAGCTGAAGGAAATACTGTTTCCCTTCATCTGTACACCAAAACAAAGAGGATGACCAAGTCCCAGTTCCTAAAATCTTAGGATCATTGGAAGTAGGTTCTGTGACCTCAGAATCTTAGTCCTGTATCTTGGATTTTAGCTTCTTCATGTAGCTGCTAAGGGATGAAGGAGGACCTTCATACTCCGCCTTAAAGAAGCCTGACAAACCGGACTCTAATAGTAAAATAGATGAACCAGGAAGTATTCATTTTGAATGATTGATTCCATGCTGTATTCATTTAAGTATGCTTTCCTTATGTTATAAAAATTATGACTTAGCTTATTAAAATCAACTTCACAAGCAGTTTTTCAGAATTCATCTAAATTTAGCAAATACACATTTCTGAAATGTCAGTATACAAGGTTCTGTGCAGGAGGACACTGTAGAGATTGAAAAATCTCCAGCTCTTCTGTCAGGTAATGACTTTATTTAAAATGTCACTTATCCTGAAAACTGAATCTCCTCAGTAACATACAGAATAGGGTGCAACAGTTTTTAGAAAGCACAAGTCCTACCACAAAGAGCAAAGTCCATCAGGAGAGTCTGGCTCTTGCCACTGATGCCTTTACCCTCCTCTTCATGCTTTTCCTATGTACCAGGCTAGAGGCCCAGAGACAGCAGACTAGAACAAATCCAAATTCCAGAACAACCCAAACAGAAATCAACCAGTAGGGAGAAAATACTCAAACACGTCTCTTGGCTGTGGATTTTATTTTGGATTTCTGTTATGTGGTGGGCATGGATACCAATGTTTTAATTAACCCATGTGACTGGCCCAAGCTTTCAGGAAATCATGCACTTGGGGGTTAAATAAAACTACACCATTTGAGCCCTCCCCTCTCCTGTCAAAGAGGCATGCTGAGAAATTGAACTAGTGAGGACAATGTGAAAGCCCACTGGATATTCATTGGAAGACTCTGCACTGACTTTGGGAAGTTGTTTTTCATAGGCAATCACAAACAGTCAAAAGTCTTTGAGAATTTGTAAAAATATATCTCTAAGACTAGGAATAAAACAAGAAGGGAACAAAATGTAAATTTTAGTTTATGGAAGCAATATGGCCACTCACAAGTCAAGGTCTACTGTTAACATTATTTTTATAAAATTGCATTTGTTTCTCAGTTTTTCTCTTATCCCAGCTATCATACAAATAATTGAGACTCTATTATATTTGTTTAATAATAAGATTCACAGCATAAGAAGTGAGTAGTTATTACTCTATTCTTAACCCTCTAAACTAATCTGGTTTCCTCCCAGCATACATCCCAGAGATAAGTGCACTTTGTAGCTCTCCTTGATGAGCTCTTTCTCCTGGCCCCTCCTGGACATATGCCCAGGACTGAATGGCTGAATCCCCTTACTTCCTCTTCTAACTCCACCTCCCCTGGCTGGCAGGAAGTCCAGCTCTATTCTCTCCCCTGCTCTTTGATTGGCTGTAAGCTGCTTTATTAGAACATCAGGGGATAATTGGGGAGCAGAGTTTACACAACATTGAGACAGGAGATCGCAGAACAAGGACTGCAGCCAGATATGTAGAGTATAGAAATCCGCATTTGAATTACACAATAACCCCATGCCTACAATCTGAAGAATCCATGAAGGACTATGAGCTGAGATGGAGGCAATGGACTGTGAGCTGAGGGGGAGGTGACTGGTGTTGCTTATAGCATATCAGTGGTACCTTGAGATACTCATGCTCATGAAAAATTCCAGACTTTTTCGACAACTAAAAAAGGACATAGAAACCAAGTGTAAAAGGGATGGAAGTGTCATCTCCATGAAACTCAAGTGTAACTGGCTGTGGTGGCAGGATGAGGAGGAAGGATTAGGACTTTGAAGCCAAACTAGGCTACATAGGAGGTTTCAGGATAGTCTGGGCTATGAGGTTAGACTTCCTCTCAAAAAGAACCCTCATTTCTCTAAACACACAGACACACAGCAAAACAAAACACTGAATCTGGTTATAAATAACAGCATAACATCCTACTTGTATTCCATGCATTTCCCAAAATTAGACTTCCACAGTCACAAGAGCTACAGTGTCAGTATTTTTCTGTTGAAATACCTATCCAAATTCAAGCTTTAAAGTTATTAAGGAAAAAACAAAAACAAAAAACTAGGAGAAAAACAAAATTTGATAAGAAAAACAACTTCCTGAAGGAGCAGAAAATTCAAGGTAGACTTTGATTTGTAGGATTCCTGTGACTCTGGCTGGGAGAAGAGCGTCCTTTGCCAGTTGGCTTGCTGAAACGGCATGTTGAGCCCAGGAACGCATGCAGCAGATGTTGGAGATGCTTCCTGGAATTTTAGGACCATATTTCCATCCCTCAGGATTTCCCAGCTTAATCAGCTATGAGATCGGAACTTGTCCTGGCCTCTGGAGCCATGTACATTCTCAGTCACAAGCGACCATTTGGAGCATGCTATCTTCTGCGGGGCTCAAAAGTGCATCATGTTCCTGGCAGGCCTCTTGTGATGTGTCCCAAGGAGAGTCTGCTCCTTCTGGGAAGACCTGTTATTACTATGTTTGAGCTTCGCCCTTCCCCTCCCACTACCTGTCAGCCAGGCATGCTCTCCTCACATGCAGAGATTTCCCTAGAAAGGGCCAGTGCATGGCTAACATTTGTGGACATAGTCTACATTCACACGCCCTCAGCAGGCAGACAACTCAATGGGCTTCTAAGAAGTTGATGAAACATAGCCTGACCATCCTAACATTCACAAGCAAGGAGTTACAGAAACCAAATGGAAGTGAATGAAACAATCAAAGCTAAGATCTTAAAGGGCACATGAACACTGACATCGCTTCTGGAAAAGGGCAGAGTTCTTTTACAAAGAGTCAGTTTCCAGCTTACAACTGAAAGAGGTGATCACAGAACATGGGCTTGTGCCTTTAGGCCAGGTCCTACAGTTCAAGTCAACCATTGCCTCTCTGCGGCTATCTCTGGGACAGAGTTAAGAAGCAGACTGATGGGCTGGAGAGATGGTTCAGTGGGTAAGAGCATTGTCTGCTCTACCAGAGGTCCTGAGTTCAAATCCCAGCAACCACATGGTAGCTCACAACCATTTATACTGAGATCTTCTGCCCTCTTCTGGTGTGTAGGTGTACATGCAGAGGAGCACTCATATACATAAAACAAACAAATACATCTTAAAAAAAAAAAAGCAAGCTGACAGCAATTGGGGAGGCAGAGGCAGGCAGAACTCTGTGAGTTCAAGGCCAGCCTGGTCTACAAAGTGAGTCCAGGACAACCAAGGCTACACATAGAAATTCTATCTCATAAGACAAACTGAGGAAGAGGAGTTACCACTTGGGAGGTCTCAATTTATGATACCTGGCTCCTCCAGGCCTCCTCCTTCCTCATGTATGCTGTGCTGAACTAAATCACTTGATATCAAACTCCTCACTACCTCTGGAAAGACAGACTTTGTTGTTGTTGTTTTCCTTGTTAAAGGGATGGGTTGGAGATTCCTTAGAAGGATGTCTGGAACATTACTCTGATAGCTGGTCATTAAAGAAGCTTTTCTGCATCCCCCACTATCATGGAGTCTCTCTTATTACCACTCTTTTTCTTCATCTTCAAATGTACATTTACTAAGACATTCAGTTATGTCTGTCAGTCTACATCCAAGTTTGCTGCTAACTTTTAAAATAAAATCAAATCATATCCCATGTTAGGGATACCAAATCTGAAACACTTGTGAGCCAAGCCTATCATAAAAATAAATGATTCATTTTTATATCCAAATTTCCATAAAATGACATTTCTCTCCAGTTTTACCTGTAGCAATTGATGCATGCAAAAATTTAAATATGATACAACCTTGTCAAAGAAAATGTGCAAAGTCTACTCACAGCTTTAAAAGTGGCGTTTGCAGAGTGCAATCATACAGTTAGGTACTCCTTTCCAAAGTGCAAATGTTGACATCATTTAACACTGATTTTGATTCAGTTTCAAGAATTAAAAATTACACAGGATTGAACAGCACAGCCAGGGCCTTTATCCATGTCCTTAAGCCCCTCCCACCTCAGTCTCTTTCTAATGTTAAAGTGGACCCCAAAGTGTTCATTGTAGTTTTAACTTACTTCACACAGTCAATAAAGTACACACTAACAAATAATGGAGACTGCATCACCACGTCCAACGGTCCCAGGTACCAGGAATGTATCCACAAGCCTCAGTTTTTACCGCCCTCTTCTCTGAAGCACATATGCATGCATATGCTTCCATCTTGGAACTCAGTCAAATGCTTCTACATCTTTGATTTCACTGCAGTTCTGTAGAAAACTCCAGCATCACCTGACAGTTGCAATCAACTGAGGGAAAGGGGACAGAGAAAAGGACTGGTTGCTACTCATTCCTGTCACGAGAACGATCAGTCCCACCTCTGCCTGCTTCTTTCCATACTGTTTTGATCAGATGCTCTCCCCACCACCACCACTGTGAGGCTCCACGATGCCTCGAGACCCTTCCACACTAATACACTTCATATCTGACAAGAATTTTCATGTCAGCGCCCTCTCCGGACTGACTACTGCTGTTTAGTTTATTTATTATATTTAACAAGTTCCAAATACTCTGAGCAGCTAGCACATGGGGCAACGAGTTGACAGAGGAGATACAAGCTGACGGGCCTAATATTGTAGGACCGTGTGTCTTACAGTAGAACCCTTGTACCCATAGCAGCCTTTTGTTTGGGCCTAGCTATCTACACAGCTGCTTAAATTTAACGATAGTGATAGTTTATATCAATTCTGTCATACCAAAGTTTGGTATTTATCTAACTTGTTTTTCTTCAAGGGACTCAATCTTGTCGCAACAAGCAAGCTGTAAATATCTATACCTACAGTTTGGGTTTCAGTTCCCAATGTCATGCTCTAGGCTAGCTATGCAACTTGTAAGTAGTAGGTGTCCATTAAAGAATGGCCCTCGAATTACTCAAACAGCAACAACCCCAATAAAATTTCTATTCTCCAACCCCAGTTTAAGGTAGATGAAGTTTTTAACTTCACAGGATATCATTTTTTGCTTCCTTCCATTTGTTTCCTTTTAACTAAGAGGCTAAGACAACCCCAAGACTTTCTGTCCATACTTATATGCCATTTGTATGAAGCTTTACTGAGGGTAAAATAAATGGGTAAAAGTCTGAATAGGTTTATACTCTCTCAGGGGCCATGATCACAGAATCCTGAAAGGAGTTATGGCTTCAGGAAGAGAAGGAATGCTGTAAAAGAGACCTTGGAGTGTGAACATCTGGACTGCTGTTGAGGGCCTGTGCCTTGGCATACTGACAGCCTGATGTTTTGATGAATGCTCTTGATCTCTTACTACTTCCTTTGAGCCTTGTGCTGAACTCAGTAAGGCTTCCATTTTTGTAATGTGGGAGTGGGTAGGGTAGGAGAAGGAGACAAGAAAAGTAACAAAGTCAAGGCTTCCACAACATTCAGGAGCCCTAGTAAGTACTGCTCACTGCTCCTCAGGTTTAGGGCACCTTACCTCCTGGCTGATGGTTAGTGGAAGATGCTAAAGAAATTCCAGGGTCCATTGACTCACGGCTAATAATATCCAGAATGTTCAGGGAGAGTAACAACACTGGACATCAAAGAGTGATCCTGTTTGTCTTTAGGCCACGGTCCTATCTTGAGGATAGCTACCCCAGCACTTTCATCTTCAGATGGAAGAAAAGCTGAGCTAGTTATATGTGTTTGGGTGCAAAGCAATTGCAGTACTCTGACATGGGAACGTAGCCTTCATTGCAAAGGGCTTTGTGGGTGCATTACATTGGTCTGGTAACAATCTACTTGTAAACTGTCCCACTTGCTATAATAGATCCACTTCAGTTTTCTTTTGGCTCAGTTTCACTCTGCCCCCAAAGCACTACTTATAAAGACACATCTGAAAGTGCTCTGGTAGGTGTTCTGAGGCCGGATGCTTGACTCAACGAACATAGCAGACACCAATACCAGATGAGGGTTAAGGACTTTGAAACATTCTTTGCTCTGAATCTTATGAGAAAAAACACAAACACACTTAATAGTTCCAGCATTCTGAGTAGGGAACAAAAAGACCCAAGTACAGCCCTCTGCTTCGAGTCTCTTGGTTTGAGTGAAAAGCAAGCATACATTAAAGCTCAGCTTATGAGGGGAGGTGTCAAGATGCATGATCAATCTAGATTCTTTCCTTTGAATGGTGAGGGTTAGCTGGATAGATTCTGTCCACACAGCAGGAGTCCCTGAGGTCTAGCCCCACTACAATGTTTATATATGATCGTTTGCTTTGTTCTATGGCAAGTTTTGCCCTTGCCTAAAATAACAAACTTAGTCTGAATTTTCCAGAGTGGGCTCTCGGGAAGGAGTTGGGGGAGGCTTGACTAGACAATGTAATCACACTGTGTGATACTATTCATGGGGACACAGGAATGTATGTCTACTCACCCCCGATAGGGACAGACTTAAGTATGGAAGCTCCCAAAGTCCAATTTAGTGAATCACTGAGTTTTATTGAGGTTACCTACAGGAATGTAGGTGAGGAGCTACAGGAGCAGAAATGGCCCAGACACAGCTGCATCACCTACCCTGGCAGGGGTGGCAGCTCACAAAAGCTAGGAATCTGAAGCTCATGGCACAGTCTTCAGGAAGTTCAGCAGGTTTGAGAGGGTCCTTTACAGGTGGCTCAGTTGTCCTGAACTTCTTCCAGGAGCCTTGGATGCTCTCTGCTTCTTTCAGCCTGCTTGGCTGACCTCTGTTTCTTCCAGATGGCTTGGCTGGTTTGAGCTCCTTTCTAGGCAGGAACCAGGCCAGTCCAGCATCTCTGAGCAAATCTGGGAGTCCTTGGAGTTCAATGATCATGTTGTGGGATCAGCCATGGCCATGCAGCTGGAAGAATTCAATAGGCACCACGAGGGAATTCACCATTGTAAACAGAGCTGAGCCTTAGGCCCATGTTCATTCTGTTTACAGCTGAAAGTCTGGAGCTGGACCCCAAAGCTGTTTCTTGAATGTCACTGGTAGAGTGCTTTACTTCTAGGTGTGGCAAAAATCTCAGTCTGGGCTACAGGTAAAAATAATACAGAGAGCTGACTTTTCACAGTTGAGAAATCTTGCTTTGTTGAGACATATATCGCGCATTAACTTATTATACGATCATTTTTTATCTTGTTCTAGAAAGGTCTGAGAAGTTTCTCATTTGTCACAAACATCTTAAAACACAGGTAAAATTTTATTAGCTTGTAAAAAGCAAATGATTCTTAAAATTATTGAAATGTAAATATTTTCTGCTATTAGTTGTAGGAAGTGGAAAATACAATCTAAGTATGTATGAAATCTAACCAGATAGGCGTTTCCTTGGAGAAAATTTAAAATTATATGAATCTTTATAGTCATCATTTTTCTCATTTCTGTGACAAAATGCATAAAGGAAGCACCCCAAAAGAAAAGAATTTATTCTGTCTTACAGTTCAAAGGTAACAGTCCATTTTTTCAGGGAAAGCAAAGTAACATGGTACATAACAGGAAGCAAAGGGACCTCGGACCATTGGCCTATGACTCATGAGAACTGCCCTAGTCATTCACTCTCTCAGCTAGGTGCTACCTCGTAAGAGCTCACACTCTTCCCTCACGCCACCCTCTAAAATAACAGTGCCATAAGATGGGGATCAACTGTTTAAACCTGTGGGGAGCATTTCACATTCAAACCATAACAGCTCTAATTAGAGAAATTATATTAAAATTAAATTAGTTGTAGAATTAACAAAAAAAAATGCATGTTGAACTTTCCCTATAACATCATGGGCCACAAAAGAGGACAGCATAGGCAAGCACTAAATCATGGTACCGTTGACAAATTCCATCGTGGTTGGTTAGTACAGTACCAATTACTGTCCCATTGATAAATTCCATCTGGTTGGTACAGTATGAAACCACAGTCTCACAACAAGTTTCATGATGCGTGATCTCTCTCATATCTCCTCTGAATGCTACTCCTAGCCTCTTTCCACACTGGCCATTAACCTTTCCTCTTTATCCTACCTCCACCTTCTTTTTCCAGATGCTCCCTTATTAATACTTGGCAATCTCTTGCTATTATTGCTCTTTAGGGGCCTTTCATAATAAGGGATAGACAACTGTGCAATTTAAATCACATGAGTTTGGATTTTTTTCAAGTAATGAACTTCAGCTTTCTTTCTTCCTTTGGAAAGCAGAGACTCCAGAGGGCTGGTGATGGTCCAGAAGCTAAAGGTGCCTGCTGCCAAACCTGTCAATGGAATTCAATCCCTTCGTAGCCACACAGAAGAAAAAGAAACCCTTAACTTTTCTTTTAGTGACGTCAACTACCAGCTTTTCTCCAAATTTTGTCATAAAGAACTGAAAGCTGAAAGAAGGAAATTCCAGAGAACCAAAATTGTGATATTTTCCACAAATACAAATATTTTAGAATCAAAAAGAACAGCGTTACAAAGCTTTTGAAATCCCAGAAAGGCAGCCCGGATGGGTAGCTAGAGATACTGAGGAATGTGGACCAGGTTTTGTCCAGTTGGGTTCATGAAGGCAGCACTAACATGCAGGACAGTGAGTTCCAGGTAGCTAAAGTGGGGAGTGCAAATGTTCTTAGGAGCCAGCCAGGACTACAGAGAGGGGATGGGGTAGGGGGATGTGAGGTTGCTGTAGTAACAGCCTCATGTCATGAGTGAAATGCCATCTAGCCCTCTAACAAAAACGAAAAGCTTTCTTCTGCCCTAAAGTTTGGTGGAATTGTCAGCCTGTCTGATTGTAGGCTTAAGGTTATTGTATAATTCAAATGCTGATTTTTTTATCCCCCCATATATGTTTACAATCCTTACTCTAAGAATCTCCTATCTCAGTGTTGTAAAAACACTGCTCCCCAATTGTCCCCTGATATGCCAATAAAGCAGCTTACAACCAGTCCCTTAGCAGGGGAGAGAATAGGGCTGGACTTCCTACCAGCCAGGGGAGAAGGAGATAGAGGGAGAAGTAAGGGAATCGGCAACAGAAAAGGTCCAAGAGACATCAGGAGAAGGGGCTGGAGTAGGAAATTACAAAGTTCAAGTATCTCTGGGATGTATGCTGGGAGGAAGCCAAATTAACTAAGAGAGTTAAGAACACACAACTGCTCAGTTCTTGTACCGTGAGGCTTATTAACATAATATAATGGACTCAATTATTTGTGTGATAGCCAGGATAAGAGAGAAACTGAGAAACAAACACAGTTCTGTAAGAGTAACATTAACAGTTAATCTTGTCCCAAAGTGTTTTCCTGTCATTCTCAAGCAATCCACAGTCTGTGGCTGCCTGCCTGTGGGAAGGACATTCTCACGTTCCCTGTTGTCAGCTCACATGGATCTTTCAGTGACGGCAGAGTCCATATGTGTGACAGCTGGCACAGTAATTAAGCCAGCATCCTTTGCCTGTCTTCCTTCTCTGTGATTACGCTGCCCTTTCCTTATGACCAAGGAGATTGCCTTGGCATAATCTTGGACCCATTCTTCTACTTCACTCCCCATTACAGTAAGCTGACACATTCTGTTGACTTAACAAACAACAAAAGCACAACCTTATTTAGATACAACCTACATATTTACAATTCATCCACTTAAGACATATAACTTAGGGACTGGAGAAATGGCTCGGTGGTTAAGCATGCTAGCTGCTCCTCCAGAGGACCTGACGTCAGTTCCTAACGCCCATGTTGACTACTCACAACTAACTTGAACTCCAGGAAATCCAACACCCTCTTCTGGCCCCCTTGGGTATTTGTACTCATGTTCATATACTCCCACCCTCACATATACATAACTAAGAATAAAATAAATCTTTAAAAAAAAAGAATTTGATGTTATTTTTTCTGTAGAATTACCAAAATGTTATATAATTTATAATGTTATATAAACATTAACTTATTTCATATTTTTTTCTTATCCATACATCTAGGTCATATGAAAACCGAGTCTAATCCTTTCAAGAATGTCAGACTGTTTCCTAAAGCAGCAGCACGACTCTGTCTGAGGGCTCCAAGTTCCCCACAGCTTCCCCAACACTTGCTGTTGTCTGACATTCTAATCTACCTTACGGGCATGTGAGGCCCTATTTCCTCTAACACTTACTACTTCCTTCACCTAGTCATTTTGCTCTTTCCCAGTGTAGGTGCTCCAGTCTTGTACTTCACCTCACACAGAATGCTGGGTCCTAACCTGCTCTTTATTTCCCAGCCGCTTATTTTTCTGCTGCTGATGATGACTAAGGTTGTAACCTAGGAAGAATGCCAGGGCTTCCAGAGGAAATTAGATGAATCAATGTGTCAGGACAATAAGATTAATTTTATGTAGATTGTTTTATTAGTAGTCCCTGTCTGCACCGGTAAAGGGCCTAAATCATTGCTTTTTCTGTCAGCAGCTGTCTGACAGGAACAAGTGTTGTAGTTTGGCTCTGAAGTGTCCCTTCAAGCATATTTGTTAATGGCTTGCCCTCCATTAACATTGATGGAGTGCTGCTGAGAGGCAGTGCTCATCTCTAAGAGGTGGATCCTAGTGGAAGACCTGTAGGTCACTGGGCTCATTTGTTAGAAGGGGCTGGTGAAGACTTTTTTCTGTTCTCCTCTTCCTAGTTAGAGCGTAAATTGTTTTGCTTGGTTGTAAGGTAGCACTTATGATAGACCACTACCCATGATATGCTACCACAGGCTATAAGCTTTTATTTTTTTAACCTACTTTATTTGAGGTTCCTAAACACCTCTGCCTCCCTTCAAACTCCCTACCTAGGGAGGAGAAGAAGAAGGTTAGTAGAAACAGGCATGTAGGCCTCTTTCGACTCAGTTTCTTGGGGCGATTCCGTTCTTGGTTGGTTGTCAGGATTCTAGCAGTCCAGCCAAACAGCAAAGAACAACCAGCAGCAGAGCAAATCAGCAGCAGCCTCCTTGAAGTGTTCTCTGAAGCATTTCTCTCTAGGAGGGGCTTGAAGTATTCCCCCTTTCTCTCTGGGCTCCTATTTATACTCTCTCATCTATACAAGTATGTTTTCCAGCTGATAAAAACCACGGTTCCCTGCCCCACGAGATAGTTTCCAGCTGACAAAGATTACACACCCTCCCAGGAGGCTGTTACCAGCTGTGGATAAACTAAAAGCATTTCTACATCCCATACTTGGGATTACAACAAAATCATATTTACATAACATAACTGCATTTCTAAAGAAACCAAACTTCTGCTACAATGGACCCAAGACAATAGGACAAAACCAAACATGGGCTGAAACTATGGGCTCAAATAAACCTTTTCTTTGTTTATAAGTTTATTATCTCAGGTGTTTTTACAGGGACAGAAACCCAACTATACAAGATGTCACATAGATTCCTTTTCAGCTTTCCCTTCACTGCCCCAAGATCTTAACAATGTCTCCCCGTGACTACTGGGACGCAGATAGAAAATGTGGCATTTTCTAACATATATCTTTGTTCTTGGATGTGTGTTTCTTGATTTGTTTCATAAAAGATTTATGAGCTAGGTATGGTCTATCAAGAAGTAGAATGGATTTCATTGGGGGAAATGGGATGAGTACCCTCCGTGGGAGTGGTAACTAAGACAGTCCTTATCCTTCCTATCACAGAATAAACAGTACAGAACATAAGATCAGGCTTGAACAACTAATCCCATAGGAGAAGATCCAAGAGCTCCTCTTAATGCCCAAGGGCAAGGATTATATCAGCCACAGGGCTGGGGAGATCAAAATCACAGAGAAGAACTTTAGAAAGAGATGTTGGAGGCCAGGCTGATAAAACCTGGCAACTGATCAAATACAAATATTGGAAAAGAGGGAAGCAACAGGACTAACTTCTTACCATGGGATTTGAGCATTTGGGTGGGAATGGAGCTGCCTTTTCCCAAGACAGAGAACACTTGACAGAAGCAGATATGGTGGGATAAAAGGTCAGGAGAGAGACTGCTTGCAGTTTAGGCCAAAGGGCCTAGGAGACAGACAGGATGTTGAGATGTAGGGTTACAGATTCTGTGTGTCTGTGTGTGCACACACATGTGCATGACCTATAAATCGCATATGGTGGGTATCACTCAGAAAGAGACAGCACAGAGTGAGAACAGGGCCAAGGCACCTCCTATGCTTAATGTTTTGCTAAAAGGCCAAGTACAGATTCCACCGGAGAGAAACAAAGGACTTAAGGAGAGCTGGGTCCAGAACTTAAACAGAAGAGAGTGGTCTAGTGTAGGAAATGCTACAGAGACACAAAGTATGAGACCTTGATTAAGCAACACTCTGCCTTGTGGTTCCTTCAAGATGTGAGCTCTCAGCTACTGCTTTCGTGGCTGTTGCCACGGTCTCCACCATGATGGTGATGGACTCCAATTCTCTGGAATTGTGAGCACCAAATTGAACCTTTCATTTTTATAAAGTTACCTTGGCCGTAGTGTTTTGTCAAAGCAATTGAAAAGTAAGTGTTCTAATCTGTGGCTGATTTTGGAGAAAGTTCCATGGACTATTAAGAATAATATGTGTTCTCTATTGTTTGAGTGGGATGTTCTACAGGCATCTGTTAGGTCCATTTGGTTTATGATATCATTTAACTCCAGAGTTTCTGTGTTTTTTTTTTTTTTTTTTTTCCTGGATGGCCTGTCTGTTGGTAAAAGTAGGGAATTGAAATCACTCCTATCATTATTTTGTGGTTGATCTGAGGTTTTTGCTCTAAGTGTGGTTAGAGAGTTCTTTTATCAAGAGGAAAACTCTGGTTTGGAGTTTGTTAACAATGGATGGCATGGTCAAGAAGGCAGCTGCTAAATGAAGTTCTAAGAAACCATTGTTCAGAGCTGCTAACTTAAAACAAAATCCTCAAATGTATTCTATTCCTGTAAAAGGAAGCTAACCTATATTCCTGGGGATTGGGGCATAATGAATGAGACACTGAAAACAAAATATCTTTGTTTGTTTTTTTTTATTCCCCTGCCCGCCCCCCTGTTTATTAAATTATTGTAAAAATATGTCTTGCAATATTCATGGCTTTTCTGTTTCTCCCTTAGGATGTATTATTTAATTTTCCTGGTGAGTTACTACAAGTATCTCTCAGTTCCATCCACAAAGAATTTATTCTGAGTGCTTTGGAAGAGTGCTTGTTTTATCCTAGTTTGCCAAAGTAAATAAAATCTCTAGTTCTTCTAGAATGATTTAATCTACTAAAAAAAGTAGTCATGTGGCAACAAATTTGTGGTTTTCAGGTAAAACTACCTTCTACTTTAGTGTTTTCTCAGGTGGAAGAGGGTGATATTTTTCAAAGTAATCAAATTATGTATATAATGCATTCTAATTATTCTGACCCTCCACCTTCTCTTACCTCCACCCTAACCCCTATCAACCTCCCTCTTCTTCCCCACAAACTACTTTCCCTAATTCACATCTTTTTGTTTTCTTTTGTGACCCTTAGGCTTGGAACTATTCATTAGAGGCTGGTGGCCTCCCCAGTGGGTCCACAGATGAAGGCAATGATTCCTCCTCTAGTAGAACCTTCCAGTAACCAATAGTTCGTGACAGGGCTGGTCCTGTTCGGGTCCAGGGAAGGGAACTGCTGCTGTTGTGAATTCATGATTACAATTGACATGTTATACCCAGAAGAGAGCATTTCACAACTCCTTTCCCTTATTTCCTGTTTTTATATTCTTTCAGCTCCTTCATCTGTGATGTTCCACAAGACTTAAAAGATTACTATGTGTGTTGTTTAGGGCTAAGCACACAACAATAACTTATTCTCAGTACCTTGAGCAGCCATGAGTCTATATCCACTGCCATTCACTGCAGAGAAGGACTTCTCTGATTAAGGCTGACAGTAGCAATTTCCTGTGGACATAAACACAGATGTTTAGAAGACATTTTGATGCTACACCCATTTAACAAAACAGCAGTGGTAAGTTTCCCTCAGGGCTTATGACTTCTCTAGACATGTATTTTTGTCTGAGTTGTCAGTATGAGGTGTGGATTCTCTTCCAAGAAGCAAGCCTCAAATGCAGAGAGTCGTTGGTTACTCCCATAACAGGCATACTCCTGTTGCACAAGTCGACTCGTCATGCCTGCCAGGTTGCTATTGAAGTCTGTGTGATTCACAGCTGGTTAGAATGATGCTGTATTTTCTCCTTCAATATGCTGTGTAGCATCTTCTGGCAATATGAAAGCTAACTGGTCAGGAGGAAGTTTTCAGCTCTGTTCTGTATTGACTTCTCTGAATCTTAGAAACAATGTATGTGGTGTCTTCATCAATAGGGTTTTACCATGTAGTTCTTGTAGGCAACCAAAAGCAAAGGCAAGACCCCCCCCCTCCCCTTTTTGTGGGGCCTTGGCTTTCCTGGCTGTAACTCATAGGGTGGCATCCCAAGCTCATATTGGGATATTTGTTTAATGGCTTCTAGAATCAGCATTACCTAGCCTTGCAGGATGATCCCTTTCTAAGTCTTTTTTCTTAATATATTTTTTGAGTTAAATAATAGTATGTTTCCATTTGGCTTTTTCATATACTCTATGTTTTGGTTAGCCCCCCCCCCCCGCATTCCCTTATCTCTCCCATCTCCCTTCTTTATTCCCTGTTTATTATGAGCCCTTCCACTCATAATATTCACCCTTGATACTTTTATTTTACCTGTTTTATTATCACCCACCCCCAAGACAGTCCCTATCCCACAAAGTCTTCTATAATCTAGGCTAGCCTCCAAATCAAGATATAGCCGAGGATGATCTTAGAGTTCTTACTCCCCTGCCTTTACTTTCTGAATGCTGGGATTGCTGCTCAGCTTATGTGGTATGGAAGATCAAAACAAGGACTTCATGTATTGTAGGCAAGCACTTGATCAACTTTGCCACATTTCACTTTGGCATTCTATATTTTAATACTACAATGAAAAACCTGCTCTCTCTCTTTTTCCTCTTAAGTCCTTTCTCAAATGTCTGCTGTTGGCCCTTGGCCTGACCTTGCCACATGGTATCTTTCACTGCTATGGGACATGAGGAGATGAACGGTCCTTTTTGAAGGCAGGATCTTCCAGATTCAATTGCTGGAGGTTTGTTCCCTGTAGCCATTTGGTTTTAGAGACATTTTCTTTCATGTTCTTTCTACATGAGACAAACATGCCTAAAAAATAGTCAAGTCTGTGGCTAATGGACTATTTGCAGCCCAGGACAGTTATGAATGCAGACCAACAAAAAATAATAAACCTACTTAAAACATTGAGGGGTGTTTTTTTTTTCCAAAAATATTATTTTGGAAAGTCAATTGCATAAACTTTGACAACATGGTGTTGCAACACCGAAGTGTTGTGTATACTTTAGTTTGGAGTCTGAGATTGCTTAGTGGGAGTGGGAGGTAGGAATGGAAGGAAGAGGCTGGGCAGAGTATCAACCAAAGTGGACAGGTATGCGGGGTTTCCTTCTCTTTGAATGCCTATGAGTTGGCCTGACTACTAACCACTTTCACCTCACTAAGCCTTCAGCATCACTTCTACTGTTTTATTCCAGAAAGAAGCAGCTTACTTAGTGTCCATACTCTAAATACCTACCTTCCTGCACACATAGGATAGAGCTGGCATCTGTTATTGTTGTGCACTAAAGATTCTCTAGGGTGGTCTTAGTGATTCTGTTTTTAAAGACCTCTGTATGTATTTTTAATATCGCTACGTTTTTTTAGAGTAATTGATTCATTTATTCTTTTAAATTCTTTTATTTTTTTATATTAATCACAGGTTATTTACTTTGTATCCCAGCCGTAGCCCCCTACCTCATTCCCTCCCAATCCCACCTTTGCTGCCTCATCTCCTCCCTGCCCCTTTCCACGTCCCCTGATAGGGGAGGCCCTCCTCCCCTTCCATCTGACCCTGGCTTATCAGGTCTCTTCAGGACTGGCTGCAATGTCCTCTTCTGTAGCCTAGCAAGGCTGCTGCTCCCTCGGGGGCAGGGGAGAGGTTGAAGAACTCACCATTGAGTTCATGTCAGAAATAGTCCCTGTTCCCCTTACTGGAGAACCCACTTGGATACTGAGCTACCATGGGCTATATCCGGGCAGAGGTTCTAGGTTATATCCGTACATGGTCCTTGGTTGGAGAAACGGTCTCATGAAAGACCCCTGTGCCCTGATATTTTTGGTCCTTGTGGAGCTCCTGTTCTCTTCAGGTCTTACTAACTCTCCCTTCTTTCATATGATTCCCTGCTCTCTGCCGAAGGTTTGGTAATGAGTCTTAGTATCTGTTTTGATACACCGCTAGGTAGAGTCTTTCAGAGGCCCTCTGTGGTAGGCTCCTGTCCTGTTACTTGTTTTCTCCTACATCCAATGTCCACCCCATTTGTCTTTCTAAGTGAGGATTGATCATCTTACCCCGGGTCCTCTTTCTTGTTTGTTTTCTTTAGGTGTATAGATTTCAGTATATTTATCCTATCTTAAAGGTCTGTATAAGTGAGTATATACCATGTGTGTCTTTCTGATTTTGGGATACCTCATTCAGGATGATCGTTTTAATATCTCTACTCTATAGATGATGTCTCAGAGGTCTATCTATCCATTTAGCTAGAAAACACTCACCTGAGGATTGGAATCCTGGTTGCCTGATTTCAAATCCTCCTTCACTATCTATCTTGCAATGCAGCCTCTTTGCTATCTAAATAAAGCCTGGGATTCTTGGGAATAAATGTGCAAAGGGGTGAAATGAAGTTGCAAGAGAAGTTGGTGCATATGAAAAAAAAAATCTTAACCCTACAAATAAGGTTAAACATTATATAATAAAACACTAGGAATAAAAAGATAGGTTTCTCCTTTTTCAATAAGAGAAATCTGCTATCCTAGTAACACTTAGCACTGTTATGGGTACAAATTGGTAGCTCAGTAAGTTAGCATATTCCAGTAATTAATAATTCATATAATGCTGGTGTGTCCTTGCACTGATTGATGACTGCGGACATCAGTTCTCACTACCTGGGTCATACTAGGTGTTGAACATTTTAAATTCCATCTCTTTTAGTAGGGTGTATGTCTAATATGATCAAAGCTCTTGTTTGGGTCCCCAGTACCACAATACACTTAATATATACATATTTTTTTTCTTCATTTTAGAATCGCTTTTATTGTTGGTTGGACTTTTTTTCAATTGCTAGCCAGAAATTATAGTCCAAAAGGAAACAATTGCTTATGTTAATGTATTAGGGTTCTCCAGAGCAGTGGGATTTATTAGAACGACTTACAGGCTGTGGTTCAGCTAATCCAACAATGGCTGCCTATGAATGAAAGGTCCAGGAATTTAGTAGTGGTTCAGACCATGATGCTGGATGTCTCAGATGGTCTTCAGTATATACCAAAATCTCAAAGAAGTATTCTCTAGGGCCAGTGAAGGACTGAACTTGCTAGCAAACAGGTCAAGAGTAAAAGCTCCCTTCTTTCATATCCTTATATAGGCTTCCAGCAGAAGGTATGGCCCAGATTAGAGGCAAAAATCCCTCATAGCAGTGCCCCTCCAATTTTGGAGTTTTAGTTAATTCCACGTGTAGTTAAGTTGAAAACCAACAATAGCCATTACAGTTAATATGATAAATGTGGGGTCTTTTTTTGTTTAAATGTATTTTACAAGTTTATTTATCTTAAAAAGCTTTTAAACTTAAAATATAATTCCCTCTCTCCCTTCAACCCTTCCCATATCTCTCCCTCTCTCTACCATCTTTAAAATTTATGGCCTCTTCATTTTGCTACATATGAAAACATGTATAAATGCAAGTGCCGAAGCTGTTTAGTGTTGCTACTATGTGCATGTATTGAAGGATGGCCTCTCAGGATTGAGTAACCATTTAACAGGCTCATTGCTGCATCTCTCTCTCTCTCTCTCTCTCTCTCTCTCTCTCTGTGTGTGTGTGTGTGTGTGTGTGTGTGTGTGTGTGTTTCTCTCAGCAATATTTAATGGCTTGTAGCTCTTCATCTAAGGGCAGACATCCCCCCACACACATCTATTCCATTTCCCCATCTGCACTGGGATGTCAACTGATGCTATCATTGTTCAGGTCTTCTTTAAGCATACATATTGTTGAGATTTCATAGGTGTAGGTTCCTTACCATCTCTAGAAGACACAATCTTGCACCAGGTTTCTTGGCTCTCTGGCTCTTATAATCAAAATTTATTTATTTTTATTTTATATGTGTGAGTATTTTCACTACATGTATATAAATGTACTACATATCTACCTGGTGTCAGTGGAGGCCAAGGAGAGTACTGTTCTTGCAGAGGACCTGAGTTTGGTTTCCATCATTCACATGGTTTGTAACTCTTGTTCCAAGGGATCAAATACCTTCTTCTGGCCTCTGATGGCACCAGGTACTCATTTGGTACACAGATATAAATACAACCAAAACACTCACGTATAAAATTAAATTATATTAAATTAAATTAAAAACATAGGAGAGTATTGATCTGATATGTGTTACTGGCTCTGAAGACGTGGTCACACCTATCTTTGTTTTGTAAACCTGCCTAAGACATATCTGATTGGTTGATTAAACAGCCTATACCTGGGCAGGACAGAATGGGGTAGGCGTGGCTAAGTTCCCAGGCTTGGAAAGGTTCAGGAGAGAATCATGAGACAGAGGGACAGGAAGAGAGCAAGAAGGAGGACACCACAATGGAGGGTTAGCCTGGAGATGAAACCAAGTGGAGCCAGGAAGAAGGACTCTAATAAGGTAGTGAACAGGCCCAGATGAAGAATAAATGCAAACATTTATAAAATTATGGATGGAAGATAGAATGGTTAAGGAGGATGGCATTGGATGGGGCTGGGAGATGGATGGTAGGTGATTCAGGCAGTGTAGGTAGGAATATCTGCCCAGCCCAAGGTAAATAAGGCAATGAGAAAATCTAACAGGGGTCTCTGTCTTATTATTTGTAATAGCGGGTTAGATAATATCGCTGTGATAATCTTAGGGCTAATAATAGCCATTATATAGCCCAGCACTCATTTTTTACTAATTTACTACACAGGAGAGACAGACAGTTATACACAAGGACTGCTTCTTATTTGGAGGTCCATGGAAGTGTAAGAGGCAGTTAGAATGCTCGTCAATGTCCACTCAGGGTATAGCCTCCTCAGCTATTTTTACTACAAATTTCTATTAAGACTGGAGGGAGGTAAGATAATTTGAAATAGAGTTTTAAAATCCAAGGTTACTTTTGACTGAATAAATTCCAGCAGAGTTATTTCTCTAGAGAGGGGAGATAATTTGAGAGTACCAGATAGAAGAACAATTTACTGTGGAAACAGGGGAGGATTTCTGTCTTCAGACAGACCTTAACTAGGAGAGGTTCAAGGCCAGACTGAATAACCCTTTATACTAAGCTCATCTATCCTTCCCTGCCCTGCTCGGAAGAACTGTTTGAAAGAAGGTACTTCCCTGCTGCCTCTCCACACTGTGAGCTCCTAAAGCTGCTTGCAGAGCTGAGGTTATTCAAAGAGAATTTTTTTAAAGGCTCAACAATACCCTAGCAAGAGAGTCTCATTAATTTATAAGGATGCAAATGAGGCTGTTGGTTCTGCTTGATGCTTGCTGCCTTGAAGAGCATTCATCTCTAGCTCAGCTGAGCCAGCATACCAGGATGTTTAATGCAGACACCAAAAGGTCAGAAATTTCAAAGAAAATCGAGCTGTGGACAAGAGCTTGATTTAACAGTAAGAGTTTGCCTTCCTTCACTTCTCAGAAAAGTCTGTTCATTACATAATATTGAGCTACTTAAATATCATATGCAAACACTGCTCCACAGCAGTGGCTGCCATGCTGCGGGCAATATTATTTTTAATAGAAATATTCAAATTCTCAGCTTCTAAATGAGGTTAGCCCATTGACTTTAGCATCTGAACTAACTTTGAGAGATGCTTCAATGAAAACTCCTGCCATAATAATATCTGCATTTGATCTTATTGTCTAAACTGTGCCAGGATCTATAAATGCTTGATGTTGCTCTCAACAATCTAGTTATGTGTTAAGGTCTTTAAATTTAGGAAAAACGAAAATATGTAAATTTGACCTTCAGCTCATGGGGATTCAAATAGGAAAGAAAAAAGTGAAAATATTCTTGTTTGAAGATGATATGATTCTATACATAAAAGACCCTAAAGAGTCCACCAGAAAACTCAGATGAGTGCATTCTCATGTACACCCAAGAGATGTGTAAATATTGTTCCCCAATATTCTCTGACTGGCTAAAGTAGCTGACAGCCTATAGCTGGGCAGAAGAGAAGTAGGCAGAGCTTAGGTTCCTTGGCTTGGGGTGAGATGAAGATCATGAGCCAGAAGAGAAGAGCAGAAGCCAGAATTACTAAAGTGTGTCTGTTAGTGAATGTTACCTACTGCCCCAAATCTCTAGCCCAACACTCCCTATTCATGCACAGGCAGACAGACAAAAATGCAATGAAAAGCTGTGTAGGGTACTGTCTTCAAGTCACTGTATTCCTACCTCATTGGCAGTGCTGCAGCCCTTATCTAAGCTTGTCTGGCAGGATGCCATACAATTAGCCCTTAGGCTCAAGCATTCTCCTTTCCTATCCTTCCCATAAGGCTTTTAACCACAGCTACCTAGTGGAGGCCAGTCAGTAACAAAGGTTGATAACTTTAAAAACCAACAAAGAAAAAAACAGTAGGGAAACTTGAGAATTGTAATCTCTGCCTTGCCACACATACTTAGACCACTTCATGAATATCTGACGACAGTTGTTCCCATTGTTCCCAAGCCTTCCACCCCACATATGGAAAGCAGGTAAATTCCCTGAAGGCTGCTCAGGAGTAGGAAAGAGAGTACCCACAAATCCATCTTCCCTTAATCATGGCAAAGCAGAAAGGTATTTGCCAGACTGCATTAGGCAACAGAGGAAGCAAAACACCCACCATAGTCCACTCTGTGGCAGGCTGACAACTCAGGACAGGCAAGTTCTTTCCAAGGCAAACACACTGCCCAGTCTCAGTGGAACTGTAAGAATCAAACCAAAAGGGCCAAAGAAGTTCCAGCCAACAGTTCGGGGGGGGGGGGCATCTGCAGAGACTTGGCAGAAACACAGACATCTGCTCTTCCCTTTTCATCTTGGTGGACTGGCTGCTTGAGCAGAGCAAGAGACTATGGATGGGCTGACAGAAAAGGGAATATGGAATACGAATGCGATAGGAATATGAACCCAGACTCCAAACTATCCTCACTTATCAGTTTTTTTTTTTATAAAAAAATTCAAAATTAAACACACACACACACACAGGGTACAAATGCCTTTCTGATGCTTTTCATTATAGAACACGGCACCTGTGCTGGGTGCAAAGAACTGAGGGCCAAAGGGAGAAAAGTCAAGCTGGGAAAGGCTGCTGGCCAATTCACTTCTTTTCTTTCTTCTTGTCCTTCTCATTCAAAGCCAGGGTCAGGATGAGCCTCCCAAGAGTGTAACAAAAATCTAAGAAAAGGTCAAAGAAGAGCCAGATGGAATTCTTATCCCCATTTTCAGCTTTTTCAACAATGAGGACATTTTCAGCCGTTTCAACAGAAAGGACAAAGCCACACATGACCAGCAGCCCCATGTTAGGAGCCATCTGCAGTAAATAACTTTTTTTCAGGGGGGTTACTACAAACCCACTCTATCCCATTGCTCCTAAATATCTGTTTGTTTGTTTGTTTGTTTACCCCACCTTAGACATTTTAGCTCCTGAAATAAAAAAAAAAAAAACCATAGAGACATTTTTAGATTTATAAAAGCTTTAAAGCTTAGTGACTGGGCAGATATCAACACTCTAAACTTCCGAGCTTTGTACCCCAAGTTACTTGCCATACTTGCTCTGGTCCATCAGTCCTCATGGGCACGTGTTCATGGTTCATACTGCCCCATGGTGACTTTCTTCTCTCCTCCCTCATAGTCCCCTCTCACTCCAAGCCCAGGAACCTAAGTGTTGCCTACTTCTCTTACGCCCAGCCATAGTATAGGCTGTCAGCTACTTGCTTTAACCAATCAGAGAATATTGGGGAGCAAACTTAGCACAATATCCCTTGGTGTATGTGAGAATACACTCATTTGGGTGCCAACCAGATCTTGGGGACCAGTAATTAACATTAGAATACATAGCACCAGACCAGCCCCCAACAATTCCCTCTTTTATCTAGATAAAAAGGCTCTTTCTCTTACAATAACAAACTACATACAGTAAGAACAAATATAAAACAACTATAAAAACTACAATGTAACAATTATATTCACAATGTCCAGCCCATTTGTATTTGGCAACCTAGGAGAAAGTATTGTATTATCTATCCTATCTTGGTGAGTTCAGAGTACTGTACCTAAATCATTTTCTATCATAGCTTGTTATTAACAGCTTAAAATTCTACTTAGATCTGAAAATATCTTTTAAAACATTTTTTGAGTAACTGACAACCTAATGACATTCTGCTATACTCATAGATCAGTTCTTTGCTTCATTATCAGAGAAGCTTCCAACTGCAGCAGATGGGGACAAATAGAGAGAGCCAGAGCCAGACATTATGCAGAGTGAGAGACCTCAGAACACTCACCCCTAAATGGGATGTCTCCATCACATCCTTCTCCTCAGGGCTCAGGAAGCTCTTGGAAAAAGGAGACAGAAGGAGTATAAGAGCCAGAGGGATGGAGCACACCAAGGAAACAAGGCCCTCTAAATCAATAATACCAGTGCACATATGAACTAACAGAGACTGTGGTAGCGTGCACAGGGACTGCATTACCCTGCACCAGATGGAGCCCTAGAGCTAAAGAGCAGTGGACACAAGCCCTCATCCCTAACCCAGAAGCCATCTCCAGTTGATAACTGCTTGCAAATGAAAGTTTAGTTCCTCTGAGGGAGTTTCAATGAAGAAACAAGCTGCATGCTCAGCAGTAAATGGCTAACACAAAACAAACTCAATGGCAGCGCTTTTTTTTTTTTTAATTTTTATTTTCTTTTTAAATTTAATTCAATTTTTTTTTCTTGTCTCTTTTCACCCTACAGATCCTTTATGTATGTATTATGGCTTACAGTTTAGTGTTTTACGGGATTCCCGAGTGTGCAAATAAGTGGGTCTCTGTAGCTATATCTATTTTCTTGTGCTTTTTCTTGGGTTCTTTTTCTTTATTTTTAGTGGTTTGTCCTATTCTGATGTGTTAGTTTTTTTTTAATATTATTTTATTATATTACTATCCATTAGAAACCTACTTGTTTTCTTTAATTAAATTTATTCATTTTACATCCAGATTACAACTCCCTCCCTCCTCTCCTCCTGGTTCTACCCTCCAATCTCTTCTTCCTTTCCTCCTCCCTTTTCCTTAGAAACCCAGCCCAGCAATGAGACAGGAGTGTGGCTTGGGTGGAACGTTGCCTTCTGTGGTAGACATGGTACTCCAAAAAAGATGTTAATATGCTTATTTAACGCAACTCTTCCATGAGCCACGATGTTCTCTGATCTGTCATTGTTCTGCCTTCAACACATAGCCTCATCCATGTATAGAGCCTGGGTAGTATTAGTGTTCATGTTCATACTGTCATTGTGCTACAATGGCAAAGCCCTGGTCAGAGTGGCGGGGTAGACACTTCATGTGGAGGGCACCCAGAGATGCGCTCATCCCCTCCACAGGCTCTGCGCTAAATTCAGGTGGTCTGCGTGGTGGATGCATGTATTCTGTCTGCAGACTCTTGGTACCGTTGCTTGCGAGCACCCATACTTTATGGGTGTGTTTGGGAGAGAATTGCTGGTAATAGACCGCTTCTGTTAACTCTTTCTCTCCACTGCAGCAGTGGTCTTTCATGTTAGAGTCCCAAGTGAGCTTTAAAAATACCCAGTGCTTGGGCCCTGCCTGAGACTAATTGCAATAAGACGCCATTGATGGGACTTTAACATCATTGTAAACGACTCCTGAAGAATTTCTGATCGCAGCCAGGCTGGAGAACCAGTGTCTGGTTCCGGCATACTGGACTCATTGACTGTAGCTGTAGAGCACATTTCAATTAATTCCAATCTCAGACCCTCAGGCCAACATGTAAAAATATGGAATCTTAGATGAGCACATTAACTTTTATCAATTTGTTTCAAGATAGTCATATTTTGTCCTGTTCTCTTAAATACCCATATATATTCTTCAGATTTCTGCTAATAGAAATGTAAAGGATCTAGGTGTGTGCATTTCTTTCCTGGGGAAAAATCTTATGCTTTGGGGGGTCATTTTGATCCTGGAAGCAACAAGAATTGGAATGGAGAAAGCATAAGAATCAATGTCCCTTTTCAAGGCAACCAGCTCCAGGTGAGGCAGAAACCTTTTTCTAGAAAAGAGGGTGTTCTCAGGTGTGACAGAGAACTACATCCATTGGCAAATCTGATGGTTCAATATTCTTGTCTGTGTCTAAGTGAAATATTCCCTGCTCAGCATCCTTCTGAAGATCCTTGTCTTAACATCGAAGGCCTGCTGGAATCATTTACTTTGCACATCAACCCTGGGCCTGATCCATATTGTTTTGGCCTTGGACCTTCTGTAAGGTAGCTATAGAGATTTCCTGATTGTTCACTTGTACTCTGGGCTGCAAGTTCAAATCCTTGAGTTTGCCTTTTCCTTTTTAGACTCTCTCCAAAGTAATCAAAAGTCATGATGGCCTAAAGTCTGATAGTCACCATTTTTCACCATAATAGGCAAATTCTACAGCCACTCAAACTTCCAGTGTTATGCCCATATTGTAAGGTCCCCAAAGACCACCAAGAGCCAGACCATGTATGAGCAAAGAGCTTTATTTAGGCTTAGCTTGGTCTCTCCATCATCACCAACACAGTGGATCAGAGAGGAGAGCCCTGAGCAGTTACATGGCAGGGTTTTTATTTGTAGTTTGAGCAAGAACCTGGAATTCCCAGCTCAGCAGTTACACGATTGGATGACATTCAGCAAGGGCAAGGTTGTTACAAAGTGATTGTCTAACTAACATAACTACCATTGAGTGAGCAATAGACCTCAGGAATGTTAGGTCAATGGGCTGTGCAGCACAGATTCCCCACCCTGAGATAAGATAGCTTCCTGTTCTTGTGGTTACCTCCATGCTATTCCTTGGGTAGGGACTTTTATGGTTTTCTTATTCCTGGAATTGGTGACCTATGGCCTACTTTCTGGGACTGATGAGTTTTGGGGGAGAGGGTCAGACCTGGTCCTTTCACCAGTCTTTTCTATATACCTCTTGTTTTTCCTCTGCCACCATTGGTGGGAATTTGAGCAGGTACTGCCTCAGAGAGGGGGGCATTTATCAACTCTTAAAATGATTGAGCTATCTGAATAAAAATTAGTGCATTACTGTGAGAAACCAAAGGATTAAAAATCAGTGCCCATTATTTTAAAGTTTAAAGCACAAGCCTGAACTAAGGCCAGCCAGTTGGAGACATGTCCAGCCACCTGTGGGGAAGAACTAGCCTTAATGCCCTGAGGGGAAGAACTAGCTTTACTGCATTCTTTCCTGCCCACTAGAGATACAGTTGCTAGGAAACTGGCCCCTCTCTCTTAGGAAGGGATGCCAGACCATTAATGGTTTGGGGGCCTTCCTATAGCCAATCAACTCAAAATGCAACATCCCCTTTTGTGTTCCGACGAATAGATACTTGCCAGGCAGGAATCCCCCTGGTTTGGGCATGCTGGGAGGGACCAGACTCTTTAAATCACCCACCTAACCTGAGCACAGGGCTCTCAGCTCTCTGCTTTGGCAGTGAGGGTATGTGAGCCCAAGCTGTAGCTTGTAATAAAAAGATCCTCATGTGTTTTGCAATGGACTCGACTCCTGGAGTGTGACAAACGATAGTGGCCCAGAGTGCGTTCCGTACACTCCTAGACAAAAAGAGTATTTGACACCGAATCTCTGAGGTTTAGCTTTGGGCACGCGCGCTCTCTCTCTCTCTCTCTCTCTCTCTGTCTTAAATTTTGAGACATGAATGATCAACATTTCAAGTATGGCAAAGAGTAGAATTTCTCCCAATGCCCACCATTTCCTTTTTCTCTTAACTGATGTCTCTCACACAACACTGGAGATAGGTAGACATGCACCTTTCCCTAAAGTTTCCTTAGCTATAATTCCATACCATTGTAACAGGAGCAAGACAGACTGTACCAGTGTCACCTCACGAAAGGAAAACATATCCCACACCCTCTTTTTCTTTCTTTTCTGGGACCAAGTTGCAGGTGTGATGCTCATGGGTTCAGCTTGAGCATGATTGATATGGAAGAGCCTACCTGCTCATCTAAGATATTTCACCTACCTCTGTTATTGTTTAAAAGTAATATTATGTCTAGTTTGAACCATTGTTTTCTGGGATTCCTATATATCTTAACCTTAACCAACAAGTTAAGATTCTTTTGGCATCAGCATAGGGCAATAGCCTATCAAGCAGCTTTGCCTGAGGTTATCCTGCTACCTCAAGCTCTCGTCTACATAAACAGATGATCAAACAAGATATTTAATTGAAAATAAAGTTTTATTTGATCTTATACAGTAACATAGATAGCTAAAAAGAATGAGTGCATATTAAATATATCATGTTAATATTGTTGCCTAAGATGCTTGGTTTTTCATGTGTTTTCTTTTTCTGGCTTTAGAGGGTTTTTCATATTTGTGGTCATCATATTAGATTGTGTGCAAGATATTACAGAGAAGAAAACAATCGTGATTTTTAGAAATAGTTTTATTTTAATTGTATGTGAGCTGCCAAAGCCAGACGACATATTTCCCAACTTAGTAAAGAGTTCTGATTTAGAGTTCATCTTCGTTTGAAGTGCACTGATTCAGTGGTACTAACTAAAGTAACATTGCTGTTATGTTGTAGCATACATCAACTTCTTAATCACTCGAACTCCATTGCTCTTTCCTGGAATAACTACGTGACTCATCCGCTGCTGTGGTGTTATGTGGGGCTGCATCAATACTCAGACCATGGTTTCTGTGCCAAAAGCCTTTAAATATAGAAGAGAAGAATAGCTATATGCACGTTTTGTGAAACACGAGCACTTCAAGTACAACTTCCTTCTGCTTGTCACTAAAATAACAAATTATCTTAAGAAAGAATAAAAGTGATACCACCAGGAGCCAGGGAAGAAGGATCTGTGAGTAAATTCAGTTTCTGCAAAAGCCTAATGGTCTGAGTTCCAGAATCCCTAGAGCCAGGTGTGGTAGCACATATCTGTAGTTCCAGCACTCCTAATGGTGAGATGGGAAAAGAAGACAGAAGCTAGTGGGCCACTTAGAGCAGAATATGAAACAAATTGATAAAATAAAAAAGATCCTACTTCAAAACAAACTAATTAAAGTCAAGAACCAACTCCCCAAATCTGTCATTTGACCTCTATTCACATGCCATGGCATACCTGCACCCACATTCACATACTTCACAGGCACACACACACACACACACACACACAGAGGGAGAGAGAGAGGAGGGAGAGAGAGAGCAAGGAGGAGAGAGAAAGAAAGAGATTTAAAAAAATACCATTTAGCACCATTTAGGAGTAACACCTGTTAGCATTTTTGAGGAATTTGTAGTTACTGCTAAATCTATATAGTTATAAACAGAAGATCTTTCTATTTAGAGATAAGAAGCAATTACTCCTTTTTGACATGACTAACCACTTCCACTTTAAGACAGAACTGCTCTAAAGAAAGACTTACAGGTGTGTAAATGGATTTATGGAAAGACAGTGGTCAAAAGATGAATATCCGGTAAACACAAGAAAAAAGTTAATCTTAGCCATCAGATAAATAAAAAGTAAAACTATATTACAACCTAGTCAAAATGACTATCATTAAGAAAACAACAAATGCTGGTGAAGATATGGGGTAAAAGAAACTTGTATACACACCTAATGAAAGCACAAACTGATCCAATTACTATGAAAATAAGTATGAAAGTTGCTCAAAAGTTTAAGAATAGAACTACTGTTTGACCCAGCTATACCACTAAAACTTCGGCACATTCACGTTTATGGAAGCACTGCTTATGTTTTGTGATAGACCAGGATGGCTACACCTTCGTTATGTACAAGGCTAGATTTTAGCCTCTGATCCTCCTACCTCTACCTTTCATGTGCTGGGACTACAGGCCCACCACAACAAGCTTATTGAAGTACTATTCACAATAGTTAAGTTGTGGAATAAACCTCCATCAATAGATGAATGAATAAAGAATGTATGTGTCTACACAGTGTAGTTTTACTCAGCCATAAAGATAATTACATTATTTTGATGGATGGAAAATGTATGTCACTACATAAAGCAAAAATAAGTCATGTGTCATCCACTTTTTTAAAAAAAAAATTGTTTGATTTGAGACAAGATCTCTCACTGACCCATAACTTACCAAGTGGGTTAGGCTGACTGTTTAGTGAGTTCTAGGGAACTGCTGTTTCCTTGTTCCAAACACTGAGCTAAAAAATCACATGCCACCATGCCCCACTTTTAACCTTTTTATTCATTCTAAGCTACTCAGCCCATAGAATTAGGTTACCTTCATTTAGTGTGAGTCTCCTAACATGGTAAACCCAATCTAGATACTTCCCCATAGATATAGTCTGTCTCTTACATGGTTCGAGGTTCTACCTAATTGATTAGTGTTACTCTCATACTTACATATCCATCTATAATAGAACAGATAAATTGTTGTATATGAATGCATTAGAGAATTATACAGGAGTGAAAATAAATCCAAAATTGAACACACCATTATGTATGAGTCTTAGTAATATAACATTGAGGTAAAAGAGTCAGACATCACAGAATATACATTAAAGATCTATTTTAATTAAAATTTATAAGAGCAAAAGCACCATAAAGATGGAAGAAAAGTAAAGACTATAGAGCAGGTGAATGTCATCAAATTAGAGAACTGTGTTTGGGGGGACGAAGATTGTTGGTAGTTGAGAAGTGGGTACTAGGGAGTTCCTGTAGCACTAAGTACCTACATTAAAAAAAAAAAACACTGAAAGACAATTTAATGATGTACATCAAGACTTTGGAATAACAAGAGCAGACAACATCCCCAAAAGTAGATTAGGAGAGATAATCAAAATCAGGGCCAAAACTACTTAAATATGAATGAAAAAATCCAAAGAAGCAATGAAATAAATATTTGAAAAGATTAACAAATCTTTAGCCAAACTAACCAAAAGAAAGAGAGGTACTCAAAATTAATAACATTAGACATGAAAAGTGAGAAATAACAGCATTTAGAAAATCCAGTGAATCATAATGACATGCATTAAAAATTTATGTTCCACTAATCTGGAACATTGAAAAGAAATGAGTAAATTTCTAGGTATATACGGACAAAGTTAATTCAAGATGAAGTAAATAATTTAAATAGACCATAATATCCAGTGAGATAGAAACAATAATTTGAAATGTCCCAATAAAAACATTGATGGTCAGATGGATCTGGCACAGAATGCTACTAGACCTTTAAAGAATATCTAACACCAATACTCCTTAAAGTTATTCCACAAAATAGTAAATGATTATTTTTTTATTCATTTATTTATTTTTACAAAACCACTATAACGCTGACACCAAACCAAAGATCCAACAAACAAATAACCCTAACAAACCTAGTTAGGGCTACTGTGTCTATAATAAAACCTCATGATCAAAGTAACTTGGGGAGGAAAGGGCTTATTTGGCTTATGCTTCCAATCACTGTGCATCATCAAAGGCAGTCAGGATAGGAACTCAAACAGGAACCTGGAGGCAGAAGCTGACGCAGAGGCCATGGAGGGGTGCTGCTTACTGGATAGTTCGTCACGGCGTTCACAACCTGGGTTATAGAACCCAGAACCACCAGCTCAGGGATTGCACCACCCAAAATGGGCTGAGCCCTTCCCACACCTACAGGCTTGCATGAAGCCTGATCTTACGGAAGCTTTTTTTTTTTTAATCTATTTTTCCCTTTTATTAAACATGGATTATTTTCTCATACAATATAATCTGTATACAATTTCCTCTCCCTCTCCTCAGCCTAGCTGATTTTCACCACCTTTTTTTCCCTTTCTGTCTCTTATTAGAATAGAACAGGACTCTAAAAGATAACAACAAAATATAACAAAAAAAAAATTACGATAAAACAAAACCTATCATATCAAATTTGGACAAGTCAAGCCAACAGAAAAATAAACGAGCCCCAAGAGAAGGCACAAGAATCAGAGACCAACTCATTAACACATTTAGGAGTCCCACAAAAGTACTAAATATATAGAATATAGGATATATTCAGAGGACCTGGCGCAGACCTGTGTAGGCCCTGTGATTGCTAGTTCAGTCTCTATGCGTTCACAGGCTCCTACCTTTCAAATGGCTTTAGCTTGTGTCATGTCGATATAAAACTATCCAGCACCTAGGCCAATATATTTAATGAACATGGGTGTAAATACCATCTACAAAATACTATCAAACTGAATCGAAGCAGGCATTTATAAGGTTATCTACTACAATCAAGCTGACTTCATCCTAGAGTTATAGAGATGGTTCATCATACATGATCAAACACTGGAAGGTCATGGTGCATGCTTTTAATCCCAGCACTCAGGAAGAAGAGGTAAGTGGATCTCTGCAAGCTTAAGGCCAGTTTATTCTACAGAGTGAGGTCCAAGACAACCAGGGCCTCACAGAAAAACCCTGTCTCAACAAACAAACAAACAAACAAACAACAAACAAAAAAACAAAACCAAAACTAGAACAGTCCTCCATGATTAAAAAAAAAAGTTCTAGAGACAAAACAGATAAAGGGAACATATTAATAATACAGGCAATATACAGCAAACTTATAGCCAGCATTTTATAAAATGGAAATAATCAAAGCATTTGCACTAAAACCAGGAACAAGACAAGAATGTCCATTCTATTCTTGTTCGATATACTGTTTGAAGTCTTGTTCAATACACTGAAGTTTTATCTAGAGCAATAAGACAACTGAAGAAGATAACAGACATGCAACTAGGAAAGGAAGAAGTTAAACTATCCTTATGTGTAGATGATATGATTCTAGACATAAAAGACCCTACAGATTCCACCAGAAATTCTCTACAGTGATAAACACATTCAGCAAGATAGCAGGATACAAAATAAACACATACATACACACAAAACATTAATAGTTTTTCAATGACAAACCTACTGAGAAAGAAATGGAGGAATTAATTCAATCTACCATAGTATCAAAAAAAAAACTTGGATTACATCAAACCAAGGAGGTGAAAGACTTATATAATGAAAAAGTTAAGGCACTTAAAAAGGAAATTAAAGAACATACAAGATGTAAAACATCTCATTTTCATTGATTAATAATATTAATATTAAGAAAAATAGAAATCTGAACTAAAAAAACTCTACAGATTCAGCGAAATCCTCATCAAATTTTTCAACACAATTCTTCAGAGAAATTGAGAACATAATCTTAAATTTTATAAGGAAAAACCACAAAACCAAGATAGCTAAAACAATCCTGAATAATAAAAAAAACAAGAAAACAAAAAACCTGATTGAGGTAGGAGTATTCCAGATTTCAAGCCCCAATACAGAGCTATCATAATACAAACAGCATGGCACTGGCATAAAAGAAGACCCACTGGAAAATGGAAAATAACTGAGGATCCTCAATTGCAGAAGCCCACACTACTACAGCCACCTACTTTATTATTTTTTTTCAAAGAGACCAACAGCACAGTTGGAGGAAAAAGATATCATTTTCAACAAATGATGCCAATCAAATTGAATAGCTGCATGCAGAAGAATGAAACTAAATGCTTTTCTCTTACTATGAACAAAACTCAATTCCAAATGGATCAAGGACCTCAGCATAAGATCATTCACCGTGAATCTAATAGGCTTGAACTCACTGGCACAGGGAAGGACTTTCTGAACAGGATCTCTGCAGTGCAGACATGAAGACCAACAATTAAAAAATGGGAACTCATGAAACTAAAAAGCTTCTGTAATCAGAGGCAGCCGTCCTTTGAGTGATGAGGCAGCAACAGAACGGGATGTCAGCTATGTAGCTGACATAGGGTTAGTATCTACAATATAAAAAGAATGAACAAAGAGAATATCGAGAGAACAAACAACCTGATTAAAAATGGAGCATGCAACTAGAGTCATCAAAAGATGAAATACAAATGGCTAAAAACATTTAAAATTTTTTCTTCTAGTCTTTTATTCCAATATTTCTTTCAAATAGATCATTATGTTTCCTTAGTATTTTAGTGTCATTCTCCAAAGTTCTAGATACAGTTATAATCTATGGGTATAGACATAAATATTTAGAATATTCTTTGACAACATGTTCATTTAGCAAACAACAGTAGTAAATTTCTCCCTAGGACTAATGAGCTCCTCACCCATGGACTTTTGACTAGGTTTACAGTCCCAGTCCCTCCTGTAGAGCAGGCCTCAAATCCAGTCACAAAGCTGTTGATTATCCATATAACAATCATGCCACTATTGTACCAGTACGCACATCTTGCTTGTTAGGTCTGTCTTATAGAATGCAGGGCCCACCACTGTGTAAGACCATGAATGACTTTTCTTTCCAAGTGGCCTGCATGGCTCCTCCAAGCTTGATGAGAGATACCTTAGTCCTGACTTGATTTCTCTGTCTTGTAAAGTATATGCTATTTTCAGCAAGAGGATCTGACCATTTAGTTATGATGGGCAACCTAGAGCAATGGTAATAGCCTGTATTTTTAATTTATTATTATTAATTATTATTATTATTATTATTATTATTGCACATGAGGGGAGGCATGTCTTTGGAATTCTCCTGCCCAGTAATTCATAAGAAGGAACCACAGATTCTTAATTCAAAATATCCCCCAAATATCCCCAACAGAGTCTCTAAGGGACTCTCAAACTTCCCTTTGAAACTTCACAAGACAGGCTTCCATCATCTGTGCTACTCGTAGCTTTAATTTTCCCACTTTCTGCAATCCTCACCCAAACATGGTCAGGTCTGTCATAGCAATACCGCACAATCCTGGTACCAGTATCTGTCTTAAGGTTTCTATTGCTCTAATAAACACTATGACAAAAGGGCCATGTAGAGAGGAAAGGGAATATTTCACCTATTACCTTCAGGTCAGTATTCATCACTGAAGGAAGACAGGGCTAGAACTCCAGCAGAAACCTGGAGGCAGGAACTGAAGCAGAGGCCAGGGAGGAGTGTTGCTTACTGGCTTACTCCTCATGGTTTGCTGAGCTGGCCTTCTTATAGTACTCAGGACCAGCTGCCCAAGACTGACACCATTTACAGTGAGCTGGACTCTCTTGATCAATCATCAATAAAGAAAGCGCCCACAGGTGGATCTGGTGAGGAAATGTTCTCAGTTGAGGTTCCTCTTTCCCAGATGACTCTTGCTTGTGTCAAATTGACAAAAACTAGCCAGGACAGATGAATACCTAGCAATTTTTTTTTCTCCCATTCTTGAGACTGTTTCTTTACTTGACAGCATCTGTTGCCGTAATAAAGAATTATAACTTCCTGAAGTCCCATTTTTTAAAAATTATTGGTCTTACCTGCTGAACTACCAGAGTCCTGTTTAGAAAGCCTTTATATATGTCAATGTGTTGAAATGTACTCTACTTTAAAAAAAATGGTTTCAATTTTTCAGATCCTAGACTGAAATTCTTAATCTGTTTTAAGTTGATTTCTGTGCAGTGTGAGAGATAAGGGTAGAGTTTCATTCTTGTACATGTAGATAAACAATTTCCCCCTAAACCGCTTGGTGAAGCTGTATCTTTTTCCATTGTGTATTTTTGGCACCTGTTTAAAAAAGAAAAAACAGATGGCTTCAGTTGTAGGGTCCCGAGTCTGGGTCCTCTCCAATTCCATGATCGACGTGTCTGTTTTTGTTCCAGCACAATGCTGATTTTATTGCTATGGTTGAGGAGTAGAATTTGTACGGTGCTTGGGGGGAATGTTGAGGTAAGCCCTTTGGAGGCCCATAGGGAATGGTGAGTGAAGCATCAGCGACTCCTATGACTCCTCAAAAGGTCCTGAACCATTCCAAACAGTGTTGATGAATTAGGAAGTCCTAGCAAACTAGTGACGTCTCAAAATGGATCGAGGATAGGGCAATGACTGCTTCCCCCTTCTTTACGGAAGTCTCCCACTCTTCCTTATAGTTGCACCAACCTGATGGATTGTTGCTGGTGCTTCAGGCTAGCATGAGGTTGTCTGATTGGCTTTCTCCATTTAAAGGCTGTTATACTGGACAACAAAGTTAGATCTGTACCTTTGAGTCTGGTCTCAGGACTCTGATTCCCGGGATTCTGTGTGGGCTTTCTGTGTGGGGCCACTCACCCCATGTCCCCTCGGTTCCTGATCCCCACAGGTGATATTTCCACCACCATTCTTTTTGCTCAAGATTGCTTATATCTACCCAGATTTTTCTGTATTTCATAATAATTTTAATTTTTTTCTATCTGAAAAATTTTGTTTATGATTACATTGAATCTGTATCTCAAATCTATTTACATAATTTGTAACATTTTCTGATTTATACACATTGAACCCTCCCCAAACCTCTGGAATAAAGTGATCTAGATCATGGTGAATCATCTGTTTGATGTGCTCTTGAGTTCAGGCTGTAGTATTTTGTTGAAAATTTTTTGCATCTGTGTTGATCAGGAAGATTGGACTTCAGTTTCATTTTTCCCTTGCTGTTGTGCTTTCATCTAGTTTTTGTATCAGGTTAATACTAACTTCATAAAATATTTTGGGATTGTTCTTTCCCTTCTTAATTTATAGAACAGTTTGATACTCTACTGTTAGTTCTTTGAGATTCTGATCAAAGCCCCCAGTGAATCCATGTGGACTGAAACTTTTTCTGTTGGGAGATTTTAAAGTATTGCTTCAATTTCACTGCTTTTTTTTTAATATAAAGTTTTGTATTATTTTACACATATAAAGATGTAACTTATAAAATGAGTTGAAGATATGGGTAGCACTAAATAGGACCAGAAATCTTTGTAGTCTTTGCAATTAAGTTGATATAAAATGAGAACATTAATATCACTTAGGAACATCAAATAATAACCTCAAAGAAAAATCTATAGAATATGCACATACAAATTAGAAGGAAGTGGCCATTGTGTCTATGCCTATAATCCTAGGATTCTCTATCACTGTCTTTGTCTGTCTGCATTTCTCTGTCTCCTCTCTCTGTGTGTCTTTGTCTGTCTCTCCATCTCTTTCTTTCATCTTTATCTGTTACTGTCTCTCTGCCTCACTGTGTCTGTCCTCTCTCTGTCCCTCTGATCTGTTTGTCTCTCCCTGTTTCTTTGTGTATCTCTATCTCTGTCTCTCCATCTTTCTCTGTCTTTGCCCATTTCTCTGTTTCTGTCTGCCTCTGTATTTCTCTGTCTCTGTCTCTCTCTGTCTGTCTCTGTCTCTCTGTCTCATCTCTCTCTCTCTCTCTCTCTCTCTCTCTCTCTCTCTCTCTCTGTATGTGTGTGTATTACTAAAACATCCTCTCTAATCTTACCCAGGTACTTCTGGTAGTTCTGCCTTAGCCACCACAGTAGACTGCAGAAGTGATCAAGATAAACTCTTGTTCAGCCCACAGTAGGGGTGAGAGGGAGAAATGGGAAAGTAAACCCAAGGTTTATTAGTTGATCAATTATCTAGCTCAATCACAATTTCCATCTGATGGCTTAAACCCAGAGGGCCTGCTGTGAACTTTCATCAGATTCCAGCGGTGTCACTGTGAAGGTATAGACGGATCTTCTGAGAATCAGGCACGTGTTTAAAATGATTTTTAACCACGATTTTTTTCTTTTGCTGAAGGAGGAAACCTAACCAAGGAGTGGGAGACTTGCCCACAGATGACAGGGCATCTTTCTGAGCTTACTGTCAAGCTGACTTCCACTTCCCTGTTTTATGGTGCTAATGTGACTGATTTCGGTTGGAGGAGAGAGTAAACACTCGTTTCCCGTGAGGTTCACTGCAGTCCACCCTCAGCTGAAAGGATTTCATCATTGGAAGAATTAAGGGCAAAACAGGAATGCTAATCCTTGGTTGGTTACAGCTGCCAAGCAAAAGCTTTTCTCTCAATGGTTCTGGAGGGAAAAAGAAGACAGTTAAAGACGGGATACTCTGAAATGTATCTGCCTTCAGCAGATCTTAATCATGGTTTCCCAATGCGCCCAGCAGCGTGTACTCGTGTCTACAGACCCAGAGCAGGACTTAGTGCACTGGCGGAGAACCCGACCAGGCACAACGGCCAAATAGCAAACAGATGCCTGGCGTGCCAGAGAACTCTCAAATCAGGACACCGCCAGAAAACAGTTCAGCTCCCTGGTTTCTGGGTGGGGAGAGATCTCTTTATCTTCTTTGCTTAAAATGATCTAATTTTATAAGCAGGAGTTCCTTTTTCCTTGTGGGGAAGCACAGAGCCAAACCTCGCTCCTGTCAAAGTTGCGGACCTAAGCGGAGGCTGCGGTCCCCTAGCTTCCATCCTTTCCACTAGCTAGGCATTGCTCACGGTTTCCTGGTTTTGTTTGTCTGCTTTGCTTTGATTTTGGTCCCCACATCCAGCAAAACTTCCAAGCTCACACTTGCTGCCCGAGCAGCGTTTCTACCCGTTTTAATCTGCAGGCGACTGGGAGACACCACCTTCGGTTCGGATGTTTGCTGCTGCGGCAGCGGCGTGGTCACTCTGCGGACTTAGTTCGGAGAGTGTCTTCAAAACCGCAGCCCACCCCGTCCCTCAGGAGCCTTACCTGCACCTGACAGCTCACATTCCAGCCAGTCCCACTCAAATAAAAACCAGACCAAACCAAACAAACACCGCCCTTCTCCGAAACAAAGCAAAAAACGAAAGGGCCGTCGATGTCACACAGAGCTTAGTTTGACAGTATTTCCCTGAAAGGACCAACGGGGCGCGCTCTCTGGTGAGGGGTCCGCCCTTCCTCCTAGTCTCTGGTGGGGCGGGGGTAGGTAGGCAGGAATCTGGATCTGGTTAGGGGAGGGGAAAACCATGGTCCCAGTCGCCTTCTTCAGTCTCAACCCTCCCAGGCTCCTGGAAGAGGAGGGACAGTACAAGAGAGGAACTGGGCGGGGGTCCCATCGCTGCGCATCCCGTCCGGGGTTTGATCTGCTGCCTCTGTCCCCCGTCTCGCCCACCCTAGAATCCGGCCATGAGCACACCTTTCAGCTCCGGCATCTATGTGAGCCGCAGACTGGCCCTGCTGCTGGCGGGACTGACGGCTGCGCTCCTGCTGGTGCTAGTGGTTCTGGCTGCCCTGTATGGCAACTGCGCGCGCGTCCAGCCTTCGGAGCAGCATTGTCCCGACTTATCTCCTCCTAGTGGCCAGGACCGGACGCCACCAACCCGGACACCAGAGACTGCACATGAGCCAAAGGTGGCCACCACCCCTCAAGACTGGCGACCACCGTCGGGGCCCTGGGATCATCTCCGCCTGCCGCCCTGGCTTGTCCCTCTTCACTACGATCTGGAGTTGTGGCCCCGGCTCCGGCCAGAAGACGGGTGCACACCGAATTTGACCTTCACGGGTCGCGTGAACATCACTGTGCGCTGCACAGTGGCCACCTCGAGACTTTTGCTGCACAGCTTTTTGCTGAATTTCAAGCAAGTGGAAGTGTGGGGTCCCTTGGCCCTGGGCACTAGAAACGCCACTGTAGGCAAGGTGCTGGTGGACAATGTGTGGTTCACGCGCGACATGCAATATGTGGTACTGGAGCTGGCCCAGGCCTTGTGGCCAGGTAGCACGTATGAGCTGCATTTCGATTTCTCTGGCCAGGTTCTTCAGGAATTCTCAGAGGGGCTTTTCCTGAACCTCTACACTGATCAGGATGAGCTCAGGTAAGGGCTGGTGGCGCAGTTCCGCATGCATCCCCGTCCTCGGTGTTCATTTGTGTGATGCACCTTCTGTCCCGAGAAAAACATTTTCTCCTCTCCCAGAGCCAAAGGCAAAGGCTTCCTTCTTTCCCCTCCTCTGAAACTCTGCTAGGAATAAAGAAATTTGTGACCCAGGCCCCTCCTCCCTATATCTGCTGGCCTAATTTGCCTGCATTGAAGTTGTTTTCACATCAGGAGTTTATCACTTTTGTTGTTCTTTTAAGAAAGCCTTTCTCTCTCCTGAACATTTTAGCCCCAAACAAAGTTAGCTCTGAACAAATTCTTCCCTTCTTAAAGATTGGTACTTGGATCCACAAGAACTGCTAATATCTAAGAGCTCCCTAGGAATACAGCTGTTTGAACCCACTCCTCACCAAAGGGATCAGAACCAGTCAGTGCTTCTGGCCTTTAAGCTGAAGAAAGTAGAAGAGATGCCTAAGATGCTCTGCCAGCAGGGCACTGGACTCTCAGCTTTGCCCAACCCAAGCCAGAGAGCTGTGGACCTACAAATGCATCCAGAGCAGGGTTGTTTGTTCCCATATCCTCTTCTGCTCATTTGTTTGTTTACTTCAAAATAGCAATTTTTATATCTGCCCCAGTGCTGTCAGGACCCTCATCTCCTTTTGCCGGCAATCTGTGGCCACTGGCCCGTGCTATCGAGGTTCTGAGCCAGACTTGTGGAATGCCTCTGCTGGGATTCGAAAGCCCATGCAACTCTACGTGTGATCTTCTTTTACTGGTGATAATGTCTCTGACAAGAGGCATTTCCAGCCACTGCTCAAGAATCTTTTCTTGCAGCACTCTGAGGACCACTTCTGAAAACCTGCCAATATTGTGAGAACTGGATGATAACTCCCTTCATTCACATGTTGGAGGAACATTGGCAGTCTGCACAACTTTATGGACTTGGCCATTTATTACAGAAAAGTCTCTTAGATGCTGGGGCGGGAGGTGCTGGAACTACATCGCAGTACAAACTCTTAAAAGTTTTTCAAAGTTTCAAAGGTCTTAAAGTTTAAGGAGGCCCTTTAGTGGGTATGCAGTTTTAGCTTTCAAAGGACGATGTGCTTGGCTTCCCTGTGTCAGTGCATTCATTCTTGAAAAACAACTGGAAATTTTTTCTTAAGAATGATGTGTGAAAGAAGTTACACTACACATAACTGTGCCTTCGCCCTGCAGAGGAAAGAGCTGAAAAGCAGAACACGCCTGCCAGAGGTTTTTACTGCCCACAAATCTCTGGCCCTTCCTTCCTTCTCTCTGTCCTGATGGGGCTTTGTCCCAGGCAAGCTAATCTGGGAGAGGAGAGTCCCTGTCCCTTTTTCCTATTGTGCCATTCAAGAGGAACCAGATTTTCAGAACATCAAAGCCCAGAGAGAATTCTAGAATTGGGTTTCTGAAGAGCTATTGCCAGCAAGCTCTTCTGCTGCTTTTGTCTTCCAAAACATAAACATGCTTGAAGCCAGGGTCACAAAGAACATGGACAGAATGATGGCTGGTGGCATAGTGACTGTGAGAGCTGACCAGGCCCTGGGTTTGAAAACAAACTGTGTCAGCTGATACAGTACCAGGGAGTCTCCTCCTCCATTCCTGAAATAAATACAATTAACAGTCATCTTCAGAACACTGTGACAATGAGATGAGACAGTAGATTTACCTATTAGTGATTACAGTGACTAGCACACAGCATGAGCTGTGGTGCCTGCTAGAGGTAGGTCAGATTAACCTAGGCTCCTTGTTATCCAAACATAGGAACTGCCAAGTTCTAGTATATAGGAGTCTAAGAAGGTTGCCATATAGGAAAATGCGAGGGCCTGGAGGAGTACGAGGGGTTTCTCTTTCTTTCTTCTCTTATTTGTTTTTATTAGTTACACAGTACTCTGACTGCATGTGGACCTACATGCCAGAATAGAGCAGCAGATATCATTATAGATGGTTGTGAGCCGCCATATGATTGCTGAATTGAACTCAAGACCTTTGGAAGAACAGACAATGCTCTTTTTTTTTAGTTTATTTTTTATTTTTTAAATATTTTATTATTATTATTAATTACACTTTATTCATTTTGTACCCCCCCATAAGCCCCTCCCTCCTCCCCTCCCGATCCCACCCTTCCTCCCCTTTCTGCATGCATGCCCCTCCCCAAGTCCACTGATAGGGGAGGTCTTCCTTTCCTTCTTTCTGATCTTAGACTATCAGTTCTCATCAGATGATCAGACAATGCTCTTAACCTCTGAGCCATCTCTCCAGCCACAGAGTTTTCAATTAATAGGTGTGGAGTTTTAGTTTCACAAGATGGTACAGATGTTTATACAAGTTATCGAGTTGAGAACATTCTGTTCTTTTCCATTATTTCTTTCTTATTTACTCTTTTCTATAATTACATCCTAACCTCAGTTTCCCCTTCCAGGCTCTTCCCCCACCTTCCCTCTCCCCAGATCTACTTCCCTCCAAAGGACAGGCCTCCCAGGACTATCAACCAAACATGGCATATCAAGTTACAATAAGACTAGGCACATTCCCTCCTATTAAGGCTGCATGAGGCAACCTAGCAGGGGTAAAAGGGTCCCAAAAGCAGGCAAAAGAGTCAGAAACACCCCTGCTCTCAGTATTAGGAGTCCCACAAAACACTAAGCTACACGACCAATAACATATATTCAGGAGGACATAGGTCAGACCCACACAGGCTCCCTGATTTTTGGTTCAGTCTCTGTGAGTCCCTGTGAGCCCCACTTAGTTGATTCTGTGGGGTGTGCTAGTGTTATCCTTGACCCCTCTGGCTCCTACAACCCTTCCTCCCCATTTTCTACAGGGTTCTCCAAGATCCACCTAATATTTGGCTGTGGCTCTCTGCATCCGCTCCCATCATTTGCTGGGTGAAGCCTCTCTGATTGATGACTCTGGTAGGCTCAGGTCTGCGAATGGAGCGGAGTATCAATCATTAGGCATCATTTCATTGATTTTTTTTTCTATTTGTGTTTGGTTCTATCCTAGGTTTCTGGGCCGTCCTGGCTCTGGTCCTGGCCCTCCAGGCAGTGTCGGGTATGGGCTCACTCTGCTGGCATGGGTTTCAAGTTGGACAAGTCACTGGTTGGTCACTCCCACAAGTTCTGTGCCACCTTTAGCCCAGCACACCTTGCAGGCAGGATAGATTGTAGGTTTCTAGGGTTACACTCAGATTCCAGGGAGTTTCCTTTGCCCTAGGTTTTTACCTTGCCCTCCAAATGCCCCCAATTCCAGTTGTCTCTCCCTCCACCCCCACAACCTGATCCCTGCTGTTCCCATCCTCACCCACTTCTACTCCACCTGTGAAATCTGTTTCCTCTTACCAGAGAGATCCTTGCCTCATCCCTTGGGCCTCCCTTGTTACTTAGCCTCTCTCAGTCTATAGATTATAACATGATTATCCTTTACTGTACAGCTATCATCCACTATCAGTGAGTACATACCATGTTTGTCTTTCTGGGTCTGGGTTACGTCACTCAGGATGATTTTCTAGTTCCATCCATTTGCCTGCAAATTTCATGATGCCATTGTTTTTGACAGCTGAATATACTCCATTGTATAAATGTACCACATTTTCTTTATCATTCTTCTGTTGAGGGACATCTGGGTTGTTTCCAGTTACTGGCTATTATGTGTAAAGCTGCTATGAACATAATTGAGCAAGTGTCCTTGTGGAAGGACGAAGTGTCCTTTGGGTATATGCCCAAGAGTGGTATAGCTGGGTCTTGAGGTAGATTGATTCCCAATTTCTCGAAAAACCATCATATTGATATCAAAATGGCCGTACAAGTTTGCACTCTCAGAACAATGGAGCATATTACTAGTAAGCCACATCATCACCAGCATGCTCTGGCACTTATTTGAGCTTTGCCATTCTGATGGGTGTAAAGATGGAATCACAGAATCATTTTGATTTGCATTTCCCTGATGGCTAAGAATGTGGAACAATTCTTTAAGTGTTTCTCAGACATTTGAGATTCCTCTATTGAGAATTTTGTTTAGATCTTTATTATTTATTTATTTATTTTTATTTTTGGTTTTCTTTTCTTTAGATCTTTACCTCTTTTACCCTATTTTGGATTATTTGGTTTGTTGATGTATAGTTTCTTGAGTTTTTTTATATATTTTGCATGATAATTTTTGTATGAATGGTTGTTGAACTTTATGAAATACTTTTCTGCATTAATTTTTTGTGATTATATGTTTTTTTCTTTAGCCTCTTAATATAGCATATTATATTGGTTGATTCTGAATATTGATCCATCAATAATGTTCTACTCTTCTTGTTAAGAGTTATTGAATGAAGTTGGTCAGTTTTTTTTACTGTAGGGAGAAAGGCTTGTAGGATAGAGAGCAGAAGATGGAGCGAGCAAGTATCTTGACTTTCCAACCACCTATGTTTAACAAGGGCATGACCTCAGCAAATCTTCCTGTAAAAGTAATTTTTTTTAATTATTTTATTTTATGTGTATGCATGTTTTGCTTGCACATATGTCTGTGCCCATGTGCTTGCCTGGTGTCTATGGAAGCCAGAAGAGGACATCTGATCTCCTAGGACTGGAGTTATAGATAGCTGACCATTTTGGTGCTGGGAATCAAACCCAGGCCTTCTGGAAAGGTAGGACCTGGGAGCCATCTCTCCAGTCCCCTGAAATTAATTTCTTGAAAAGTGTTCCCAGAGAAAGAAAAGATGTAGATCAGGGGAGACTGACTTGGACAAAAGTCAACATAGGATATGAGGTCAGATGAAGCCCTATGAAGAAAAGCTCTGGAGACAGAGCTATACCTTAGAACTGTCCCTACCAGAGCCAAGGGAGAAAGAGTGTTTGTATCCTCCATATTGACTGTAGACCTTGAGAACAGATTCATCCAGGAACTATATAGGAACAGAGGCAAGGCAATTCCACTGGAGCCTTGTTAGCCTGACACTACAAATGTGTCTTCTAATTCACAGAACAGAAGTGTCTTAGGTCATGGCCCTAACAATGCAAGTGGTTCTTGTGATCCATTAGCAGTATGAGGTTATCTAGAAGGTGGAGGGTACTGGCTGCATCGCTACACCATGCCAAGAATGAAAATAACCATTGTGGTGGATACCATAGAAGTGACTGTCCAAGGCAGCTTCAAAGGGAGGTTAACCGGGCTCAGGCGAGGAGCTGAACACCTAGGACCCCAGAAGAGGATCTTAGCATCATTGGGAAACACAGAGTCTTGGTTCTTGTAAAGGAATGGCTCACAGGTCACACCAGAACAGAAAATACAATTACATGAGAATATGAGAACTCTTCTCTTTTCAAAAATTCTCCTCTTCCTTTCCTTTCCTATTTTCATTTTTTTTCATGTCTGAGGAAGATTTATTCTTCATCTATCAACAGTCATTAAAAGTAAACATTTTTAATATAAAAAGTAGTACAAAAGGTAGCATGTTTACACTTTTGTAATTATTTTTAGTATCTACCTTTATAGAAGACTGACACATTTTCATATATGAACATGTGTGTGAAATAATTTTGGCTCACTTTTAATGCAAATTGAGATTCATACCATATATTCAAAGAGAAAGCATTTTAACACTCTTCATATGTCCATACATACTATTCTTTAAAACACACCTACACTTGATAATTGATAGTTTCTCAACATTTGCTCACAATATAAAACCTTATCACTGAATATACATTTCATTCTTTGTTATACTAAAATTCATTATTCTGACCTATAGTTGGATGGTATTTTGCCATGGTTTTATCTGTTATGACATCACGTAAGAGTCACTTGGAAGAAAATTGGTTTTTAGTTGTTTCATGATGGTGTCAAAATATGCATTAAGAACTCCACACATCTTGTCAAAAGCATCTTTAAATATTGGGATGCTATCCAGCTCATTATGGCAGGCCCAATATAGACAGACAGATGATAGATATATAGATAGACAGATAGATAGATAAATAGATAGATACACAAATACACAGATAAATGATAGACATGTAGATATATAGAGATGATAGATAATGATATAGATAGATGACAGATAATAGGTAGATATGTACATACATAGATAATTGATAGACAGTATATGGATATAAAAATAGGTTATAGATTGACAAATGGTAGATAAATAGATGATTAGTCAACAATCTTTGTTTTCAACTCCATCTGATGTTTTATCATCTTTGGCACACATTGCCATTTTCAGTGCTGCAACGTCAAACTTACTTTCATGTTTGAGAACATGTCTGGTTTAATAATCCACATATTCTGTACTGTCAACCATTTCCTAAAACAGGAATTACATCTGGTTTGAAGTAGCCCTTAGCTTGTGCACTTGTGAATCTTCAGCTTGCCTGGGCTGGGAAACTCCTAGGAAACATTCGTGTGTATATGTCTTTCAGACAGTCTTACAGGAGGTAAGACTCTCTTATGCACCATCCCATAAGCTGGGTTTCCAGACTGAACACAAAGGAGAAAACCAGTGGAACATCAGCATTTGTCTCTTTCTGCTTCCTAATTATATATGTGATGTGGCCAAATGCTTTCCACCCCTTTAGTCACAGCTAGAGCCACTCTGACTGCCAAGCCTTCCTAAATACAATGGGCTCTACTCTTAAACCATGAGCAAAGGTAATCTCTTCTTTCCAAAGCCATTGGTCAAGTATTATATCATGCTACAAGTACAGTAACTACTACAGCTTGTAACTCAAGATATTGCCCAAGTGCTTTTGGGGTGGGGGGACCGTGACTACATTTCTATGTCCTCCAGATATCCTCTGTGCATGGATTTCATTTCATTGGATAGACTGTTAACATATCCACAGAATTGAGATTTAAAAAAAACTAATAAGTTTTTATCAAAGAAATTATGATAAGAATTAGCTCTTTTATTTTGTGATCATGTAGCTATCTGATAGGTATTAATTGGTCTTGGTTCATACGAGCTGGAAAATAAAAGGTTATTGTCAAAAATCTACTACATATACTGGTAAGCATTATAAACTAGTAATACAAGGCATAGCCCTTCTGTAAATAACAGCAGACCTAAACTACAGATATCCAAAAAACTAAAACCCCACAATTTCCTCTAAGTGGGTCTACATCTACTTTTGTGAGTCCTATTCTTTAATTTCTTAGAAAATTTTATTCTGAAGGTCTGTAACAAAATTAGCACGGAGAAGAAAATGAGAGTCCACAGAATCCTCCCCAAAGACTAGGAACTCTTCCAGAATGGAGGGTCTACAGAATCCTCCCCAAAGACTAGGGACTCTTTCAGGATAGAGGATCTACAGAATTCTCTCCCAAGAAAACAAACTCTTGAAATGTTTGGTGGAATTCTTAAATAGATTCATTCTTTAGTTTAGCTTTGTGAGAAATTGTTTTCTTTTTCTTTCCTACTTTCATGATGACATCTGGAAGCAGAAAGATGTGTCTTCGATTTCTTATCCTGAAGAGATAGTCTTGAAAAGAAGTGTGGGTTTTGAGCAGCCTTTTCCCTGGAACACACTTGACAATGAAGGTCCGCCCTCTAATTAATGAGTTTGCATTTTTTTTTCCTGTATCATGAATGAAAATATTGATTCCAGAGTGTGAAGAAATTGGTTTAAGACAGTTTGTTTTACACAAACTGTAACAAACAGTTTGTTTTCTGAGTTCTAGAAAGTGAATTTTGGTGATAGCCTAAATCAGTACCTCACCACTTAGCACAGTGACTGAGTTATTAGCATTCCGCTTCATCACTGCATCCAAGCAATTGTCAAGAACTCCATAAAACATTGTGCTACTAACTCTACTTTATACAAGGGCTTATGATCTTTGGAACCTTGCAGAAGGCCTATATTGTGTTCCTATCTGTTCCTGTTTGTTCAGTCGGTGATGGCTGCTTCATCATTACAGTCTGTGGTTTTTCTTTTCTTTCTTAGTATGTACTACATGAGTCAATCATTCAACTTGACTCTGGCTATTTTAAGGAAACAAGGAAACCCTTTATGAAATACTCTCCTGAAGGTAAAGGTAGTCCCACTAGTCTAAAAATCCTGGGAATCACATTCTGTTTCTTCTTCCTTGAAGATGAACCTGCCCCTCCCTTTAAACCTTGTTGGTGTCACTAACCTCTATTGAATCAGTAGGCTCACCTGAAGTCATTTCAGTGCGGTGATATTGTAACTGTTAAGGCAGTTTTTATAACTACATCTTCACTGACTGCTTGCAAGACCTGTGTAAGGTAAAGATAGAGGCTTGCGTAATTTTTTAAAAAAAAATAATTGTTTTGACATAGGCTCCTGCTGTTCAGTCCAAACTGGCCTCCAAGTCACTATCCTCCCACCTCACCTTCCCAAGTGCTGGAATTGCAGGTGTGCACAGAGGAAAACAATAAAACAGTACCAACTGCTCTGGGCACTTCCCTCTGTTGTAGTATAAACAGAAGTTTGAAGGCCTCCTTTATAAAACGATTTATTTATTTTCATTGTGTGTTCAAATGTTTTGCGTGCATTAAGTCCATGAACCATGAGTGAGTGATTCTGGTGGAGGCCTGAGGGAGTGCTAGAACCCCTGGAGCTGCAGTTACTGGTGGTTGTGGGTCACTATGTGGTGTTAGGGACCAAACACAGTAGCAAGTGCTCTTAACCACTGAGCCATCTCTCCACGCCCCAGAGAGAGTCCTTGAAATTTAACCCTCAGGAAATGAACTCCTAATGACATTCAGACCCTCATCAGAAATTCCAGGTTTGTCTTGAACCACCCACAACAGTTTTTGAAAAACTGTTCAGGGCAAGACCCATTCTACACCAGCCTTCTCCAGTTCTTCCTACTCCGCTTTCCAATGCCTGATGTTTCCACAATGTATCTTTTACTATCCTCTTATTTTTAACTTGCACATTGTAATATTAAAAATGAGTTTCCATTTGTTCTCAAACACACTTACAAGATGTTTAGATTACTTCCAGTATGTGACTATTACAAAGAAATCTTCCGGAAATATCCACATACAAATCTTTATGTAAATTTACCTCCTTTGAGTAAGTACTATATCAAAGGTAGAATGGCTGGATTACATGGTAGGTAGATGTTTGAAGAATTTAAGAAGTTATTTTCCCAGGCATTGACCACCTGCAATTTTCATCAATAGTATCAAAGAATTCTAGTTGCTCCATTTCTTTGCCAACACTTGGTACTGGTAAATCTCTTTTAACCATTTACACAGGGGTGCTAGTTTTTGCTGCATTTATCTCATTTAGACAGATTCAGGAGTTACTTGGCAGTCGCTTTGGACTTGTTTTTTTTTTTTCTTTCCTTTTTTAAAAAATATTAATTACAGTTTATTCACTTTGTATCCCAGCTGTAGCTCCTTCCCTCATTCCCTCCCAATCTCAGCCTCCCTCCTTCTTCTCCTACCATGCCCCTCTCCAAGTCCACTGATAGGGGAGGTCCTCTTTCCCTTCCATCTGACCTAGTTTATCAGATCTCATCAGGACTGGCTGCATTGTCCTCCTCTGTGGCCTGGCAAGGCTGCTTCTCCCTCCAGGGGTGGGGTGGTCAAAGAGCCAGCCACTGAGATCATGTCAGAGACAGTCCCTGTTCCCCTTACTAGGGTATCCACTTGGATACTGAGATGCCATCTTAGCTATATCTGAGCATGGGTTCTAGGCTATATCCATGAATGGTCCTTGGTTGGAATATCAGTCTCAGAAAAGACCCTTTTGCCCAGATATTTTGGTTCTTTGCTCTTCTTGTGGAGTTCCTGTCCTCTCTAGGTCTTACTAACTCCCCTTTCTTTCATATGATTCCTTGCATTCTGCCCAAATTTTGGTTGAGTCTCAGCATCTGCTTTGATACACTGCTGGGTAGAGTCTTTCAGAGGCCCTCTGTGGTATGTTCCTGTCCAGTCTCCTGTTTTCTCCTTCCAATATCCATCCCGTTTGACTTTCTGACTGAGGATTGATCATCTTACCCCCTTTGGACTTCTTGAGCCTTGATTTTAAGTTGGCTGAGAAAAACTCTACAACTGTTTTTATACCAGGGAGTTTTTAGTTCACTACTCAGACATTATCTTCCTAACTCTTCCACTTATTTAAGTCTTCTTTAACTAGCTTTCAGAGCTAGGTGTGGTGGTACATGCTTTTAATCACAACACTGAGGAGGCAGAGGTAGGCATATCTCTGTAAGTTCAAGGCCAACTGGGTCTATGTAGTGAGACCCAGTCTCAAAAAAAAATTACCTTTATAAAGGTTTTATTCATAAACATGCATTACTATACTTAGTTCCAATTATTTCATACCTTAAAAATATGGAAGTGGAAGCATTGATTCTGGTGTCCCTTAACTTGTTCTAAGTTCCCAGGGAATGAAGGTTCACATATCGGTAAATTAAGATGGCAGGCTTCTATAAGTTCTTTTTTACTTTTAAGTTATTTGACGTTTCTTTTTTTTTTTTTTTTAATTACATTTATTTACTCTGCGCACATGTTTGTATGTATGAAACGCAGGGGACAATTTCTGGGAGTTGTCTTTCTCCTTCTACCTATGGGTCCTGGGTATAAAACTAAAGTCATATGGCTTGGCAGCTAATGTCTTAACCCACTGAGCCACCTCGCTGGCCCTACCTTTTAATTTAACTAACAAATAGACAATCATAATCTTGAATTCTTAGGAATATTCTTGCATTTTTGATCATGGCATTCACCTGATAAAAGATAAGAAGTAGCTGGGAGAAATTTAGAGAAAGGGAGTGAGAAAGTTCCAGGAAAGGAACTTACAGAAAAGTTTTAGAAAATTCAGATCTTTACTGAGGTCAGACAAAGGAGCTAATAACACGATCATAATCAGGTAGAGTGAACACCCAGTTTTTAAAGACTTCCTTGAAGTTGCTTTCTATGCTAAGAAATCTGACACAGTGCCTAGCGTATGACACAGTCTCAAAATGGAAAATTGAGCAATAGTGGGAAAGAATTCGCATGTCTCAAAACAAGGTCAGTGAACTGTAGTACCAGGCACATGGTGCTTACGTAGAGGGAGGAAGAAGGTCAATTCATTCCTAGGGCAGGTGTCGAACTCATACTCCATGTGACAAATAGTTTCTCTGGGAGGTGATTTTGCTAGCCATCCCATATCTTTTGAAAACAAATGTGGTTAGCATATCATGAAAGCACACCTCCATGCAGTAAAAACAGCTTTGATTTCCCCACTGTTCTTTATGGTTTTGTGCATGGAGTTATGATTCTAACTTTTCCCCTCATGAAGCCCATGAATTTCCATGCTTATTCTTAGGTGTCAAGTTATTGACAACGACTAGGTCATAAATATAGACAGAGGATGAGAAAAGCCGGCTCTGGTTACTACAACAGTAAATGTGTTTACTGTTAATGCTCCCCTCTCCCCCTGCATTCTTCCTCCCAGCTCCAGGACCTGATTTATGGCTGATCTCTCAGTAAGGCAGGTGCGATTATCCATCTCCTGATTTCATGCTTCCACTCCTTTTTGTCCATCTTAAGAGCTGCTGGTCCAACATCACAGGAGTCTGGTGAGACAGGTACCATAAAGAAGAGATTATATAATACATACTTGGTACTGGAACTAGTCTTGTTGCCGTTTGCTCACTCTAGCCTAGCAGATGACCCATTTCCCTAGCACCTGTATCTCTTTTGACACTTCCTGACTTTCTTGTCATTTGTCTTTCTCCAATATGTCCCTTCACTTAGCCGGGATTATTTTATTGCTTTGCTTAGGTGGTTTCTGATATCACTGGCTCTTTTGTGGAGGAATCAGGGAGTGTGTCTTTAAGCTGCTTCATCCTCTTTCCAGGTGGTTCTATTGGATAGGATCCATTAAATACCCATTATGGCTCACAGTGTCTTGGATCCCAAAGATCTAGTGAAGGGTGCTTATCCTTCCCTTGCTTAGGACTGCCATGCATTAGGAGGCAGCAGCATTCTTCTGGCTCTGCCTCCAAAGCAGCCAGCTGTTCATTGCCTCTTAGGTCCCAGTGGGCAGGAACACAGACCTGGCTCTGGATCAGTTTCAGTTACTTTCAGCCTTGGGAAACAGTCATGCTTTTTTTCTTAGAGTCTCACTAGCCCAAGGGTAGAGCCAGGTGCCTCCCTTCAACTCCCTGACAGCATGTGAAGTTTGGCAAATACCACCCACCGTCTGCTAAAAGTTCCTTTCTCTGGCTCATCTTCACTCCCTGGCTCTCCTGTGTCCTCCTATGTTTGAGCTGCCCAAAGAGGAACCTCCTAATCTCAAGGCCATTTACTTTGAAGAATTTAATCTAATTTGGCATCTTTTTTTTTTTTTTTAAATTGCAGCTATTTAATTTTGTTGCCTGGTGGAGACTATAGCTTTCAGATCCTCTTACACAAGTAATAAACAAACATGATTCATGGACCACAGTCCAGTGGTTTAACATCTGGCTCTACTAAACATTTTGATTTCTGGGTGTGTGTTGTATGAAAATATTTAGAGACTGGTGTATCATAACTCTTGAAGAATTTTACTTAATCTCTGAGCAGCTCTGCTATTTAGCATTTGTCGACAGAATATGTACGCATACGGAGTTCATAAAGTAATTTGGAAAGAAGTGATTTCCTGAGTGCATGCAACTGAGATCTTTTCTATGGAAACAGATTCACTCTCCAAGTGCATGACAGGGATCTTGGTCACAAAGAGCTCTTCTAGCCTCAGAGAGTGGTGAAGACATGATTCTAGACCAAAGACAAGAGGAAGGGGAAGACATTCTACAACGCTGAGCCACTAGCAGGCAAATTCCCCTGCAGTAACTTCCTCCCCAGCTGACTACTCAAACACAGGCTTATAGGACAGCATAGTTCAGTGAAACCTGAAGGGAAGAGACAGTGGCGTTCTTAGGGTGAAGACAGTCACTGTGAGATTCTCAGATGTGGTGCAGCGAAGTCACATGGCCGCTGCTTGCCTCTGGCTTTTGCAGTTAACATTGAGAGCCAAGCTGGGCATGCTGGCACAATCCTTTAATCCTAGCACTTGGGAGGCAGAGGCAGGAGGATCTCTGTGAGTTTGAAGCTAGCCTGGTCTACAAAGAGAGTTCAGAACAGGCAAGGCTACACAGAAAAACCCTGTTTTGAAAAACCAAAAAAAAAAAAAAAAGATCAAGAGCTGTGAATTGTAGGGATTTTTTTTTTTTCTCTAACTGTTTGTATAAAACTGGGCAGGGAAATAGTTGCAGAAAACCAAACGAGAATCATCTTTCTTTCATTTATCAGGAGACTTAAATCATGGACTTGGACTATTTACTCTGGGTTTGGTTCGCTAACATGGCAACTCTCTAAGCTGCAGTTCACCGCTTATAACTAAATCCATCCTGCTTCCACTAAGAGTCTGATGTTCTTCCTGTGGCCCATCTTGCAACCTCCTTGAGATTCTTAAATTTTGTGAAGTCATGGCAGAGGAGATGCTGTCAAACTTCTCTTCCCGTGTACTTTGCTCAGTGTTTGGTTCTTGGGTATCTGAAGGTGAACTCTATGATGCAATGTGCCTTTTCACTTCGTACTGTGGGTTTGGTACTCATAGGTCGCCATCTGTTCAGAGAATGATGAGAATCCACTTTCTGGGGTGGATCCCCTTGAGGGATCCCTCCTGCCAACCCCAGGTGACTTAATCACAGCCACCTCATAGGCTCTGTCTACATCTTGTTAGGTATATTTAGTCCTCTTTTTCACCCACCCCAATCATCATCTAAGTGGCCATTAAGATCAACTAACCCACCCACACATTCTATGGAAATGTGTAGAGACTTTTAAGCACCTTTCTTAAAGTTACAGGGCTTAAAAAATTATTTTATTCTCTTCATCTCAGAGGAGAACTCAGGTGACTGAATTCCCTGTTCAATGTTGTTTCGTTGTATCTCCTCTCAAACACAGCAATTTTGCCTCTAATACACACTGCAAAACTCCTTAAAAGTCTTTTGTATATATTAATAAAGGTGCCTTCATGTTATAGCAACCCCAAAGCTGAACAAATGCTTATTCAACTGCTGTGAAGTCAGTCTTCTAAACAACACAAGTTAAAAAAAATAAAAGATAGAATCCCCTAGTTTCTAGTAGGTTCTAATTGGGGGAAGAATGATGTATTCTGTATTCTGTTTGTGATCAGGTATAATTCTGGCAACTTTGGAACTGAGCTTATCACTAATGAAAATCAACCCACCTGTAACTTAATGACACTCAGGTTTCTTCTGAACATCATCAGTATTCAGTATAACTTCTCAGGTTGAAGCTATAGGGAACACATGTGATTATGTCATCAGTATTGAGTATGACATGTCAGGCCGGAAGACATAGGGACCACAGGAGATTTGTTGTTACGTTGCTCACTAATAATATGTGACATAATATGTGAGCTCATGTAGCAATTCAGAGTGTCATATTTTCCACATAAAGAACTGAGGTTCAAACTCCATTATGTGACTTGCCCAGAACGGTTCAGTTGGTAGCAGAATGACAAGGTCTTGTAGCCAAATTGGCTACTGTGGAACCACAGGCTTCCTCCAGCCTGCACAAGCAAGGCTATAATAAAACGGGGGGAAACAACCAGGACAAAACAGCCTGGTTGCAAATTATAGCTTTGGCACAGTAAAGTTTGGACATCCTCAATGGGCTGTTTGTGAGATAGCTTCTTCTTCTTTTTTTTTTTTTTTTTGTGAGAGGTTTCTGAAAGTCTCAACTACTTGTATGTCTCCCTTAGAGCTGTGTAAAATATTTTATGTAAGAAAAAAGATTCTTTGTAGTGGAGGAAAAATTTGCAGAGGTGAGGAGTGGGTGGGATAGGCACTCTCAAGATATTTGTGTTGGTTTGGCTTTATTTATCTATGAATTGGGCCTGAAGCAAGAGTCAACGTAGGACAGATGGTAAGGACCTCATTTGAAATGGAAGTTCACATTCACCATTGTCCTCCACAGCCAGGTTCATTTACCAGGTCACTGAGCCCTGGTAAATGAAATAACAAGACTGAGGAGAAAGCTGTTTGCTGAGACTCTTGCTTATTAGACACTCAGGCAGGATGTGACTGAGGCGAACCTGACATCATGGGGTTTGTCCCTCAGCTTTCTGCCACAAATCTCCAGTGCATCATGGCAGCGTGTTATTCTTTGTATTTTTCCATGGAAGTAGGAGAAACCACAGTAGGGCTGTGACAAATCTATCTGTGTAACTTAAGGACATAATGTTCAGTTGGCATGTACCCATATGGTTTACCCCCAGAGGTGTCCAAAATAGAACTGTAAGTTTTCAATTAGAAAGAAGAGAAAATATTTGAGAAAGAAAAAACATGGACATTCTTCAGACTGGCTCACCCTTTGGTGACAGATGAAAGCAACAAACTATTCTCAAAGAAGCCTTCCTACTTTTCCAAAGACGGCATTCCATGTTTATGTTTGTTCTCGTGTTGTTTATAAAAGGTTTATGGTTCAATGAGAAAAAATATTTCATGGCTGAAAATTACGGAGATCATTTTTATTTTAGGTCTTACAGAACCCTAAGATGCAGTAGGAATTAGTGTGTGTGTGTGTGTGTGTGTGCATTTGCTTCCATTAATCTAAGACAAAACTAAATATTTTTTTCTCCAAAATGTATTTCAGAGCCCTGATTGCATCTCAAATGGAACCAACATTTGCCAGGAATGTTTTCCCCTGTTTTGATGAGCCAGCTCTAAAGGCAACTTTTAATATTACAATTATTCATCACCCTGAGTATGTGGCTCTTTCCAATATGCCACAGCTAGGTAAGTAATGCTCCTGCTACTGTATAAATCTGAAGACATTAGCTTTCGCGTCAGCTTCTCTAGGCAGTGTCAGTGGCCTACATCATCTGTAACTGTGGAGAGCAGTCACACGAGACAAGTATTGACCCTTACACTAGAGAAGGTAAATCCCTGCTCTTTCTGTATGGGAATCTGGGGACATGAGACTGTCTCTGCACACGGACAGTCTACCTGCCCATTAGTCAGTGCTTACTCTGGGCCCTTATTGATTGATAACAGGCTGGGGCTGTTGGTCTGAACTGAGACATAGATGTATTTTCTTTACCTTGGGAGACTTCCTCATCCTGACTGCATTGGTTTCTAACTTTTAAAGAACCAGAGAGATCATATAAAAATCTAGACCTTTGTTTCCTTGGTAACGCCCACACTCAATTAACATTGGGCCTGCAGTAGTTACATGACTTTAATGAATGAAAGCTGAGAAAAACAGCCTTTTCCTGACTGGGGCCGAGCCACCACGAGAGTCTAGGTGTTACTATGTACTATCCCATAAACACATCAGATGGCTAGCCCTCACCACCGTCTGAGTTTGTGATTTTAGCTTTAGTTTCCAGATCACTGCTGCTGCTGACTGCTCTAAAACCTGATAAAGGTGGAGCTGCAGTTTCTGATTCCCTTGGCACTCAGGCAGCTCTAGATCAAGTGTTGTGAGAAGCGTGCTAAGCTGGGAAATAGAAGTAGGTAGAAGAGAGAGGATATCGATTGGGGATAAAAGTTGCAGTGCTCATGGGTCTGACATTTGGTTAAGCTCTCATCACTCAGGATGCTGATCACTTAGGCCTGCCTAAGATCCCATCCTTGCATCCTTCGAATGTACTCTGAATTTATTTTAAAATTATGATAATCATTGTACAGATTTATGGGATAAAGTGTGATGGTTTGATTCATTTATGCAGTAGGTAACGATAATACTGGAGTAGTCGTCATTAAAATAGAAAATACCTTAGAATAGTTCTGGGGGTTGTGGAGATGTCTCAGTTCATAAATGCTTGCCGTGGAAGCATGACGATCTAAATTTGACCTCTGCCACCCATGTAACAGCCTGGCATGGATGAAGGCAACTCTAATCTCAGTGCTGGGGAGGCAGGGATTGGGCTTCCCCGGGGACTTGCTGGTCAGCCAGTCTAGCTGAACGTGGGAACTTCATGTTTAGTCAGTGTCCCTCTCTCGTCAAAAGACGAGATGGAAAACAATTGAGCGAGATGCTCAGTGCTGGTCTTTGTAAACGTGCATTCGTGCGTGTGTGCACACTATGTACACATAGAAATGCTTTTGAATGGCATAATAATTTTGCATGTTTTTGAGTCACAGTGTGGTTATTTCAGGGGGTTTAACATTTTTATCTCCTTATTGCTGGCTTTGTGTTAGCACCCTGGCGTGACAACTGTTTACAGTAACCTGAGGTGGCATTGATGGCTTAGAGAGAAGAAACTTAACCTAGACTATAGGGAGTAATTAGGAAGGAATGGCTTGTTGACAGCTGTTTCTAGGTTGCATATTATCTACGTTTACAGTGATTTGGACTAAAATATCCCCCCAGGTAAGTCTGAAAGAATCGATGTGAATGGAAGCAAATGGACTGTCACGACCTTCCACACCACACCCCGCATGCCAACTTACCTGGTTGCACTCACCATATGTGACTTCGACCACGTCAGCAGAACTGAGAGAGGCCAGGAGGTGAGTAGGGAAGACTCTGCAGATGGGGAGCAATGTTCTGGCTGCATGCTATTCACCTACTGTCACCTTCTGTGTCCCACTGCCAAGTCCCATGGAAATGTGGCTTTGCAGAATATGATGTAATGAGATGGGTGTTGCAGCCTACACTTGTAATCCCAGCATCTGAGAGACCAAGCCTGAGGCTAACCTGGGCTACATAGTGAGATCCTGTTTCCTTTCTTGTCATTAAATTTAAAAAGGGGGAAGGTGGAGCTGGAGAGATGACTCAGTGGTTAAGAGCACTGTCTACTCTACCCAAGGTCCTGAGTTCAATTCCCAGCAACTACATAGTGGCTCACAGCCATCTATACAGGGATCTGATGCCCTCTTCTGGCATTCAGGCGTTCATGCAGAAAGAGCACTCGTCTACATAGAATGAATGAATGAATGAATGAATGCTTTAAAAAAAGTGTGTGGTAGGGATGGGGTTAAGACATACTATTCCCTGATAGCTCTATGTACCTCTTTCTCTGGAAAGACTTCATGTTAAGCCCAGTCTTCAAGGCAGTTTCTAATCACCCACTTCCTTTCCCTGCTTTCCTAGAGGGCAGGAGAGAACAGACAATGGCTGAACTAGCCCTGGGAGGCATGTTGCTTACTGGGCCAGATTCAAAATGTTTAGCAACCAGGATAAGCCTGGGACTGACCAATGCCCAGGAGCAATGTAACCCTTGGAGTGGCAAGAGCAGGTTCACTGTCATTCCTATTTAGAGGCTAGGCCCTATGGGCATCCCACAGCTCTGGGTGGACAACAGTTACTACAGTCATGTAAAGTGAGATGAGCAGGCTTTGGCCTGAAGTCCTTAGTTTTTGTCTAGTTGTATTCACAAGAGCTTCAGGAAGTATCATGGTTATCACTGTAGAGGTAACTAAGGCCAATGCCTTATGTTCAGTCCTTTCTGAGTTTCTTGGCTTCACTGGTGAGAAGGGTCGAGCTGTGCAGCTAGCTAAGCATCCCTCGGGTTGGCCTGAGATCTTCCAGGCCCATACCATTGATGGATGGAGACGAGGCAGCTGGTGGGGAGCCAGGCTCATCATGGGGAGAGAACAAGCCAAAGCACCACTTCAGTCCTCGGGCCTAATGAATCACTAGTACAGTATTGGATGCGAACAGCGGCTTACCATCATCCTGAGCTGCTGCCTCCTGGCCCTGTTCCTCCTGCTGAAAAATTAATTACTAGGAGATCCTTGACACTCGCAGACGTAACACTGGCCCAGTCAGTAATCCATGGCAAACATCAATTAATCTGCTTAGGTATGACTTAGAAACATGATTTGAGCCTGACAAGAAGAAGCAGACCTCTCATTTTCCATAGCTAATGAGAGATCCAGGGTGGTCCCTCACACCCACACCAAATAGCCTGCGGTCTGGTACTCTTCTCAACCCAGCAATTCCTGTGAGAAGATAAAATCAGTTTACTCCCAAAAGACCACCCTATTATAAAGAATGCCAGTTGCCATAGAAACAAAAAGGAAGACAAGAAAGTTATGCTCTTGGCCAGAAAAATGAGGCTTTGGGTTGAGTTTATCAGTGGAGTGCTCTGCTTGGCCATGGCTGAGCACTACAAAGTGAGAAAATCTACTGTGTGTTCTGCGAGGTGTACAAAATGCAAGGTTGGAAGAGTGTCCAGCTCATCCCCAAATTACCCGTTCAGTAAGAGAGTGTGGTTAGATAGAGCCTGAGGATAAACAGAGGACACAGCGTAGGGATGGAAGTGGCTAACTTGGTAGACTTGGGCAGTGTAGCTAAGTGCAAAGCAACAATCTCTGATGTCTAGAACTTCCATGTCCAGTGAGGGCTACACAGAACACACAGGTGGGGCAGGTGTGATGTTGAAGGAACCTTACAGCTATATCTCAAATGGTCCTTATTAGCCCATGTTTTTTGCTCCCTTCTAGGGGTGACACACCTTCCCAATCCAATATGAAATTCCATCATTCATCTTGCTTTGGGCATGCAGAATGGTCTTTTGTGGAAGGAGAGTCATAAACTGGAAATTAACGAGCAAACATTCATGGATGGTGCTGTTATTTTACCAAAGACTACAGCTAAGACACAGATTGTATCCACTTCCTCCATTCTATTGAATGGCCTTTCCAAGTCTAACAGGCTTCCTAACATTAGTCTCAGAAGCTGTAAATTTAGCAGGAAAGCAGATCCAAGGCCTAAAGCCATCCTTTTCAGCTAAATAAGGCATGTGGAGCCCAGGGGAGGGAGAGATCAGTAAGGGAATCCTGGCTAGAGTCTCTAAAACAGGTGGTTGCATTTTGTGAACAAGGAACATTTCCAAACTCTCACGTAATTGAAAATTCATATAATTCAAGACAAACTTCCCAGAAATAAGCACACAGTGAGTTGAATCTGTTCCTGCAAAGCATGTTCCTGTATTGTGCTGTCTCTCACTTTTCTTAGCCTTTTTGGATAAGGTTCTGCAGAGGGCACTTTTTTTAAGTTAGTAGAACTCACGTAAGAACTCATGGGGCTGTGTAAGTCCCATAGCTCTAACTTTCATCCTACAGACTTTCATTTTCATGCATCTTCCTTGGCATCGACATGGACAAGTCTCAGTTCTATTAAAATTTCCTTGCAGAGAGAGAGGTCATAGAGAGTGAGGTTCTTCTGCATCACAATGGTGCTGCATGTCGGAACAGGAGCACGACATAGTCACTAAAACCACATGCACATTGTCGGTGCCAAACGACAGCATGTTTACATGAAAAGGACATTAATGGGCAGAGCAATCTCTTCCTGTGCCAATAAGTTCAAGTCTATTCCTTACTTTCTTTTCTATGAGATTCATGGTGACTTGCCTTATGTTGATATTCTTGATCCATCTGGAATTTGAGTTCTATGCAGAGTGATGGGTAGGTGTCTATTTTTATTCTACATGCAGCTTCCAGTTTGACCAGCAATTATAGAATTTTAAAATAAAAGTTAATGTAACATACACCTGGGATGTTGCTGTTAGTGCTTTGCCTTCTGGGATTGTCTCAGCACGTCTATGAGCTCAAACATTATAAACACTGTCTTAGTTACCTATCTATTGCTGTGATGCAACACTGTAATCAACAGGGAAACAGCGTGGGGTTCACATCTTAATCCGTAAACAGGAGGCAGAGAGAGAACACTGAGAATGTTGCAAGTCTGTTGAAACATCAAAGCCCATCTCACAGTGACACAGCTCAACAGGGCGCACTTCCTAACCCTTCCCAAACAGTTCTACCAAGAGGGGACAAACATAGGAGACTACGGGGGCCAAAACCACCATAGGCAATTAACTGCTTCTGAAGCTATAAGGCTTCAGTTCCATAGTAGCAGGGAGTTGGAATGAGCAGGATGACCCTTTTCAAAGGCCAATGTTGCTCTACCTAATTATTATTTAATCATTTTAATTTAGATACGTATCTGGGCCCGGAAAGCTGACATTGCAAGTGGAAAGGCAAACTTTGCTGTAAACATCACAGGTCCCATCTTCTCATTTCTGGAGGATTTGTTTGATATCGATTATCCACTTCCAAAAACAGGTGAGGCATTTCTGTTCTACAGGCCATGAGTCAAGATCACATGATATATCTGTGAGCCTTCAAGGGTGTATTGCAGCCATTTGGAGCTATCCTCATGACCATTCACCTTCGGAAACACACAGAGATCTGTCTGTGCTTTATCTGGTGCTATGTATCTAGTATATCAAAACTATTTTCCTCATGGGTGCCTAGTGGCTCCTTCTCTAGACTGGGCTTAAAGAAAACTCTCTTATATATAGCTTTTCTCTGCAATGTCACTGTACAGTGCTGGGCCCTGAGTTCTTTCAGTTACAGAGTTGCATGACTTATTCTGGTGTCTTCCAGTAAGATTTTAGATATTCCTTAGTTGTGACTCACTGGCTTATTACTTGTCCCATCTGTAGACTTCATCATAGAAATTGGAATCATGTGTGAGTATAATATCCTTGAGGACTTATTTAAGCACTTTATCTGTCATAGATCTGCATGATATGCCCGTAAAGTTCTGTGACTCGCTCAGCTCAGAAAGTTACTCAATGTGGTTTTTCTTCTCTTTAAATTGTGCATGTCGTGAAAATTTCTTTTGTTCCTCAAACATGTTTCTGATATCTTGGGAACACTATGCTCTGCCTATACAGGCAGATGTCAGAAGAGGGTGGGGAGAAAATATCTGGGGTGTGATGCTCTCTCCACAGAGCCTCTGCTGTTCAAGCATTTAGCTTAGGGAAAATAAAGAGTGAAGGGCTAGGAAGCAGCTGAAGCCAGGCCAGAAACCCCAGTTTGCCTGTCACATAGGAGCTGGGGACAGCAGGCATCTGGCCTTGCAAACCAAGTTCCTAGCTTTTCTGTGCTAGAAGTGCTTAAGGCAGCTAGTCCTTTCCCAGTAGAAAACCACTACCACCAACAACAACAAAACATCTTTAATGTTCATTAAGTGACTCCAGGGTCACCCTTGTTCTTGTATGGCATCCTGTCCAGTCCCTGAGACATTCTTTCTCCCCCCCCTGAAGCCCTGCCACTTATTGCTCCCCCAATGTACAGCATCAGCATCCTTACCAAACCAGTCCTCATGTGGGGTCACCCTCCAACCAGCCCTTCAATGTGTAGCCAGAATCATTCCAGAGAAATAACTGCTTCCCGTTACAAGGATGAAGTCCGAATGCCGATGATGTCTTTACAGTGATATACCAACCTATTCCAGGAGTTGTACAATTCCCAACCATGATTGTTTGCCCTAGCACAGTCTCTGCACTCTCCGCCACCCTCCAGGCTCTTCACACCATACACATTTTTGTTTTTGTTTTTACTTAACTTAAATGGATGATTCACCTTTCCTATTTGTCAGCTCAGACAGAAATGGTCTTTGGCAGGAGGATTGATGAATAGTGATACATTCACACAATAGAGGACTATACAGCAATAAAAACAAAACACCTTTCTACAGTTTAAAACAAAAGTAATTGTATATGATGAAATAAATAGAAATATGTTCAAAGCAAGGGAATATTAAATATAAGATATGACAGAAAACAGAGTATGAAGTTGAAATTTTTATCACCTGGCCTTTTACAGAGAAAGTTGGGCAGCTGCAGCCAGTTCTAAAGAGTTAGGTGTTAGACCTGTGGTTACTTCTATTGTTATTTTGAAAAAATTAGTTAGATGTTTGTATAAAATAGTGCGGGGTCATATGGGAAACAATGACGAGAATTTGTTTTGTAAAACCCAATGATTTTGCTTAATTAAATTTTATTTATTTGATGTTTAAAAATGTTTAGAAGATAGTCACTAGAAGGGGCCTAGCAAGGTGGCTCAGTGGGTAGATATACTTGCTGCCAAGCTTGACAACCCAAGTTCAGCCTCCAGGATGCAGAGTGGAAGGAGGGAACTGACTCCCTTGGGTTTTCTTCTCATCTCCACATGCCTATGATGGCACCTGCATGAGAGCTCACACACGTGCGTGCACAGACACACACACATGTACATGCACACACAGAAAAAGATCTAATTTCAAGAAATTTTAAGGTTAGTCATATATATATATATGAAATAATTTCTTATGGCTGTCAGGGCCAGACTCTGGGTGTTGATAGCATCCATCTTTGTGGGGAGGGGGAGGGGGAGTCTGATTTTCAAGACAGGATCTCTCTGTAACCTTGGCTGTCGTGGACTCGCTTTGTAGAGCAGGCTGGCCTGATAGAGATCGCCTGCCTCTGCCTCCCCAAGTGCTGGGATTACAGGTGTGCACCACTGTGCCTGGCTAGTATCCATCTTTTGAGGAGGTCGTTTCCTGGGATAGCAAGCAGAGTTAGTTAGCAGAAGATGTCTTGGGTCAGCAAAAGGAATTGAATTGGGCAGGGTTGCATAGTCTTTTGCAAGGAGTATACAGCTTGCGGTAAGCTAAGTGTTGGGGAGGAGGAGGGATGGACAATGTCATTTAAGGCTACTAAGTCTGCTGTGTGCTCTGACGCACATGACCCACGGGGCCAGGGAAGGACCAGGGGATCGTAGTGGGGCAGCGCTTCATGAATTTAGCCCATTTTGTCTTTTTATCGTTGACTTTTGAAATCTTTCTAGATTTTGAACACAAGTCTCTTATCAGAAACATTTGATCTTTATGTGATTTTCAAACAGTTGTAATAACTTATTTTACGACTCCAGTGTTAGGTTTTTAAAAAACAACTTTCTCTTTACTCAGGCTACAAATTTTCTCTTATCTTTTTTTTTTTCAGTAACCTACGACTTTTTTTGTTAGACAAAATGATTTAATTTTTTTCCTACTTAAATCCATGTAGACATAGTTGCCTTGCCTTCTTTTGACAACCGTGCAATGGAAAACTGGGGACTGCTGCTATTTGATGAAGCATATTTGTTGCTGGAACCAGATGATGATCCAATAGCGAAAAAGGCTACGATCTTGGCTATCATCTCCCATGAGGTTGGGCACCAGGTGTGTGGTGAAATGTTCTTTATCATGGGAAGGTGTCTTCTAGCTGTTTTCCTCAAAGCAGCAAACCCCAGAAATACCAACCACACAGCAGATTTGGGTGAGTAGGGGAGACCATATTGACGTGTATTACTGTGCACTCAACAAGGAAGGGTCTATGTGGTATCGGTCCAGCTGAGTCCGAGCCATTGAGGTATTGAGAACCCTTTTAATTTTATTCTGGGAAGATGTTCAGTGGATGTGGCCAGTGTGTTAGCGAGGAGCGTATGAGGGCTCAGACTACATCCACAAAGGCTGTAACCAGAACACGCATTGTCAGCTTCATAGTGTGACCTAAAAGTCTGGGCATTTGACTTGATGAGAGTCTCACGCCCACATTTTAGTTTCTATTCCATTAACACAAATGTGTCAAGCAAGAAATAACCTTAAGTATGACAGTGGTACTTTCTTATTTGTGTGACCCCCACAAGTTTTAGAAAAGACCAAATAACACCCTGGTGACACAGTCCACATACTCCCATGAGTTTTGATCGGTTGTCCCAAGTGTCATTTCTTATTGTCACCTAAGTGACAATTTTAAAATAACAAGGTGCTAACAACCTCTGTAAGAATTTAGTTAGATTCTGAGACATGGATTTATTGATTTGTGGACTTGGCTTTTCCCTTCCAAAAACATCTCTACTTTTTCCTGCCCTGTTCAGCTCAAATAGAAAATAACGCAGCAACAACATATTACGGAGCATACCCTTGCCTGAGCGATTTATATGGCTGAATTGCAATCTAAAAATTCAGTATCCACTTCCAGCAAAGTCTTGCTTAGAGTATAAGGTGCAAAAATAGCAGGGGTAAGTGAGAGTCTAGCTTCACTTCAGCTTCACTGAAGTAAACATAACTCTTGGGCCAAGTTAACATTTTGTATGTTCAGCTAGCCAGCCCTTGTGTTGAAACATCAGTTTTAAAGCAGACTGCTTCCGCTTAACAGAAGTAACTCAGTCATTTCTGAGAGACGCACGGCTAACATCTCATCGTGTGAAGACAGCAAGGCATGTTTGGGAGCCCTGTTCTCAAGCTTTGTTAGTGATGATGAACGACATGTGCACCTTCTTGGCCTTGCGCCTCCTTAGTGTGTATTTGCAGTAAGGCTACTTTAAATTTCAGAAATATCTTCTTCTCTCTCTTGCATCTCCAAAAGTGGTTCGGAAACCTGGTGACCATGAGCTGGTGGAACCATATCTGGCTCAATGAGGGCCTTGCATCTTACTTTGAACTTGGAATAATTAACTACTTCTATCCTAAACTTGCAAGGGTAAGTAATTTAAACATTTACTCCCAGTTATAAAAATAATGCATAGTTACTGTTGAAAAATCTCTAAAGCACAGACAAATCTAACAACTACCAAATTACTAAAACTCTCATCAAAGATAAATTATGTTGCTTTTCATGGTTTTTTTTCTTTTCTGCAAGCTTTTTACTATTTTTGTTTAAATGATATTTATATCAGAACTGCTTTTGGCTTTAAAAATTTGATATTTATTTACTTACTCTTATGTGTGGAAGGCTGCATATGCCAAAGCATACATGTGGAGGTCAGAGGATGACTAGTGGGAATCCATTCTCTCCTTCTAACATGTGGATGCAAGGGATCAAACTCAGGTTGTTAGCCTTGGGGGCAAGTGTCCTTTAAAAGCATCTCATCAACTGTGGATGGAGATTTCTAAGGTTGGTGTGGTGAGGCGGCTGGTGTGGCAGGTGAGTTAGCAGGCAAAGGCACTTGTTTTGAGTCTGATAAGCTGGTTTCGAGTTCCAGAACCCCCCACTTAAAGGTGAAAGAAAGGACCCAATTCTGGGCACTCTCACACATGTCATGGGTAACAGAATAATTTTAGAAGGTTTCTAGTTTGTCTTCACACCATATGACGCCATGGATATTCTATGTATCAATAAATCCACTTGGAAACCAAGAGCTTTTTCTGTATTTGTGAACCCACGGTGTTAGGGAAATGCTGAGACAGAGCAGCCACTTAACACCCCGACCCACACATCCTCCTCTGCCCTTTCCACAAGACCTGGAATATGCTCCCTTCCCTATCCTGTCACTCATCCGTCCTTCCTTCTCTATACCGAGCATGGCTCCTGCTGTACTGGAATGGAGTTTGGGTATCATTCAATAGGCCAGGGAAGTGAAGAGTTTCAATAACTTACCTGAGATCATTTCCTAACTGGAACACAGGTGGGTTTAAAACCTGTTGTCTGGTACAGTCTGATGGCCAAAATAATGATGAGGGGGAGAACGCTGGACTTGCCATTCACTAGCTTTTCAAGCTCTAGGGCTCTTGGCCTCTCAATTTCTGGCTGTGGTATTTGCTACTCAGTGCCTTCTCTCTTTCCTTTTCTGCCTGGTCCAGGAAAGTGGCAGGCATGGCGATGGACCTGACTGCAACTTCCTTGTGTGTAAGCATGGCGAGACACCATCTCAAGCAAAGAAGCTGATGACATGATACTTTGTAGGCGTCTTGTTTCTAAAAGAGTAGGTTTTTGACACTAAGGTTGAGGTTGTCAGGTTGACATGGTCTAGAATCACCCAGGAGCCAATCTTCTGGGTAATGTATTTAAGATTATATATGAGCACATATAAGATTAGCCCTCGGGTGTGCCTATTACCTAGAGTATGTTTTTATCTCTTTTTATTATTACCTAGATAAGGTTATCTAGAGTCGATTAATTAAAGTGGAAATATCCACCTTAACTATGTGCGGTACCATGGGCCAGGGGCCTGACTGAATTAAAAAGAGAAAGTGAACTGACCACTAACATTTATCTCTGATTCCTGACTATCCATGAGATAGAAGTAGCTGCCTTGAGCTCCTGCTGCTGTGACCACCAAGCTACGGTGAACTGTACACCCAAGCCATAAACCAGGACAAACCCGTTCTTCCTTAATGTGCTTTTGGCAGTATATTTTGTCACAGAAATAAGACAAGTAACTAATATAAACCTAATTAATGGCATTACTAATCCAAACTTAAGCTAGGTATACAAAGGAGTTGATCAGAACATTGACAAATGGAAATAGAGCAGGATTCGAACATTTCCTGGACACTGATGTGGTCTGGGATAGTCAGCGTGGACTTCCAAGCAGTCCCTAGGGATTTTAGGCTTCCTGTGGCTGTCAGGGTGCAGTGTGGGTGCTCCTGTAGCTCTGTGTAACTCTCTCCTAGTCTCTACTGTCTTTCTTTTTTCTTCCAACCCAAATTCCTCTTGGCTGTAAATTAGCTTTCTTTCTAGCTTCACATCAGAGAAAACTTGTTCTTGCCATGTGCCCGAGGAAAAGCCAGTGTCTTGGACAGTCCAGTGGCTCTCAGTTCAGTGTCATGAACTGCTGTTTCAGAATGCATGAACTGCAGATAGTTGTATCTAGTCTGTGGGTTTCTTTCCAGTTGTAAGCTATCATGTTGTCAATTTATAAGCCTCGTGTGCTTTTTGCTTTGTAAATATGCATGAAAAAATACCAATAAATTTCAAGGATCCACTGATAAAATTGACAATACAATCTAGTGGATTGGAACTATATAGATGCTGATAAGAAATACATGGCTCTTAGGAATCACATTTTTCTGTATTTCCCATCTTAAAAATCAAAGTAAATGAGAGAGCGCAGGAAAGAAAGGCCTATAGTTTGGTTGCTTAGGAAATCTGATTTTTGAGGCATGTTGTAACTTGGACATTTTCTTTTTCAGTTATTCTTTCCCCCATTTCAGTGTAAGTTTCGGAAGCTAGCCTAGGATACATTGGATTTTGTATTTCGGTAACTCAGAAGTTAATGTGGCTCCATCTTTTCCTTTGCAGGATGTGATCTTTTTTTTCCGCACTTTACATGGTGTTCTCGGAGAAGACCATGCCCTGGAGTCTAGAGCTGTGTCCACTGAGGTGGACAACTTCACAGAAACCAGGGATATAAACGAACTCTTTAACCTATATACTTACAGCAAGGTAAAAGCACAGTCATGTTTCCTTCTGTTCTCATGTAGAGACTTGTGTAAAATGGGTTCCAGGGCTATGAAATGCTACACACTTCAACTGTGGGATAAAGTAACTTTACTTTTATTGACTAATAGAGATCAGAAGATGCTTTAAAGTCATATGTCATTTAGCAAATATTATTAATGAGGTCATGTTAGATATTGGGCACATCCAGTATTATAAACAGACTTGTATACCTTGATGCTTTAAAGGCAAACTTTTCTGTCTGTTTGTCTGTCTCTGTCTCTGTCTCGGTCTCTCTCTCTCTCTCTCTCTCTCTCTCTTTCTCTCTCTGTGTGTGTGACATGTATCACTATCACACATGTGATACCAGAGGACAACCTTGGGTGTCATACCTCTGGAACCATCAACCTTGTTTTTCTGAGACCTGTCAGTCATTGGCATGGGTTTGCTGATTTGGTGAAGTGGGGTGGTCAGCAAGCACCAGGGATTTTCCCATTTTTGCCTCCCAGTTCTAGGATTGCAAACACCACATGCATAGCTTTTGTACATGGGTTGTAAGGATGGAACTCAGATATCCCCGCTTGCTTGCATAGTAAGCACTTTACTGACGGAGCCAGCTTCCCAGCTCCAAACTTCTGTTTTGTAGAATTTTATTCTCATACCCAAATATAATAATTTAAGGTTTTTGCGTACCCCAGTGCTTTATCTGTAGGGCATTTGCTCACTCTTTACTCACTACTTAGTGGTAGTCTACCGTTTTATTAACGTATTTTGGGGTAATTTGAACAGAGAATTCAAGTGCAAATTGCAATCAGAAGCATAGGATGGAACAGTGTTTATAAAAATGGAATGTGTCTGTGTATAAATACTGAACTTTGTCCAGCTCATGGCAGGTCTGTGTATCCTAGGGAGCGTGTATGGCCCGGATGCTTGCTGGTTTCCTGACCCAGAGCTTGTTTATCAATGCTCTTAAGGTGAGTTGCTGAGAGCGTTACCAGAACAGCAGCAAACATAAATTGCTTTGGCATGCTGTTGCTTTAACCCCAGTTCCTCTGTTTTCACAGTCATATTTGGAGACATTTTCTTACTCAAATGCCGACCAAGATGATCTATGGAGTCATTTTCAAATGGTAATTGTCCCTCTTTGAGACCCTGTCTTGCTGAATAACTTTGACTGATACAGTATGAGATCACAAGGCTGTGAGTGAATGACTGAACCACAGAAATATAACTTATTTATAAAACCCCCTTAGTTCTGAGATGTTTCTTTAGTCTTCACTCTACTTCTATGCTCCAAACAGGGGGTGACCTATTAGGTCCATAAATACGTGCTCAATGAATAAATGGGTGAATGAATAAAGACCATTCATATTGTCAGTCCTCTATGTTCATGGTTCATATCTATATATTCAATCAATCCCAGATGGAGAAACAGAAATATAAAAGGTCCAGTTTGTACTAAACATATATGGTATTCTCTATGGCTACTATTCCCTAAACAATACAATACATACATGTTCACATACTATTTGCACTGTAATGGGTATTACAAGTCACCTGTGCTAATTTGCAGTACTCATGCAGATGTACATGGCTTACATACCAGGCACTGCTCTGTTTTATATAAGGGGCATCAGCATCCATGAATTCTGTATATTTCCATGGGTGTCCTGGAGAAAAAGTCCCCACCTCAGATACCAGAAGAAAGCTGTGTAGAGATAAACAGTTCTGATTATCAACAACTGGGGATTACTGTGTAAAGCGGGGAGAGGGTGGGCATTTCATTTCTTTGGGGGGAGATTGCTACTTCACGAGGTTTTGCTGGCAAATGAATTACAGTCTGCTCATCTATGGCCTGGTTGAAAAGAAAATCATCACAAAACCACATAATTTGTCAGCAACAGTAAAAAGCATAATGGACAGCTGGACATACCAAGGTGGCTTTCCAGTCCTCACCTTGAATGTGACTACAGGTGTTGTGAAACAAGAGCCATTTTATCTTGAGAAGGTTGAGAACCAGACTCTTGTAAGCCACAAGTAGGTTGTTTGCTCCTCTGTGATCACTAGGCTTGGGGTTGAGCAACCGTGGGACAGAAAGCAGCCAGCAGCGAGGAAGTAGAACATTTGCTGGGCACATGGTTGACCCCCTGAGGGTGTTGACTCCCTGAGGTGAGGCAGAACCCTAAGTACTGAGCAAGGCCAGAAGCCTGCAACTAGGGATCAGCATGTGCTCCTTACTTGGGCCTTAGAGGCACGTGAGTGGCCAGAGCATTAGAATCCTATGTTCTCCATTGTCCGTCAGACAGACATATGAAGTACTTGGGATTCTGGGTGAGAGGCAAGAAGATGATGTCACCAGTGTCAGAGCTTCCCCTGCCGCAGTCTTTCTCCCAGTTATAGAGCCTAGAGGTAGCTACAGCTTGAGGGTGCTGCTGCTCATATGTGTACACACTGTGTGATATACATGTGTGCTCGTGTATGTAAAGCCATACCTGTAACTTTAAAATTATGGCCTTTGGGTCTGCTTCAAAGACTGGCTTCCACAGAAGTCGAACTGTATGTAGGTCGTCTTTAAGTCCTCTAAGCTCCAGTTGCATTGTCTGCAACATAGACTGGGGAACTGCTGCAAAACTGCAGCCATGAGTGGTGGCCGCTCATCGCCTTCTCCCTTCTCTCCTTCTGTTTCTTTCCCTAACTTGCTAACTCGCAGCTGGTGTAGATACTTTTGACCCTTACATCTCATTTGAGGTAGATATCAGCACGAATTAATGATTTTCAAATACTATAAAAAAAATGTCAAGAAGGGGCTGGCGAGATGGTGTGGTTTGGTTCCAAGCTTGATGAGATGAGTTTGATTCCTGAAATCAAAGGTGGAAAAGAGACGATGAATGCTACACAGCTGTCGTCTGACTTCCACGCATGTGCCATGCCACATGCATACTGCTTCCCACATTCTATACACAGACACACACACACACACACACACACACACACACACACACACACACACCAAATCAAATAGTCCTACTCTTTCTTCAGAACCCCAGGGAGACAACCGGAAGGGCAATAGACTCTGCAGTGTAATGTTAGCAGACTTTTGAGAAGTGGGCAGACTCTTAGGTATGCAGATAAAAGCAGACTCGTAGCTAAAGGACGGGGATGCCAAATGTGAGAACTGGAAGAAGACTGGAACCAATTGACCAAATTGCGGGTCATTTCTAAAGACTAGTGCAGTCCTTGTGGCCAGCTGCTTCATCTAGTACACACTCACCAGTGTGGGGGGAAAAGGTAGATATTCAGTAAATACAAATGCTGTGGCTGATGCCTGTGAACCCATTTCAAGTTTGAGGCTGAGAAGTATTTTAAAATGTAGGCAGGCTTTGTCTTTCTAAATTACCCTTCACCTCTATGGGCTTGGTCAGATTTGGATCTGTCTGAAGCATCTGAATGACCCAGAGTGAGGCCAGATGGCTATAATTTAGTAAAATCAGCCCTTCAATGTTTCAGACACAGGAAGTCTCAGCAGCTGCCTGTGTTATGAGGAGTAAGAGGGAGGGCCGTGAATAAAGAGTCAAAGTAACATTGGCTAACAGAAATGGCAGTGAGTAATCCCAAGAGCAAAGTCCTGTGTGCCCACCAGCATTGACCATAGAGTTGGAGGTCTGCTATTTTATCATGTCTTTAATTTTGGCTAATTATATATTCTTATGTGTGAAAATAGCTAATTCTTTTCTTTTCTTTCAAAACAGTCACTCATGGATTATCCCTATTTTTTGGATGAAAAATGGAACCACGCAACCTTTAGTCTGGCTAGATAAAAGGAGAAGTAAGTAAATATAATATTTATATATGTATATATAAGTGACTATATATGCATATATGTACACATCTCCATATATACATAAATATAAAAACAGAGATAGACATTTGGTTAAAATATCGAGTTTTTGGAAACCTGATTGTTGAATGCAGAGCTTTAAAGATGTACTTCAATTAAAAGTGATTATACTAGACATATAATATAGGATAAACCTACAAAAATCTGTACACCTCAAGAAGGTGAGCTAGAAGGAGGATCCTGGGTAAGCTGATCAATCCTCACTCAGAAAGGCAAACGGGATGGACATTGGAAGAAGGAGAAAACAGGAAACAGGATAGGAGCCTACCACAGAGGGCCTCTGAAAGACTCTACCCAGCAGTATATCAAAGCAGATACTGAGACTCGTAAACAAACTTTAGCAGAATGCAGGGAATCATATGAAAGAAGTAGGAGATAGTAAGACCTGGAGAGGACAGGAGCTCCACAAAGAGAGCAACAGAACCAAAATATCTGGGCAAAGGGGTCTTTTCTGAGACTGATATCACAACCAAGGACCATTCAGTAATATAACCTAGGACCCCTGCTTGGATAGAGCCCATGGCAGCTCAGTATCCAAGTGGGTACCCTAGTAAGGGGAACAGGGACTGTCTCTGACATGAACTCAGTGGTAGCTCTTTGACCACCTCCTCTGGATGGGGGAGCAGCCTTGCTAGGCCACAGAGGAGGACAATGCAGCCAGTCCTGATAAGACCTGATAAGCTAGGGTCAGATGGAAGGGGAGGAGGACCTCCCCTATCAGTGGACTTGGAGAGGAGCATAGGAGGAGATGAGAAAGGGAAGATTAGATGGGAAGGGGAGGAGGGAAAGGACTACAGCTGGGATATGAAGTAAATAAACTGTAATTCATATAAAAAATAAGAATTTAATTTAAAGAAAGTCATTGTACATGAAAATTTAGTTATATGGCAGACCGATATATATACTGCAGAGCTACCTTTACTTTTATTTTATTGGGCTATTGTTTAGAAGTGTAAACGCATTATATTAAAAAAATGTACTAGAATCTTTTAAAGAACCTTTCCCCCCGCCTCCTCTCTTTGGTAGTGGTATTCCCTGGGATGAAACTTTCAGATTCTGGCAGTGACTGGGTGATTTTGAACTTCAACATGACTGGATACTACAGAGTTAATTATGATGAGTTGGGCTGGAAGAAGTTAAAGCAACAGCTTGAAAAGGATCCTAAGGTACGCACTGGCTTTGGTGTTTTACTTAAGCATTGTCCATCATCGTTTGGAGGAGATGCTTTCTGATGGGAAGCCTCCATCCCATCAGCCCCTTCTCATGACAGAGACAGTTCTATTCTCATTCTTACAAAGGACTGATTTCGGTTAAATGTATATTTTTGAACATTCTTCTTGATTTTTTAAAATAAATTTACCTTTTGAAATGAGATTCAGAATATATTTTCCTTTGTTACTTCAGTGTTTGGTTCCATTTTTCACTTTACAATGAAAATATCATTTGTTGAATACACCAGGAGCATTAGAAGCCATGTAGGTAAGGTGTACCTAAAGTTTCTAGCTCACAAAGGTACACAGTAGGTGCTAAAAATTACTAATTTTTATTTCTAAAAAATATTCTTCTCACTCAAAGGGGTGAATATAATTTATAAAATGTCAATAATCCACTATCACTTTAAATTGTTTTTTAAGTCTATAAATCACGATGAAATCTATGCATGATACAGTGTTGAGAAACTTACAGCAGTCGTTGATTAACATAAGCAAATTCCGTGAATAGAGAAGGGTGCTGACTTAGGAGTCTACATGACTTGATGGATGTGAAACCTTGGGCCATTCACTTAGCTGAAGTGAAATCTGTCCTGAGTTTCTCTGTTGGCGATACAGCAGCCTTCACAGCAATGGAGGATGTATGGCACACTGGCCCAGAGTTTGACCTATGGCTCAGGAGACTTCAGCTCACATTTGCTTATCATTTGCCTAAAGAATGATTGTGGGCTATCATTAGACTAATGTTTCAATTTCCTCATCTTTATAATGGTTGTGATTTTACACTAGCCTAACACTAATCTTACTCTGAGGCTTAAAGCTAACCTTAAAGTGTTCCAATGAAGACCAGGTAAGATGATGCATTATGTTCAATGGAGGCCAGACACAATTCAGGCACTCGAAATATGTTCAGTGACTTAAGCAATAGAAGCCACTTATAATAGTTCCTCTTAAACCCATTTCAAACTAACTAGATTCTTAGTAACTTGACACTGTTATAGATTGATTTATTATTAATAATTAATAATGATATATAATTTATTATTATTATTATTATTAGCTATCTAGGACTCATTTTGTAGACCAGGCTGGCCTCAACATCACAGAGATCTGCCTGCTTTTGCCTCCCCGAATGCTGGGATTACAGGTGTGTGCTACTGCGCCTGGGTTAGACTGATTTATTGAAACATCTGACTAAACTCTATTTCTGCAATACAGTTAGTGAGCAAAAAAGAGGAACTTTGTGTGATCCAAATGTATCTAGAAAAAGTAAGCACTGCAACTGTCACAATGAAATGAGAAGAAGCAAAGGGAGAATTAAGATTGCTGTACTCAAGTGCTTGGGAGTGCTACAAAGATGACTTCCCTTAGACCTAATATATGAAAGTACTGGGAGGTGTTGAAAGAATGACAAAAGGCTTTGGATGCCTAAGAGGACCTAAGTCGAGATGAAAGTCTGCAAGCTGTCAGTGTTGAGATGAACAGAGAGAGCCCTGTAGACTTAGGCTCATGACTGGCTTGTGCCTCTTCACGAATCCAGAGCACTGGGTCACATTAGTGAAATCTTGAGAGTGCAGATATTATACATAAATAATTATCACAAAAGTAATATTAGTAAGTAATAACATTAATAATAAAAAGTATTACAAAATAGTGCTAAATAAAAATTATTTACTGTCTGGTATGCCAGAACTTTCCTGAAAATCAGCAAGACATTGTAATAGCATTCAGTATATACATTCTGTTTTGGAGAAGTTTTTTTAAACCTCAGTTGCAGGCTGTGTGTGTGTGTGTGTGTGTGTGTGTGTGTGTGTGTGTGTGTGTTTTAACATGGTATGTTTTAGGGGAGTATTTTGGTAAATTGTCTGCCATGTGTAAGCATTATAATTGATCCTAGAAGGATCTCTTATCAGAACCACTTATCTAGTAACAATGGGTTGTTCTTAGCAGCCACTAGTTCTCTACCTGTGAGACAATTTCTTAGGAAGGAATTTTCAGGCACTGATGATCTTGAAGTTGCTATTTTGAAAATATCTTTCTTTTTTTTCTTGACCATGCTTGGGTTTCTTTCTGCAGGCCATTCCTGTCATTCACAGGCTGCAGCTGGTGAGCGATGCTTTTGCCTTGTCTAAGTAAGTGTCTTTTCTGCTCTCACTGTTAAAGGGCATGTCTTGAGAACTTTATAAAAGTCATAGCATCATGACAATGAAATTGGTTCTTTGCTATGCACAGGCCTTAACTGACTGAGGGCATGACTGCTTGAACCTGTAACTTGGCTCCTGGGAGACTGATGTAGGAGGATTGCTAGGAGAGAACAAAATGCAAATAAAAAAAAAACCTAGGCAAATAAATATATGATTAGGGCCAAATTCTATGCTTTCAGTGGAATTTTATAGCATAAATTGTTGTTTGATATAAAGACTAGCAACTGAGATTTTGAAGTTACTCAAAGGTGATGGCTGATGGCTATAATGGTTAAGAGATCTGAGTTATATTTTGATACAGTGCAGAATTATAAATTATATACATTTATGTACTAGATCAGTATAAGCCATTCCAAGTGTTTGACCAGAAATATTATTATGTGTTCAGGATTTAAGTTTTCAGACAATAAAAGTTTATATATATATATATATATATATATATATATATATATATATATATGTGTGTGTGTGTGTGTGTGTGTGTGTGTGTGTATAATTACCTAGTGTGTCATTTATGCCTGTCATATGTGTTGAGTATATCTTATTTCTTTACTGACTGTACCTCTGACACCTGTTGTGCAACACTTGGCTGAAATGCCTCTCTACAGTCACTATGGCATGAGTATTACTGGCCAAATCCTCCTAGAATCACCATTTTGGCCTCTTGACGCTTTGACATAGAAACTTGACTTTCTGACTTCATTTCTTCCTATCACTGTGGACATCCTTAAGCCCACTCATGTTTATGTTTTCCTCCTTCTTTCTTTTGGTGACTCATTCCATCTTATAATTTAAATGATTATTTTATTACGTACAGGCTCAGTAAGATGCTAAGACACTAGAACATAAAGAGTTGTGTTCTAAATGGACATCACTCCCTTTTTTCCCCCTTATCTTGTGTTTATACTGTAGTCATTTCAATTCATTACCTCAACCACCAAATTTTATTTTGGGCTCTAAGTTGTTACTGCTATTTATCAATCAATCAATCTCCCTCTGTGTGTATGTATGTGACATGTATTACTATTATTCTCATTGTCAAAACTTGAAACCTTATTATCCCTCTTTCCATGTCTCATGCTCAGGCCCTCATCATGTCATATCTACTCATTCTTGGTAATACCTTCTGAATTTTTACCTAACTACTTTCACTACTTATACACTAAGCCACTACCACCATCTTTCATCTGGTCTCCTGTCTTAGCTCTCAGCCTTTCATTCCTTTGAGTTTCTTTATGACTTCAGCATTGTAACAATAGAAGTTTTAGGCATCGATTCTCTCACATTATTTTCGTTACTTAAAAATCTAGGTTTACTTCGCAACAAATGTTAACTCTTTATCCTGATTTTCAATGATCTCCTTAGGTTCTAAACACCTGATTCATTATCTTTGTCTCTCACTAGACACAGAATGACCTAATCCACTAGTTTTACCTCTCACTAAACATAGACTGTCCTGTCTATTGGCTTTGCTAGCCCATCACAGTGCTCCCCAGTGTTCCTCTTTTGTTCTGTGCTGCCTTCTCTGCCCTTTTAAGTCACACATGGCCTTTGATGCTCTTCTTAATTGTTCCTCTCTCTGACTTCCTCTTTCCCCCTTACGTATCTGTCTATGTTTCTGCTTTGGGAACTTTATCCTCAGTAGTCATTCCCCTTTTGGGGATGCCCTCCTTGACTTTCTAGTACCAGCTGAACTCTTCCTCAAAGCTCTTAGCTGCAGGCAACTTCAGTGTCACACGGTGGTTTCTCTGCCCACCAGCGGCTGGCAGAGGGTTAGACTGAGAATGCTTAGCATAGGGGCCTGTTGAGTGGAATTTATATTGTTGTAAAAACACATAATAAATACTCAATGTTCCATTACTCAACGTTTGGCCTGGGTTTTTTTTACAGCTTCTAATGTGGCTGCTTGAATGAACTAAGTGAATAGGAAAGCCTGGCATTATTTGTTGAGTTCTATGTTATAAATATAATGAGACCTTTGTCACTCTTCTACTTGTTTTGTTTTTACATCTTATTGAAGTTAAACATTGAAAAATGGAACAGATATGGATAGAGAAAAAAAATCATTTAGTAGGTCAAGGTTTTTTGAGTGTGTGTTTTTTTTTTTATTTTTATTTTTATTTTTTGAGTGTGTGTTTTTTTTTTTAAACCAAACAGAAACAATTATCTTGAGATTGAGACAGCCCTTGATTTAACCAAGTACCTTGCTGAAGAAGATGAAGTCCTAGTATGGTTTGAAGCCTTGGTAAACTTGATAAACAGGAAAGTTATTTATGATGTGAACAACTATGCCTTCCACCCATTATTGAAGGTATGGGTACCCATTAATAATTCTACCCATTATTTCATGCTTCAGTATGTGGTTTTTAAATCAACCCTTATTTTCTCTTTCTATATTCTGGCCAGCATCTGTGGGACAGGCCTTTCCAAGCAATGTTCTATTCATTCCAGATGTTTGGTGATTTATTTCTTTTTAGCTACAATTGATTGTTCTTAGCCATAGCCCTTGTGTTGCAAATGAGTGAGGAAGAAACTTGGCAGAGTTTTTCATTCTTGGTTAAAGTGAGAGTGTATCTCTCCCCAATACCCCTCCCCCCAAAAAAGTAGGAAGAAAAGAAAGAAAGAAAGAAAGAAAGAAAGAAAGAAAGAAAGAAAGAAA
>NW_026596040.1:8627991-8673881 GCF_907164565.1 Psammomys obesus
AAAGAAAGAAAGAAAGAAAGAAAGAAAGAAAGAAAGAAAGAAAGAAAGAAAAAGAAAGAAGGCTGGAGGAATGGCTCAACAGTTAAGAGCACTGTCTGTTCTTCCAGAGGTCCTGAGTTCAATTCCCAGCAACCACATGGTGGCTCACAACTGTAATTGGATCTGATACACTCTTCTGGCTTGCAGGTGTACATGCACGTAGAGAACTCATACACTAAATAAACAAATCTTTAAAAATGTATTTAAAAAAAAAAAAGAAAGAAAGAAAACCAGAAGTGGCTGAAATTATATATCTTCTTCTTATAGAAAAATAGTATATAATAGGAACAATTTCTCAAAGAGATTTGTAAGCAAAGAGTTTCTTCCTAACTCTGTGTTAATAACCCTAATAATCATGTTTATAGGATCAGCAATTTCAACCTGAGAAATATGTTCTAGGAAAAAAAAAAAGAGTTTCAAAGCTGTTGATGCTGTTAAGAAGATAAAGATGGAAATAAACATTTATGAATGAAATAATGACATGCCATTGTCAATGAGGGGATGTAAAAGGGAAAATTCCCATCAGTAGATCTTCAATAGGATTTGGAAGAAAGATGTCAAGAGTAAGATGAGAGTAGATGTTCAGAAGCAGCCTTTTGGAAGTCAAGGTCCACAAGTAACACAGAGAGTGATGATGGCAAATGAGGGTGGGTCATTCTGAGGGTGTTGTTGTAAACAGCTTAGGTCCAGCTGTTCTTTTTCTAGTATCCAAAGTATGCTGGGAACTTAAGTGAGTGTAGGGAGGCCGACTTACAGGAGAGTTGCTGGCCTTTGATGAGTGGTTTTTGGCCAAGTTGATACCAACTGACAGTTCTCTGCATCTAGTTGGTTCTCAGTAATGTTAATGGATGCCTGACTCTTGTAGCTTCATATTTACCAGCTGGTACATTTCGGCTGACATTAATTGTTAATGTTTACTAGGTTCTCTCTCTATATCAGGCAGTATTAATTGTACCAGGCAGATTAACTCACAATCACACTTGACTGGTATATTTACAAACTGCTTTATGTGGTTTTATGTGTGACGCAACTAAACCTGGAGAGGTTTAAAAATTAAAAAAATTAAATAAACCTAAAGAAGTATATTTAATAACAAAGATCGTTTCTGAAAAAAGTCTTTTGTTTCTTTATTAATACCTTTCAGATAAATAAATGGGAGTTTAGTGTTGTGTGCCAGGAATAACGGTAACTTTTCTTTGTGTTTTATAGAAGTATTTACTAAAGAGACTTAACTCAATATGGAATACTTACTCAGCTATAATTAGAGAAAATGTGGCCGCATTACAAGACAATTATTTAGCTCTGTAAGTATTTTTAAGTGGTCATAATTGAATAGAATGACTTACCTTAGTAGATGGGGTTAGTATTTATTAAGCCTTAGTATTTATTACCAACAGAGTTTGTGTGCCATTTGAGAATACAAGATCCAGACCTGGTGAACTCTGCGTGACTTTAGAGGAAGCAATAGCTTGCGATATTAACTGAGCTCTACACGTGTGTGTGCACGTAGAAGTTTAAGCTCTATATTTTCAAAAGGTTTTTATTTTATTGTATTTATGATTTTTATAGCTAATACTTAACAGAATGTCTGATATGTAATAAATATCCAAATGATTTAATGCATAAATTAATGAGTAAGTCACACATTCTCAAGCAACTTGGACTAAAGCACTACGGGAAATTTTTGTTGGTGTGCTCATGTCCATCTGCCTGAAATGAAAAGCTGTATAATTTGCTCCTGAAAATGTGTGACTGAAAATGTGGAAATTTTGTGTGTCCATTCTTTTTTATTTTTTTTTCAAATTTTGGTGTTTTCTTTTTTTTTTAATTTAATTTTATTTTTTTATTATTAGTTACGTTTTATTAACTCTGTATCCCAGGTGTATCCTGCTCCCTTATTCCCTCCCAATCCCACCCTCCCTCCCTCATCTCCTCCCTGCCTCTTTCTAAGTCCACTGATAGGGGAGGACCTCCTCCCCTTTCATCTGACCCTGTTTTATCAGGTATCTCCAGAGGTGTCCATTCTTTTTAAAAACAATCATGACCTCTTCCACAAATATTCACATGAACACTATTCTATTTAAAACTGAGAAAATGCATTTTAAGTAACATTCCCCCTTCAAACATAGTCAATTAAGACAAAGCATAAATCAGGTGCATAACAATTTTCAAGAAAGATTCATTTTCTTCAATTTGCTATATACCTTCTTTTTTTTCTGACTGAAATTTTAAATGTACCCTTAAGTGGAGGGTTGTGGTTAGAACATCTATTCTACACCAGTAAAACAAAGGCTGCTAGAAAGCTTTCGGGAGAAAAGTAGGCTTGCCATTGGCATTTTGCTCTGGCAAAATTTTGCCTCTCAGCTCCCCAGTCTTGTATTTTCCTTTGAAACAATCCAGACAGGACACACAGGACTTGGTGTAGAAGACAGTTTCTTGCAGAGTAAATTGGAGCAACCTTAAGGGATGAAAATAGACAATGTCCAGAGACCATTGTAGCAAAGCTACAATTAGAGTATCTTGTATACTGTTTTCCAAAGTGTGTAGAGCAGATAGACACCTGATCTGAGAGACCATTTCCTTACAACCAGCATGTTTGGATTAACACTCAAGGGAGGAGCAAATGCTGTGTTTTGCTCTTTACCAGAAAGCTTTCTACTAGATAGGAATTTTTCTAGCCATTCATAAAGTCAAAGAGAAGATTTTAAAAATCTCTGAAAATACACGTTTTACCAGAAAGAAACAATCTTTTTAAATAAGTGGGCCTCAATAAAGCCCTGCTACCTCCACCTTTCTCCTATTTATATGATATCTTAGATCTTACAGAGAAGCAGTTGTGATGCTTCCCCTTCCTTCGTCTATCACTGCAAAATTAGGGGCATGGGGGATGAGGGCTTATAGCTGATTATGGGATGAGGCCCACCCTCTTGGTCCTTTCAGCCTGCTGGTTTCTAACTAGTTACCTAACATTTCTCTATATTATTGTTAGCAAGAATTATAACATGATGCAGATATTAGCTAGGTTGATGGTAATAGTTGTCAGTCACTTATATATGATCATGTTTGATTACTGGAAATGACGGTCCTGTGGGGAGTAAGTACATTTTCACAGTAGTTTAGGAAGGAGTTAAAAGGAAACAGGAGGCTGTGGTGCCTCTGTTCTGTTTGGGTACATATGTTGGAATTCTAGATTTGGAGGCTGGTAGTAGCCAAACATCTATAGCTACAACTTCCAGAAACATCAAACTTAAATCAACTAGACCAAACAAGAAATAAAAACCTGCAAAAATATGATCATTCCAATGCAGCAGTACCCTGCTGAGAGGGTGGAGATTAGTACCATAGTCTACAACTTCAAGTGTATAGAACTGGATAGTAAGTAGATAGGCAGTGTGCATGTCAGGGGGAAGGGACAAACTGTGTGAAAGGACAGGAAGGCACAAATACGCTCAACCAGGCAGCACATGTGTTAAGCAGACACATTCCAGGCTCTCCTAACTCAGACTGAAGACGCTGACATTTTATAGCATCCTGCGTCAGTGTCTCTCCTCCAGGAACTTCTGAGAGAGGCTGATTTTCACAGAATCCCATCTTGTTGGAGCTAGCCCAAGTCTGAGTTGGGTGGGGAGGGGAAGTGAACACGTAAACAAATTTCTAAGCGTATCTGTTAGGGGACCACCCATGCACACCCCAAATCTACTTGTCACCAAGTCAGCAACACACTGAGTTGACACTAGAGCATGGGACCATTGGCTCTCATATTTTCTAAGATCAGCATGGCTTCTTTTGCCCAGACCGCAGACTTAATAACTATAGCAAGACATACAACAAGCATGGCTTCCTTAGGTTCATTGTTGTCCAGGACCTTTCTTTGAACTCGCTTTGAACAGTAATGTAGACTCATGTACCTTAGCTATAAAAATAAAGCAAACACTTCTGTTCCTTTTTGGACACAATTGATAGGAGGGGAGAGGGAAAACTCAGATGCTTAGCAAAGGAAAGCAAATTGTACAGGGGAGAAAGAAACTTTTCTCGTATACAGAAAGCATTTTTTTTCTCAGCATATTAGATCAGATACACTACAGATATTTTTAATCTTTAAAGGAATAAATGGGAAGGAGGGTGAAAGTAAACTGACAAGAGATGTGTAGTGTGTGTACACCCATGTGTCTTTAAGATGAATGATGGTAACAATTTATTTCTAATTAAAAAAAATGCTATTTGTTATGAACTCTTTTGGTACCCCCAACCTCTCCGAAAATGTTTTTTCTGAATCTTTAATATATTTGTCATCATAACAGCCATTTTTAAAAAGAAACTTGATGTTACTAAAGGGAGTTTTAAAATTCTCATCGTTATGTGAAACACGCATTCTTGGAAACAGAAAAACGAAGGTGATAATTCCAAATTAACATCTTCTCTTTGGCTTTTCCTTCCAGACTATCACTGGAAAAACTTTACGAAAGCGCCTGTTGGTTAGGTCTCGAAGACTGTCTCCAGCTGTCTAGAGAGCTCTTCAGAAAGTGGATGGCTCAGCCAGAGAACAGGTAAGAGCTACAGTGTAGATCAGTTGCTCAGCTCCTACGTCAGCTCCTCTGGTTTCTCTCCCCTGGGGGTGTTCTTATGGTTGGGAGTGATCATTTTTGCTTTTATTTGATTGAGCTCTTCAATTCCTTTTCAGATACACTAATAGATAATCCTTTCTGAAAAAAAATTATTATCTAAATAAAGATCATGGGATCTTTAAAGTTTGTTTGCATTTTATGACTGGACTCTTGTAGACTTATGGAGTATGCCATCACTGTGTCTGGACAACAGATTAGAACTCATTCAGTAAGGAGTTGAGACTTTGGTCTTTGGCTGCGGATGTGTCCTCCCACTAAACGCTTACAGATTGGCTGGGTCTGTACTTGTTTTATGTCTTAGTAGGTAGCTCTTTAGAATTGCTTGTTAGTTTTATCTCTACGAACATATTGGAGCCCCTCCCCTGCATCTGAGTTTGCAGTCTCATTAAGAGCTGAGACTTTGGTGTTTGGGATGTTATTGCCTTTCATTTACAACCTCAGATGGACTCTAAGGAAATGTGATAAGGAGACACAGACCAAACTACCTTATTGATGTATGCTGCACTATTTATAATTTGCTTCTTTGAAAACTCAACCGCTCTGCTAAATGGATGGCTCTTATCATAAGGCTAATGATAGCTCCCTCATAGCTTCTTTAGCTCTCTACCTTTGATCTTTATAGTTCAGCTATCAAATGATTTCACTAGATTTATGCTTCTGACTTTGACTAGTTGGATAACTGTGCTCCTGAATTACTATGGGGAATGCCTTCTCCTGTTATGCCTTTCAGAATACCTTTACAGATTGAAAGAGTGGTTTTATGCAATGCCATTGCTCTGGGAAGCTATGAGGAGTGGGACTTCTTGTTAAATTTTTACATCAATAAAACAGAGGAACATGAAGACATCTATCTTATTCATGGGATGATCTGCAGTAAAGATCCATGGATACTTAACAGGTGACACAATCAACTTACCTTGAACATTCCTGCTTGAGAAACATAATCCTTATCTCAAAGGAGGGGGGGAAGAAACAAACGTAATTGTGCTTTATTTAGAACTATGAGCTTTTAAAATTCCATGAACACTAACTTTTCATGGGATCTTTAAAGTTTGTTTGCATTTTATGACTGGACTCTTGTAGACTTATGGAGTATGCCATCACTGTGTCTCCATCCCACTTTAATGAAACAAATATTATAGAAACTGTGGCAGAATCTGAAGTTGGCCGGTACGTTGTGAAGGACTTTCTAATCAACAACTGGGCAGCTGTGAGTGAAAGGTAAGAAGGAAGCCAGGCCCTCATTTTCATTTAGGACACTAATTGTTTTTGTTTTCTTCCTATTTTGATCAGAAAAAATATAATTTGGATAATTTTTTATTTGTTTGATAATTTTAAACACATGGGTGATGTGTTTTGATCAAGTCTATCCCCAATGTCCTCCCTTTTATTCTCCCCCCATCTGCCCCTACTATTTCATCCCAATTTCATGTGTTCCTTTTTTTTTTTCTTAACTGAGTCCACTAGTGCTTTCCATAAAGGGGAAATGATGCCCCTTCTAGACATCATAGGCTACCAAACAAAAAGCCCAGTGACAGGTACAGGTTATCTCTTTTCAAAGTGATGGTCAGTGGGATCCAATAGACACCCCAACCACTATAGGCTATTGTGGCTGTGCAGGGTACCCTAGGACACTGGTTATGGAGTTCACCTTCACTCTGACTATGTCAAGAACTTTCTTTCACTCATTGAAGAAGGCTTTTCCTCTACATTTTGTCTCACCACAGACTAGGAAATATCAAAGATCACTTATTTACCCTTAATTTTGGCTTTCTGTATAAAAACAGATTTGCATGTGTTATTATTTCTCTCATTTTCCCATTATACCCATCAAGAAAATTCTCTTAAGAAACATTAAATTTAGTAAGTCATGTTTTGGCATGAGCATACACCATCCATTCATGTATTTCATAAAGCCCATCACCATGGCTTTAAGAAACAATGTTACATTAGCCTGGTCAGATTTCTTTTCTTTATGTGGATTCTGTATTACTGAGTGTATAAATATATATATATATACACCCTTTAGGGTTAGATCTGCTTGATTCCTAGGTCTTCTGTTCAGCAAAATATACATTAGCATGTAAGAATCAGAGAGCGTGTCCTTGACGACCGCTGCTTCTAGAACATTACATAGCCACATAATTTTAAAAGATAAGAATTAAATAATCCCTGCATGTACTTAGACACTATAGGTTTAGCAGAGAAGACATGGATAAGGCCGAAGCATCTGAAAGTTAAAAGACACCTTTTGCAAAGAAGATTCTTCCTTCAGAGAAACACTTGTGATCCCTACAATTTTCATTTTCAGAGCCTTTCAGAGTCAGGCCTTGTGCTTGCTGATTAAGTGCTCTACCTGAGCTAAACCCTCAACCCCTTTTTGTTTTTGAAACAGGGTCTTGTTGTAACCCAAGCCCTTGAATTTACGGCATAGCTGAGGAAAACCTTCAGTTCTTCAACCTCACCTGTAACTTCCAAAGTACTAAGGTTACAGCCAAGTGCCTACCATGCCCAGATGGTTAATACCAAAGGCCACTGATGTGTGTGACTATCTCACAGTCTTATAAATACTTATTGAACACCTTTAGGACATGAAAAGGGATGAGGGTTTTTTTTTTTTTTTTGGGTTTTTTTTTTGCATTAGAAAATTTAAAACTATATAGATAAAAACTCATTTTTCTGCACTATTTTTAACACACATGGGAACATACATATTAAACTCACATCATGAAAATATTGTTCTTATCTTTTGTTTAAGGTTATCTAACTCTTGGTTTATTGTGTTAGAGGACCACATGAATTTTCCATTTGCATTTTCTGAGATCCCTCAGAATTGGGAAATGAGTTGTATTTTCTATTTTTAACCATTTAAAGATACTCCCCTTCTTACTCAGCAGTCCCCTACTGGGAATGTAGAAATTGAACTTAAGATCAGATTACATACATATATCTCCTTTTTGTATGTGGTTTCAGAGATCAAGCCTCATGAGACTGTCTGTTATTCCCTGTTCTCTGTCCCATGAGCTTGTAAGAAAAGCTTGCTGTCATCAGGTCCCCCTCGATCTCATTAATCTGACTCTGCCTTGTCTGTGAACCCATTGACAGTCTTACTCAGCTGGCTTAAAGTCACTTAACCAGTCCTTAGCTTTTCTTCCATAACTTCCTGCTAATGCATCTAGTGGCCATGAAAAATGGTGCTAAAGGACATGCCAAACTGGACAAAGAAAAGGCTTCAACCCTACACAAAAAACTACAGGCACCTGAGGAAAGCTGGGAGCAGGAGAGGTGGTTCTCCCACGGAAGAGTGCACCAATTGGTTGTTCAATTACAAACCTTCAGCCCTGAAAATGTACATTCAAGTAACATTATGTGAACTGATTTTATTTTGGAATATTATATTATACCAAATTATATTATATATTTCTAATGAATTCCTAATATGACACACACATATAAATATATACAGGTACCACATATACATACACGCATATACACATATATACACATATAGGGTATATATGTATACACACAGATACACACACACATACAAGCTGTGATAGTGCCCAGGTGGCCAGACATTGCTTAACACTAAGCCTGAGAGGTAGCTATGAACCTTTGCCATAGATAGATAGATAGATAGATAGATAGATAGATAGATAGATAGATAGACAGATAGATAGTTGTATGGATATATATGCATGCCTGGGGTGTAGCTCAGTGGTAGAACACTTACTTAGCGCACATGAGTTTCTGGGTTCACTCACCAACAGCACCCAAATCAATAAATAATCAAATAAATAATAAACACAAACAAAGCCACCAAGAACCAGTCATGATTTGCCTTAGGATGCGCCTTGTCATTGCAATGCCTGTCGTGGTATGCATCCCTCTGACACACAACTGGGTGCTGAGGAAGACAAAGGGTCACAGTTATCTCCTAGGCTTAGTGTTAAGCAACGCCTGGTCACTGTGCACTTAAACCACTTTAGAGATGTTAGAAACGATATGTGGCTCATAGTGAGGCTTTTCCTCTAACCCTAGTACGATCCACAAAGACAAATGAACTTGAGGAAGTGCCTCACAAATTTGGCAGGACTTCAGCTCAGAGTAGCTAATAAGCATGTAAACTCCCAAGCACACCTGCCCCTTGAAAACTGTGATAGGATAGAAAGTCTCTATCTTTTACTGGTTTCCCAAATGACTCGAGCAAAGTTTAACATGGGCCCAGTTGATACTGTCTTTAACATTATATAAAGCTGAATTGAGTATGGTATCTCAGTCCTGTGTTCCCAGCACTTGGGAGGCTGAAGCAGGAGGATAGCCATGACTTCACAGCAAACCTGAACTACCTCATGAATTCTAAGCCAGTATGAGCTACAATGTAAAACTTTGACAAACAAATAAACAAGCAAAAACAAACCACATAAGGCTACCTTGATCAATCTGATCACCACTAGCTTACATGCAGATATACAAATTCACTTAATGAAAATTTTTAAAAAATTAAAATTCAGTTTGGCAGTTCTATTATCCCTGTTTGAAGTGTCTAGTGTGACTAGAGGCTATCATATTGGACAACCCAGCTAGAGGCCATCTCCATCATGATACAGAAGTCAGAGGGCAATACTCACCCTTGATTAATTCGTCAACTCATACAAAGCATAGGGGCAAATTAAAACCTCACACTGGCATTGAACAACTCACTAATCCCAGAAATAAATAGATGATGTCACCTGGGCCAAGAAGAGTGTTCTTGTCCTGCTGTGATGTATCTCTCACACTGACACTTTTTTTAGCCAATGGAAGTTGCTAGACTGGAAAAGAAACCATAAGAGCTTGTTTCTCATTTAGAGATCAGGAAAACGTTGGCAACTTCCTTCTAAGACTTAAATTGTACCCTCTGAAGACTTGATTGTGTCACAATTGATTTAATTTATCCATAAAAGTACATTAAATACAACCATATAAGTAATCTCTAAAAAGAAAAAACAACTTCTAAATGGGTCTTATTATGTCCATGAAGTTTGTAGAGTTATAAGGGCATGAACTTTTAACCATGGCTTCATTATTTTTATATCTTATTCCAGAGAACACCAGATTCATAGACAATGGTATATTTATGGTAAACTGAATTAGTTCACTCCTTTTGCATATTCTACTACTAAACTAAATTTGCTTTACAAATTGAATACATTTATTTTTAGGGCTTACTATATATTAGAAGTCTTGTTCAATTTTCCTAATGGTTTTGTCTGAATAAACAGTACAATATATGAATTGTTGAAAGTCGAGGCTCAAATTATTGATGAAAACATATACACTTAAATGGCATAGGAATGTTTACTTAGCTCTTTATATATAAAAATATCTGAGGTTTATTGAAGTTATAGTTGGCATTGAGCATGATTATGTTACAAATCTTCATGACAAACTAAATTCAAAAGACATGACTTCAAACTTTTTTTTTACAATTCATTACCTTGTTTTTATAAACATATACTAATGCCAGTAAAATATATATTTGCTAGTAGACCAGTTGTTCCAGTAGAAAGAAAGATATGAGAAACAATGTTTTCCAGCTCTGTTATCTCACTGCAAGTGAAACAAAATTGGTTTATCATCTGTCTGCTAATTGACATTTAGGGTTTGGTTTCATCCTCTGTGAAATGGCAGCTATTGTATTCGATGTCTAAGGTTTTTTCCTAGTAATCTAAAAGTGCAACTGGTTTGAAAGCAGTGAGGATACACTCAGAATCACCAATACATCAGTGTTATATTAAGAAACAAAATCAGAGCTCTTCATCTTGGTGCCATTTAAGCAAGCGTGAGCTTTGATTTCTGTACTTCCCTCTTCTGTCTTTATCCTCCTCTGTCTGTTGAATAAGATTTAATCTGTGCCTGCCTGAGTCTGTCTTGTCAATCTGTCCTGTTCTGTGTCTGTCCCAGGATGTCTGTCTGTTTGAGTGTGTTATGTATCTAGCCCTAACAAAGGGCTTTACTCTCTATTTGTTGAGTAGCAGAGAAAGCATCATATGGAGAAAGGCTGAGGGATACTTTACAGAAATCTTTATCAGAGTGTTTGCAAGGGGTTATGCCACTGACTCCGACTAACTCAGATAACAAATAGTATTACAAATATCACTATTTATCAAGCAATACCTGTGTGTTGTTTTCAACATTTATGGTGGATATTCATTTTATAATGCTACTTTCAGCCTATATTTTCTGTTTTCAGCAAAAGACTATCATAACACATGTACAAACAAACATACATTACTTTTGGGTCAGGGCCTGGAAGGGTCCTGGATACATGCTTTTATTGTATCAAGCACCTAGGAACACATATAATGAAGACATTCAGGCAGCTCACAGACGCCATCTCCATATGAAGTCGTGTGCTAGAATTGAGATCACAAGCAGTGCTGTGCTCTCCTCCCCTCAAGCAGACCTAGAATTCCTCTCAGGAAGCCTCTTTAGAAACACATTTTGAAGTATTTGACTCTGTGAAACAGCTTTTGGTTTAGTTCTGCGCCCCTCCTCACGTACAGGATATTGCACGTGTCACTGCAGGGAACTTAGTTCGTGACTGGACCAGAGATGATCTTCGGAATACGGACTCCAATAAGGAGCCCCCAGTAGCCATCATGAGTTCAGGAGCTTGATAGACACATGGAGCTATGAGAAGTCCTATGAAAGAATGTGAGCAGGAATGAAGCAATAGGATTTTTATAAGTTTTAATGATGTGTGACAGAGGTAATATTTGTGCTTTTATCATTATTCATAGCCTGAAGAAAAACCCTAGTTTTATTTGAATTTAGAATTCAAGACACAATATGTGCAGATGAGAGGTAGAAAGAATTGCCAGTCTCAAGTACTAAATCACCATGCCTATGCTGACTCAGTGTTCCTAGATATTTTTTTAAGGGAAAACTATCTGGGTATGGTAGTACACACCTTTAATTCCAGTACCTGGGAGGCACAGGCAGATTTCTGTGCATCTGAAGCCAGTCTGGTCTACATAGTGAGACCCTGTCTCAAAATTAGCAAATAAGCAAACAAACAAATAGGATAACTATATTGATATTAATTTGCCCCTGTATTCATAACTATTAGAATATATTGGAAACTGGTAAGCATAGACAATTTGTAGTGTATATGTTTTGATCAGCAATATTGCAAGAGAGTATTCTCTCAAGCAAGAACAACAACAACAAAACATCTGTTTCCTGAAGTTGGTGAACAAGGAGGGAGATGAGCTGACTCCAGCAGCTGCTCCCACACCTGGTAACTCACCGAATCCTCGGGTGATGATGCTTCCATGTTAGTTTTATTTTACCACAGACCAATTGCTCAAGTTAACTACAAAACTCACTCTTGGCCCGTGATGTCACTTTCTTCATGTCTGATAGAGAAGTCCCGTCTTTAAGTCAGGAGACAGATTTCCTCTGCTTTAAAGTTTGGAACTTGTTCTTGTGTGTTGGTTTTGCTTGAAAAACTCAAGTTTCTTGTATTATCTCACATGCTTTTCTCTCCTTGGCTAATTAAAACAGAGAGCCAAGAGCTGTGTCTCCTGGCTCACAGTGTCGGCTTTGCTCATCTGAATTGTGCACAGTGGTGTGTTCACACTGGTATCTTCAACTTCCACCAAATCTGGGTCTTAAAGAGATCATGGTGCTAGTTTTCTCTCTCTTTGATTTCTAAGAATAACTAACTCTCACAATTTGAAAATTCACAGTTACAGTTTTGAAGTATGTACCAAAGCAACTTGACCATTTCTTACTCAGTCTACTATAATAATCCTATTTCAATTTTTCTTTCTCTTTTTAATGCATCCAAAAATCCCTTTCTCCCCCTGCTACAGCAATACTTTGCACCGGTATGTATGTTTTTAATTTGTAACTCTGCAGTTTTTGTTTCCTAAATGGAACTAAAGCAATCATGGTACAGAGACATCTTGAGACTGTCAGAATATAAAAATGCATACTACACAAAACACACAAACACAACTTTAAATACACCACAGAGCACTTGAGTCAGTGGTTTTGAAATTTATTCCATATTTACATTATTTTTTGAGGGACAGCATTTACTTATTTATTTATGCCCTTCTAAAGTTTCTTGTTTTGAGACATTGTGTATAAATTCTAACTGCCCATAGAATAGATGCATATAATTGTAAATGTTGTTGCACAAAACAGTATTTATATATACATATATATTTCTTAGTGTTAATAGCTCTTTACATTAACAGATTTTTCTACTTAGAGGTAACTGAGCAAGTTCATACAGGGTTTTGCTAGATTTGTGAGGATGATATCAACGTGGCTACATATGTGCTATTTATACGCATGTACTATTTATCTGCTGTTGAAACACACAGTTGCTTTGCTAGGTTACTGTTGCCCTCTGATCAGAGCCTCCTTGCTTTGCAGGTATGGACCAGAATCGCTGGATGGTCTAGTGGGGGTCTTAGGGAGGACTGTAAGCACAGACCTACAGGTTATGGAGGTAAGTACCAAAAGTATTGTGAAATATGATGAGATTTGGGAAGCACTTCTATTGTCACATGACTGGCTAAAATTAAAAATAATATGCTTATCTAAATCATCTCTCTAGGCTTTGTTCATGCCTATTGTATCAGCAGGGTTTTTCTAGAGCCATGGTTCTCAACTTGTGTGTTGCAACCCCTTTGGGAGTTGAATGACCCTTCAACTCCCTTACCCCTTCACAGGGGTAAGACCATCAGAAAACATAGATATTTGTATTATGATTCACAACAGTAGCAAAATTCCAGTTGTAAAGTAGCAACAAAAATACTTTTAGGGTTGGAGTTACCACAGCATGAGGAACTGTATTAAAGGATCACAGAATTAGGAAGATTGAGGACCACTGCTCTAAAGGATCAGAACTAATAGAATTTTACACATACATGCATACACACCATATACAAAGGGAATTTATCAGAGCAGCTTACAGGCTGTGGTGCAAGTAGTCCAACTCTGGCTATCTCCTGATGGAAAGGCCAAGGATCTGGCAGCTGTTTAGTCTCCAACACTCAGCAGTACCACGAAGGTTACTCCTGGTTGGGCAGACAATGAAGGATTAGTTTCCTCGGGCAAAGGCAGAGAGGTCAATATTACAGGAGTTAGGGAGTGGAGATGCATCCTCTGCTAAGAGTGGAGAGATTAATTCCTCAGGTGACATAAACCCTTCAGAGCATGAGATTCAGTGTCCTCAGCCTAAGTAGGAGCCCCTTACACATCTCCATCCTGCATGACAGGATCCTATTCCTTCCCAGTCAGTGTCCTGACTTTAACTGCTGATACCCTCAAAGGTTGGGACTTGAATTTCTTTGTCATTCAGCCAATATTTGGTTTGATTTTTTTACAGCTTGAGTTGGAGAGAATGTTCTCTCCAGGGCACACTTAGAAACTTCTAGATTGTTTCTGTGCATCAGGAGTCAGTCAGCTGTATCCCTGAGTTCATTCTTTTCTTGACATTATATCCAGAGATGCTATGAATTGGTTAATTTGACCACAGAATCCATTCTTTTCCTCTGTCACTGTATCCTGAGATACAAGAAGTTGACTAATCTTTATCCTTAAACTCATTCTTTTCCTTTGTCAATTTATCCAGAGATTCTAGAAGCAACCAACCAGTAGTATTATTTTTCTTATTTTCCACAAATTGTCAAAGTTTACATGTACAGTCACTAAATTCCTTTCTCCCTACAGCAAGCCCTTCAAATATCTTGAACAATGAAGTTCCATGTTCTTCATATTACCACAGGAGTCTTCAAAAACTGTGTTGGTGAATTCTAAAGTCTGTTCCAGATACTTAACAACCTCATCCTCACAATTCTGTTTCTCTGGGACCACTCCCTTCATTACTCCTGTCTATAGTTACTTTTCTGTTGCTCTGATAAGATATCATGACCAAGGCTCCTTACAGAAGAGTTTGCTGGGGGCTTGCTTACCATTTTAGAGAGTTAGAGTTCATGGTTATCATGGCAGTGGGCAGATAGGCAGGGCACTGGAATGGTAGCTGAGAGCTTCCATCTCAATCCACAAGCACAAGGTAGAGTGAGAGCTAACTGGAAATGTCATGGGCTTTTGAAATCTTGAAGCCCACCCCCAGGGACACACCTACTTTAACAAGGCCACACCTCCTAATTATTTCCAAGCAGTTCCATCAGCTGGCGACCAACTATTCAAAGCATATGAGCCTAAGAGAGCCATTCTCATTTCTGCTCCCTGGCTTCCATGGGCCTATAGCCGTGTCATAACATAAAATGCATTTAGTCCAACTTCAGAAGTCCCCATTGTCTTTCAGTCTCAACACTATTTTAAAACACAACAAACATTCAAAGTTTCTTCTGAGATTCAAGGCATTCTCTTAGTTGTTATGTCCCGTAAAATCAAAAAGCAAATTATGTGATTCCAACATACAATGGCACAGGATATACAGTACCATTACAAAGGGGAGGAGTTGGGACATAGTGAGGGAATATAGACCAAAGAAAAACAGTAACCTAGTAGGGCAAACTCCAAATCCTGTAGCTCCATGTCCACTATCAGACAATTTAGATGGCTCTGTCCTTCTAGCTTTGCTGCCGGAAACACACTTCTCTCTCTTGGGCTGGTGCTGCTCCATGTCTGAAGGTCTGCTTGGCTCTGGCCCCTCTAATCTCTCTTGGGATCTCCAATGCTGTCCAAGCTTCACTTCCACAGCATCACACAATGGCGCCCTCAGTGTCTCTTGCCTTCTGAGAGCCTTCTTGGAGGGACTGCCCACCACACATTGCCTGAACTCACTGGTTCTCCTTAACCATGGAGGAAGATTCCATAACCCCTTGCACATGTATCCTTGATGACAGTAAGCCCAGGGCCACGCGAACAACGCTGCCAAGTTTGGCAGCCTGCTTGGGATGGAGCCTGGCCCCTTGAGTCATATCAACAGGATGCCACCATGCCCCACCTTTTAATGAGGAAATCTAATCCAAATCCTCATGCTTCCATGGTTCACTTTGCAACCGAGCCATTTTTCCAGACCAGCAGTATCAATGTTTGCATATTAATTTTGTAGTCTGAAACTTGCCTGAATTATTTTTTAGTTCTGATGAGTAAAAGATCATGACGTCTACAAGCAATGCCAACTTGACTAAAACATTCAGAAACAAAGGATAACATCGTAAAGACAGAAACTAGATGCATCGATGCTCTCTGGCTCTTTCTCTCTGACTTTCTCTCCTTTTTGTGGTGCTACTCCTCTCTCTCCCTTCCCCCTTTTTATAATAAACTTCTACCCTTATATTTAAAAAATACATTGATATTGACCTCTGGAAGATGCTGAGTTCCTGTGACATACAAAAGGGTCTCACAACGTCTCCATTCACCAATCTTGCAATATGTAATATGTTTTCAGTAACTATTTACTGAGAGCTATGATATGCTTTGGAAATAGAGGAATTAATAAGACCAAGTTTTTCTTCCTTCATGGTCATTCCTTCTAGTCAACAACTCAGCCTTCTGGGGAGGTATGGTCTTAATCATACTGTCTCAGTCATGGCCTCCCCAGGGACACATGATGGAGGTCTATGCATTGGTACTCCTTCCAACCATCATTGCCTCTTTGCAAAATCATTTTGCTGGTTTTCCGTGAACTTTGTTTTATTTTGTGCCATTGAGCAGCGTGGTGGTGCTGATCAATCGTCTCTGTCCTTCTAGTTGCAGCAGTTCCTTAGTAATGTGTTGGAGGAGCACCAGAGGATTGCGGCTCACGCCAAATTACAGGCAATAAAGACAGAGAATCTGAAAAACAAGAAGAGAATTGCCAGGATAGTTGAGTGGCTTCGGAAAAACACATAATTTGTGGCCTCTTGCAGCATGCTTCTTACATTTTATAATCGTGTTTACTCTGTCTTCCATATTTAGTGACTCTGGAAAGCCACATGTCTCCTTTTATTTCGGTTACATTTTCTGCTCAGAGGCATGTCCTTCCTGTTTTCACATCTTGCAACAAGGGTCAGTGACTGCTGAGGATTTTGTCAGCACTGCCATATATCTGGGCACACTTCTGCTTCCCATCAAGTGATAAAGCCACTGAAACTAATTTAAGTGCCTTGTAAAAAAAAAAAAAAAGCACATTGACCTAAGAAAGTCACTTATTCTGATGTAAATGCCAGTGGAGCATTAAATAAATGGCATTCATAGAGAGCACATTCTATTTAGATGGAAACCCAGACCCGGAATACTCTCTGCCTTATTTCATTTGAAAATGAAGGAATAATGGGAATATAACATGGCAGTGTCAAGAAGCAGAAGCCATAAAGAAATGAGATCTACCTGGACACGGTGCAACCAAAGAAAGCCAAATTTAAGTCATGTCTGAGAAACAAGGAGTGGGTGATTTCAGGAGTGACTTCAAATGCCCCAAAAGCAAGACAGTCTTTTTTACCTACTTTCTCTCATGAAGTGCCTATGACATTGGCACCTACTGTTTGGTGGTGTCACAAAAGAACAAATGAGGGTAGAATCTGCAAACCACCCTTAGGATCAGTCTGGAGGGAGGACTGCTCTGCCCGAGGCTCTGTGTGTTCACCTGTGGATTGACATCAGAGTCCCTGGCGTCAAGGACAGTAACAATTGCAGACTTTCCTTCTGGACTCAGAAAAATTTCCACATGAAGAGAACCAAACGTCAAGTGAGAGCACCCTCACCACTGCTTTGTACTCAGGAGAATAAATGCAATTGGCCAAACTGAACCTACTTGTAAAGTGGACCAATGGACTTTAAAGAGTCATAGCTTGTGACACATGTAATGAGCTTACTTTTGTTGATGGAAAATGGGGCAACAAAACACGCCTCCTGCTTTACACACTGTGTAGCTCATCTAGTCCTTTTTTCTTTACATTTTGTTGGTGTTTTTGCAGAATGAGGGTAAAAATCGTTTCTCTCCTATCTACCTCATAGTATTGTAAAGATTAATGAATATGGTATCAGTGAAAAGTCTTTAAAACTTCCTGACAAGACTAGACGCTTCGAAGTTTGCTTTGTGTGACTCTGTTAATGAGAGGAGTCACATGGCAAGGTAACGACTCTACTCCAGGGACAAAAAGAGGTGACAGAAGTGGTAAAGAGCACAGAGAAATAGACAAGGGAAAGAAAAGCAGGCCGTGAACTGCCACTTCATCCACGTGCGTGTCACAGAGCGCACACACACACACACATACACACCCACACACAGTCATTATTTAAAATTAACACCACATGAATACAAACTAAACATAAGTCATTCTACATTCAACTATTTATATGAAACTTGTAATATCTCACGTTTCTAAAACTTAAATGTCTCTCAGTTTTCTGGAGAAGAAGGTTTCGTGTCTATACTTAGTGAATGCAACATACAGTTGGCGTGCTAATGACTCAACTTTCTCTACAACATACTAATGCCTAAATGGCACATTGCTAACTTGTATGATTGATAAGAAATTATTTACAGACCCGAAGTTTCAATTATACAACACCTTGCCCGGGCTGTACATTTGCGTGACTAATGTGATTTAAAGGATGCAAATAAAGAATTTTGTGTTGTGCTAGGTGTCCACCTGGCAGCTTCCACTGGCTTGCCGCCCCCTCACCACCTTTCTTTTTAGAGAAAATGTAAGCAGATGAATAAAAGTTACTTTGACTTGATTTCTTTTTTAAAAGTATTTTGCTTTTAATTTTTAATGAGTATGTGTGTGTGTGTGTGTGTGTGTGCGTGTGTGTGTGTGTGTACGCGTGCGCCATGAGTCAGTGCCCACATAGATCTGGAGAGGTGTCCGGTTTCTTGAAGATGCTGTTATGGAGCATTTGTGTGCTGTCTGATGTGAGTGCTGGGAACAGAACCGGATCCTTTATATTATGCTCTCTTAACCGCTGAACCGTCTCTCCAACCCCATAACCTGGTTTCTACAATGTGACTTTGAAATTTAAAGACATAAACTGAAAAATACAGAGAGATATTTGCGTTGTGGTAAAAGTGGATATCCTTGGGTCTGGATTTTCAAACTAACAAACTGGCTGGAGAGATGGCTCAGCAGTTAGGAGTACTGGCTGTTAGTATTTGTTTAAGAATGATGCCACACACACAACAGATACTCTATGAAATAGATTTGTTGGATGGAGGTGGAGAGATAGAGAGGAAAAGGAAAGAGAGAGACATGCTCCTCAGGAAAGAAACTGAGGTGGAGAGAGCAAGAGAGGAGAGTAAGAGAGAGGCAAATTGGTAGGTTGGTCCTTTTATAGCCTGTGCATGAGCAGCTGAACCTCAGCTTCCACACCCCTGGTGCGTGGCACATAATGACATCATAGGTTACTAGGCAACCTATGTACTAACACTGGCTGTTTTTCCAAGGGACCTTGGTTCAATTTCCAGGACCCACATGGCAGCTCACAACTATCTGTAGCTACAGTCCCAGGTGATATGAAAGCCTCATATACACACATATAAACAGGCAGAACACCAATCTACAAAAATAAAAATAAATAAATTATGAAGAAAAAAGGTCAAGCCAGGCATGGTGGTGCATGACTATAATCCCTGAACTCCAGAAGGCAGAGGCAGGCAGATATCTGTGAGTTCAAGGCCAGCCTGGTCTACAAAATGAGTCCAGGACAGGCAAGGCTACACAGAGAAACCCTGTCTGGAAAAAACAAACAACAATAAACAAATAAACAAAGACCAAGCCCAAAATAACAAATTGCAAGTTTTTAAGGTAGATTTTTCTTATTTTCTTAATGCATCAACATTTTCTTTTGTAAAAAAGTATACTTTGTGGAAAAGGCTATTTTTGTAAGTGTATTATACATCATAATACACACAACACTGTTTCTCTGTTTCTCTCTGTGCATATGTGTGTGTGTGTGTGAGAGAGAGAGAGAGAGAGAGAGAGAGAGAGAGAGAGAGAGAGAAACCTCCCAGTCTTGGGCTGAACCACACTTTAATTCTCTGTGGAAAAGGAATATCAAGAAATGAGGCTTCCTCTCATGCTCTCCTGTCTCTCTCACACATAAGCCTCACATTCCAAGATGCAGCTCTCGGGTCTGCTTCCAGCCTGAAGAGAGTGGCCATTTTGAAATGATGAGGAGGGGTCCTGCACTCAAAGCTCTTAAGTATATCTAGAGGAGTGATGGCGGCTCTAACTAAGGGATTTTCAGGGCGCTGGAGTTCCCACCTGGACAGTGATCACAGTATCATTCAGAAACGGTCCGTCAGTTTTCAGCATATCTCACTTGAGATAAAAATAGCTGTCAACCCCACAAATGGTCAGGAGCAAGGATAATTCTGTTGATAAGTCTCATATTTAACTTAGGAGACCAACCTAGGAGTGCTCTGTAATGGAGACCATACAGTTCTAGTCTCTTTAAGAAGCTGGTGGTCTCCTTCATCTTCACCAGCCAAACTCCAAATGTTAGAGAAAATATATTCATTTTAGAAAGGAATCGAGAGAGAAGTCATGACCTAACATCACAAGGGGCATAATGTAGCTGGCAGGAATGACTGTACCTTCAGCCAGCGCTTCCTATGGGGTACACTGAGCATGTGCTGTGCCCAGTTATTGCCACCTCAGCACAACCCTCCTAGGCAGTGTCCACCTCTGTCGATAAAAACAAAAACAAAATCAAGTCAGACTGATATTCTGTTCATTTGTTTTAACAATTATCAAAATCCTAGGGCCTGTTAAACAAATATTGGGGACATGAAAAGCAAAGGAAAAACTCCAGACACAGTTCAATAAGAGATCCTTATTCCAAAACTCAGAATCTTTCCACTTTTCAACCAATGCCCTAATCCTCACACTGGGGTGATATGGGGCTGTGAGTTTAACTTGCATTATAATGATACATCCTAGAGAATCCCATAGAGCAGGTACAAAATTGCAGCGTTTCTTCGGCAAGAATCATAGGGAGTAGAGGCAGCTGCCTCTTTTGTGGGCTCTGGGCTAGCTGGCTGGCTTCACTCCTAGGACACAGACTTGATCCTGAAGTCACCATCTGCCTTCACGTAACTGATGCCTCTATGTAATTGATGGCCTCCATGTTGAGGTAGTTGGGAGACTTGAACTGATGTCCATCTGGCATCTGGTTGGAAGTGATGTCCATGATGCTCTCAGGTTCCTCAGTCCTTCGGGCTCTGCTATGCTCGCTGCTGCACACAATGGTGTTAGTGCCCCCGTGGGCATTAGAAAGGGCTTGGTGTACAGGCGCAGATTGTTGTCTTTACCACGTTCAGCACAAGGCTCTCGGCTTTGGGAACTACCTTGCCCTAAACTCTGAGGCACTCCCTAGTTTTGGGATTCAGGTTATGGTGACCAGACCACAGGCTATGAATGAAGCTACAAGAATATTCTTGGATCTGCTGCACCAGCTGAAGAATCTGAGAACTGAGGGATTCTTCATGACTGAAAACCTTATAAGTTGCCTGGTTCTCCCATCACGTCTTAGTTTATTTCATGATGCTACAACATGTCCAAAACTTGCTATTTTGTATAAAGATGTGAGGTTTATTTAGCTCACATTTTTGGAGGCACAGAATTCCTAATTGGGAGTGCTGAGGCTCGGCTGTACCTGGTCCCAAGTTTCTCTAAATTATATGAAACTGTGATCTACTCCCAACCTCCCATGGTGTGTCTGAGAGATTCCATTTTATAAGCAACATCTAGAGATAATTTAAATGATAAAGAGGAACTCCAACAGAAAAAGGGGAGAAAGCAGGACAGAACAACAGAGCACAAGAGCAAGAGAGAGAGGTAAGAGGCAGGGATCCATTTACAACTCCTATGCAGCCAAACCTGTCAGGTGACACATGATGACATCATAGGTTACTAGGCAACCCAGAAGCAGGCTGCCCAAATACCAATATTCCTCCCTTTTTCTATAATTAAAAAAATGAGGAGCTTGGGCTGCTTCTCATGGAAGGTAAGTTAAAGTATATAAATGAAGGCTCACTGGAAGCAGCTCTTGGTTGCCATGGAAGAGGGTAAGAGAGAGAGAAAAAAAAAATAATAGCAACAAAATGTCCAGATTACATGGTCCAGAGGAGGAGAAGGTCCTGCCCTGAAAAGTTCAGGTAGAGAGTGGAGTTTGCCAGCTACACACTGCAGCAGATAGAGACTGAGGAATGCTGGGAGAACCTGGAGCTACTTGTCTGGAGCCTGAAGCACAGCATTCCAGCCTTTGGTTAATAAGTGAATAATGGGCATAGATTTCTCTTCTGGCAACTTCCTGCTGACACTGGGGACACTGTAGGGAGGTCAAAAGGCTGAAATGCTGGCCAAGTCCAGGAAAAACAGGCTGTTTTGATGCTGTCCAGGGTCTGTAAGAACATCCATGGCTGGGAGGGAAAGTAAAGGTCCAGCTTGACAGAAGTCTGTAAGGTCAGACTGGGACACCTGTGGTAGCTGCTTTGGTGTTTGCTTTGGTGCTGTCATGGATGTGGGAAACACCTGGGTCTAGCAGGATATTGGAATATATATGTAGGCAGAAGACAAAGTTAAATAGTTTGTGGAGAAAGCTTCTTTAGGTGTACATTTAAAACTTTTTTGGAAAATGAACAGAGGTGGAAGGTTTGGATCAAAGAGACTTGAACATGGGAACCTCCATTTACCAGAGGGAGCCTTCATTTACCCAGTAACTGGCAGCAATTAAAAAGGCCTTGCTTTGAATCTGTCATCTAAGGAATACTGAGGCCAAGTTTGGTTACAGAGGTGTGTAAGATTAGAGGCCCTTAAAGCAGGCACTAGGTGTAGAAATCTGAAATTCTCCAGAAGACATCCCAGATGAGAATCTGTAGGAATGGACAAATGGACTATTCCCATTGGGCAGGTAGGAATCAGTGACCCGTCAAGGCATCCCAAGAGCAAGGTTTACTCAGTAGAGTAATATGATACAATCTGTTCCAACAGCTCATCAGCCTTGGCCAGAGAATGGGCACAGTTGCCCGTAGCAGACACAGTTTACCTAGCGCTAGGATTTTTATAGACAAGCGAGAGGAGGAAGGAGCGAAACCATGCCAGTAGAGGGAAAAATTTTACCCAAGGGAGAAGAAGGTCCTAGATGAAGGGTTTGGGTGTAGGTTGTGAGAGCGGTAGGAAGTGTTTGTGCCAATCGGAAGTGAAGACTCACCAAATGGATGGTGCTGGCTGTATGAATGTAGCAATCTAGTAGCCAAGAAAGGGAAGTCCCAAAACCAGGGAAAGGGAGGAATCTCACCCTCTGAGACAGCCAATGGGTACAGTTCTTACTGGAGCCCAGTTGACCTGAGAGGTGGATTCAGGTGGATTTTCTGCAGCTTACAAGAATTTTTTAGTTTTACAAAGGAGATAAAACTTTAGACATGTTAGCATCACAATTGTAATTTTCAGTGAAATATACATTATGGAAAAAGGCAGTAGACATACACATTTGTGTTAATGGCATAAACATTCTTTAAGGTGAGCTCTGAAAAAACAGAAGCCTTTTGTGAAGTAGAAGAGACAAGAGCTCACTTGATCTTAACTTTTAGCATGATTACACATTATGGGGGGGGGGGCTTTTCTCTGTCCAGAAGACTGGATGCACATAAGTCTAGCACAATTGAGAAACAATTTTTAAGTCTATACTTAAAAGACAAACCAAAGAAGATTTAAAATCTTGAGCTTGGCCAGATGGAAGGGGAGGAGGACCTCCCCTATCAGTGGACTAGGGGAGGGGCATAGGAGAAGAAGAATGAAGGAGGGTGGGGGCTACAGCTGGGAATAAACTGTAATTAATAAAAATAAATAAATATATATTTTTTAAAAATCTTAAGCTTGGAACCATGACTGTGGGTGGTATAGTAGAACTTTTTTTTTTTTTATTTATTAGAGTTAAATTAATAAATCAGAGCTCTAGTAATAAATATTTTGGGCAATCAATATAACAGTAGCATAGCAACAGGAGGAAATATGAAGCCTTTTTTATTTATTTAGGACACCTTCAATCACCTTAGACCTTGCAACCTTTATAACTTGCATTTACGGACCTTGAAGCATCTTATTAGACCCTCAAACATTTGTAACTCCCATTTATTAACCTTAAAACACTTTATTTTAGATCCTCAAACACCTTTTTAGAAGCTCATAATTTAAACTTTTATATCCTTAGGCCTTGTACCCAATTATTTACCATGAGACACAGGTGAGACTGCTATGAACACTTATTGTCCTTTAGCTAAAGGGATGGTAAAAAGTTACATGTGAGGCTTGTTTTTTGAGTCTGATAGACAACTAGACTGTCTTAACAGCTCTAGGAGTGAGGCTTAAGGCCTGGTCTCCTGCATATGAAGAGGACTGAGAAGGTATCTGAAGTCTCCCAAGACAGAAGTTGGAAATACATCTGTGGGACCCGGGTGTGAGGTTAAAACAGACCTGCAGTATAACCCTGGGCTGGGCGAGGGTGGTGGAAGTCACTGAAGGCAGGAACCATTTGTCCTTTGCCAAGTCAAGGAGCTCGAGGGCTAGAAGTGTCTGCGGCTCTTGCGCTGGTTGAGCCTCCATGGCTGCGCACAGAGGGGAGCATTTTGACTAATGGAGGCCAGGGTGTGACTTGTTAAGGGAGCCCTGGGACCAGTGTCCCCTTTGGCTGCATTTGAAACAGTTTCCTGGTGGAGTTGACTTTTGGCTACACCCACATGGAATGGGGTATTGCAGACCTCTTGTTTTTTGTGCGAGAATGCCGACAGCCTCCAAGCAGCAGCCATTCCATTCAGTGAACTTATTAAGCATATGAAGAATTAGGCGTCTGTGGCGTCCTGGAACCGACTCCCCACAAATACCACAGATGAGTGTATCTCACTGTCACCTACCACATCAGCAAACATCATGTTGACTGATTAAAGACGACAGTATTGCTGAGAAGTCCCAGCTTCCCTTTTTGTTTTCTTAGTTTCATTGAAAGGGACTCAGAAGGATTCTTGGATATCATTTGATTATATTTTGATTGAAAAATATCAGGTTAAACAAGCTGGATAGAGAGGGAGAGAATGGGCAGTCTTGCTTCTTGAGTTAGGGTCTAAGAAAATAGGCAGGTTCAGTGATGGAGAGGAGGATCAGATGCCTTTAGAGAAAGTGTGAGGACATCTAGATGTCAGGGCAAGTATATATAGGATTTGGGCAGGTACCCAAAGAAAGATAGAAGGGATGGGAATGAGACATTGTCTTACAAATGTCCAATTTCCTTAGCTTGTCTTCAAATAAATCAGCTTTCCTGAGGTCTAGCCTCCTGGCGAGGTGATTAACAGTCCAGATTGAATGAACTCTTACGAGTTGTATTAGGGAGTTCTCCTCCACCCGGGGTCACAGAGAGAGCTCAGGTTCCATTTTGTTGACCAGGAGGAAGTAGCTTTCCCTTAACAGGGCTCAACAAAGACCCTACACTCTCACCCTTTCATATGGTCATTGTAAATCTCAACGGGCAATTATGATGCTTCTAGGTCTTCCATCCCTATCCGGACACCTTATGGAAACATTATGTTCAACACAAAAGCAAGGGGCCAGCCTAAATGCAAAAGCTTTTTTTTTTGAGACTCCCTTGTATCTTAAGTAAGGGTCCGATTAGGAACTCACATGCCAGTTTGCTCTTTTAGTTGAAAGAACTCAATGTAAGGGATTAGTGGTGGAGTCCTGAAAAGCTAAGAACAACAGTGAGACGACACAAATAGTGGCTCACTGTCCCAGTTAGGGTGCCAAAGGGGGAGAGCCGGGTTACGTCAGCTGCTCGAGGGCTCATGCCGCCCACGGCTATGGTCCACACCTTGAGGAGTTGGTGGGCTCCACTACCCTGGTAAATTAGAAAAAATCAAGACAAAGAGTTTGTGGAGCTGCAATCAGACCTCTGAGAAAGGAGTGGTCTGCAGGTGCTGGTGTTCCAGTGGCGATACCAGTAGTTTGAAACACTGAGGGGAAAATCCTGTGAAATGGAATCCAACAGGCAAAGAAAGTGGGGGGAGGGGCGGGGACAGGGAGGAGGAATCACTGTGGGGCTACGCTGATAGAAGCGAGAACAAACGGAAAGGAGCCAGCAAGCTTTCTCTGGTGCCCTCTCCTGGCAGCGTTGGAAAAGCCAAAATACAGTTTGTTAGCCTTTCCAGTCCTTGCATCCTAGACCACGAAGTGGATCTGGAACTGGCCGGCGGCCAGATCATCAAGCTAGATTAACAGAAAGGTCACAGCGCTAGCAGAGGAGGGACACAGAATTCAGGACCCATCCTACCCATTGCCCAATCCACCGACCTTTGTAGTTTTCATTTGTCTGCTATCTTAAAACAAGTGCGGCCAGCTGGACTCAGGGGCGCACGCCTGTAATCCGAGCACTTGGGAGGCAGAGGCAGGAGAATCTCCCTGAGTTCTGAGGTCAGCCTGGTCTACAAAGTGAGTCCAGGACATCCCAGCCAAGACTACACAGAGAAACTCTGTCTCGAAAAACAAAACAAGACGTGAACTCGGTAGTACTGTGTATTGAGAAGCTGCATCTCAGAGGTTTTTTATTCACACATCTTCTCTTGGCCAGAAATAATGATGTCAGGCAGCACTTTATGTAGACATGGCTGGAGAAAGGAAAACTTTCTAAGAATAATTTTTAGGATAGCTAAGTTTCGATTTGTCTTGCAAGGAATAATTTGTTATAGATTTATTTATTTTACTTTTACACATACAAGTATTTTGCCTGCACATATGCAGTGCCTGAGGAGGACATCAAATCCTCTATAATTGGAGTGACACTGTTTAAACACTTCCTTCCATGAATGGATAAAGACAAGTTGGTACATATACAAAATGGAATCTTTTTTAGCCACAAAGAAAGATGCAATCATAATATTTGCTAGAAAATATAATGAAATGAAAATCATTATGTTAGGTGAAATAAGCCAGACTCAAAATCACATATAGATGCTGGATTTCTCTCATACACGATTAAATTCCTGGGGGGGGGGAGGAATGCCAAACTGTGTCACAAAGAAAAAAAATTAAAGTCCTCTACATTCTTACATGTTTTTTATCAACAAAGTCTAGCACTTTTACCTGTAAGCATCTACAACTTCACAGTACCACTCAGTTATTGTCTTAGTCAGTGTTCTGTCGCTGTTTAGAGACACCATGATCGTGACAACTCTAATTTTTTTTTTAAAGGTCATTTAATTGGGGCTGGCTTACAGTTTTAGAGGTTTAGTCCATTGTCACTGTGGTGGGGAGCCTGGTGGCACGCAGACAGACATACATGGTGCTGAGAGGTAGCTGAGAGTTCTACATCCGACTCCAAAGGAAGCAGGATGAGAGAGTGCCACGGAGCCTGGCTTGGGCTTTTAAACATCTCAAAGCTCACCTCCAGTGACACACTTCATCCAACCAGGCCACACCTCCTAATTCCTCCCAGGTGGTGGCGCTCCCTGATAGCTAAGCATTCAAACATCTGAGCCTATTGGGGCCATTCTTATTCAAACCATCACCGCTGTTTACAACAGCACATATTTTCTTGATAAAGTCGTTGTCTTTCACTTTCCTGACTTAACAATTCTACAATTTATCATTAACATAAAACTTAATGTTGTAGCTGAAGTTTTTCAAAGATCTTCATCTTTACAATAAACTTGCTAAAAAGGATGCCTATTTAAAAGTTTTTGTTAAGGATCTAGAGAGATTGCTCCACAGTTCAGAGCAGAGGACCTAGATTCAGTTCCACGTCCATATCCATAACGCCAGTTCCGGGGGACCAGATGCCCTCTTCTGACTTCTGCAGTCACCAAGACATCCATGCAGGCAAAACACTCACATACAATTAAAAAAATCTAAAATAGAAAACAAAGATTGAAAAATAAAAGCACCAGATAGATATAGTTTTCATTGAACAAGCAACAGAAGCTATTTGTGGAAGAGAGAGTACTAGGAACAAATTGAGGTTACAGTAAATACAACTGTGTCCTGAGAACAGGAAATATTCCATGCAATGATAAGGATGCCATGCTATTGATAAATCAACTAGTAATACAACACTAGCAGTAATAATAATGGCATTTTGTAGAGTATTTGCTATAACAGTAAATAAAAGAGTAGTACAATAAAATAATTCTATTAAAAAAACATTAGCCTACCTGTCATAGTTATAATACTCTGTTCAGGTTGGAAATTTGAAAAACCATGTGAGGCATTCCCTGGAGAGAGCTGCTGGAGTCCCGAACTTACACACTTCTGTTTGTTTCCTTTTGATAGTCTTATTCTGTCTGCCTGGTGGCTTGCCACCCTATTTTCATTGTTGGGAAGGTGCAACTCAGAGACTTCTCTTTACATTTATTTCTTGTTTGGAGCAAGTCCCTTTCCCAATAGTCAATGACTTTTTCACTCCACCCTTGCCTGGACTTTCCCTGTTTAATTTAGAAGATCTTTTGGATGTATTTTGGGGAGCTCTTTTGGTTTCTATTCTCATACCCCCGTTATTCTTGCTTCAGGCCCAACAGTGTTTTGAACTTTTTTGATAGATGTCCTTTACCCAGGTGATTACGTAACTCCCAGAACGCATCTGGGAGCTCCCTGAACAAAGGAATCATGGCTTATCTTTTACTACTTGCCAAGCAAAGGCTTCAAAGAGCAGCAATTACCCAAGCTTTTGATAGCTTCCAATGATATTAATACACTACTAGTCCTGGCTCCACGGCGTGCACGGTATGGACCTTCATAGTGGTTCCCACCCAGAAATGGGTCTTTTCAAATGCACAACTTTTTACAGCTTCATAGAACCCTTAATCAAACAAACAGTAGCTGCAGCAAGCCTGAAGTAATGGAACCCAAGCCATAACGGTGATTTTCACGGAGACCTTGCCAAGAAAAGGTTGGCTTATTCGGTAGCTACTGAGCAAGATGTTAGAACACTGAGGAAGATAAAGGTAGACTGTGCTGCTGAGACTACTTAGATGCTCGTGGCTCATGGCTCTCAAAGTGAGTGACTTTTCAATTACAATCACCACAAATATCCTATAGAGTACTGAGTTTGTTAAAGTTATGGGGTTACAACAGGAATATTCTTATATTCCCTTCATCTTAATGAGGATAATGTACATAATGTCCTGACTTACAACTGTTAACTTGATTCCTTGACTTCTTTTCAAAAGGTTTAAAATGCTATTTCTAATGTTTCTGTTCGTTCATTTGTCTGTCTGTTTGTTTGTTTAGTTTTTGAGACAGGCTCTCTATGTAGTGTTGGCTCTCCTGGAGCTTGCTGTGTAGATCAGGCTGGGCTGAACTCACAGAGACCCTCATGCACCAGCATGTCCATCTATTTCTAATGTTTTTACAGACACATCCAGTAGGAAGCAACTTTAAAATTTGGATTTTGATATTTTCTAAGATGAATGACACTTAGCATAATATTTCCTTCTGATAGTGAGCCACAGCAATCAGCTACAATTCCTACCCAGCCTCAGTGATCACAAATGAGGGAAACTTGACAGACTATAATATCCTCTTAGATTTGACATCCACTGGGTTACTTGTGTCTCGTCCTTCTCTCTCTCTCTCTCTCTCTCTCTCTCTCTCTCTCTCTCTCTCGGTGGTACTCCTAGCGGCCAACCCTAAGGACCTGTGCATGCTAGGCACATACTCTACTGCTGAGCTATACATCCAGCCAAACATGCATTTTGGACTCATAATATCTTAAACTTCTGATAGGTTGATTGATGAGGAAGTTTACTATAAGTTGAAGAGCATAGTTAATATACTTCGTATTTTTATTTTACCATATGCATACACATGTGCATATATTTCTAGGTGGGTATATAGGTGTGTGTTTCTTTGTGCGTGTATGTGTGTATGTATTTGAGTCCTTATTATTAAACAGCATGTGCTTTTCTAGCCAAGCTATTCCACCCAATGTCACTTCATAAGAATCCTTTTTATTATTTTTTTCATGACTCAATGTTTATCATGTATATGCATGTGTACCATAGTTTAATTACCCATTCTCCTATGTATGTACTTCACCGTTTTGCAACTATAAGCAGTAGGTTTGAGTTGTTTTAAATACAGTAGCTGTCACAAATTAATATACAGATTTTTCTTAGCTGATATAGTAAATTAATATAATTCATAAGCATTAGGGTTTTTGCTCTCTGGGAATTAAAAGGAAAACCGAAGAGAGTTTTAAAAACGTGACTCTTTCATTTGAAAAGCCAATCAATTTTTGTATCACATTCAACTGACTGACATATCTGAGGAACCCTGAAAAGAAATAAATCTACTTCGTTAAAGTTACATGAAAGGACAAGGAATTGTGGACTCGCAAAGTTCACAGTGTACTGAAAAATACCACTCCATCTCTTACAGTTAGATTGTAATCGCCCCGGGAATGCTTGAAGTATTTAGAGCCACAGCGATTTCACCGTGAACTTCCTTCACAGGGGCATGTGCTTTGACCCCTTCTCCCCAGTTGGTGGTGCTGTTTGGGAAGGCTAAGGAGATTCGCGGGAGGAAGTCGTGTCCGTTTCCCTCACGTCCTATTTCCTTTCTGTTTCCAGCCAGTGTGTACAGTGTGAGCGGCAGCTTCCCCGGCCTGTGAGGGATAGAATACAGTGGTACGCGAAATAACTCTTTAATCCTTAAGTTACTGTCAGATGGCCCAGTTAGCATCAACGGTCAACGCCACAGCCTAGAATCACCTGAGAACGTTTCAGTGGAGAAATGGTTTTTATTGGGTTGGGCTGTGGCCATGTCTGTGAGTGATTAATCTTGACTGTTGTGTAACTGATGGAGGAGGGGCCCAGCTGACTGTGTGCGGTGTTGGTATTTTCTGGGCAGGTGGGCGTAAGCTATGTAAGAGGGCTAGCGAAGATGGTAATAGCTAAGACTGAGTGAGCCACGGCGTAAGACAGGAAACAGATTCCCACATGGTTTCTGCTTCCCGTTCCTGTCCTGGTTTCCTTCAATGACAGACTGTGACCCAGAAATGTAAGCCAAATAAACACTTTCTTCCTCCAAGTTGCTTTAGATCAGTGTGTTTTATCACAGCAACAAAAAAGTAACTAGAGCACCAGGTATTTTGTCAGCAACGATATACATAACTAGTGAGGAAATTTTATCAGATGAGAGTTTAAAATTTTGTGTTAAGAATATGCTTTAAAAACTTAGAAATAAGACATTTTGTATAAATAATATTTTGTATCCCCTAAGGACTTTCTGTACTGTACTGCGTTATGTGTTTGGGGCACCCTAACCTTTTAATAAAAGTCAGTGGTACTTTTCCTAGTTGGCTGCCATCTTTCTTTCCCTTTAGATTTCTTCTGCCTCATTTGAAGCACTTTACTGCTTTTGAACTCAGCCAGTCATGTTTGATTCCTTGTTGATTTTGTAGCATCATACAGCAAAGTGGAGCTTTCTGCTGACTGCGTAAGAATGAAGGCAAACTTGGCCAAAGGGTGTGTTTTCGTACAGTGTGACTGACAGGAAAAATCTGGTAAGATTTTTTACTTTCTCTGAGTTTCATCAGTCCTTAACTCACTAACTAAGAACACACTTTTGATTGTGCTCGCTTATACTCAGGAGTATAGCACTGTCTTAATTTGAAGCTCAGGTCAAATATAGCTCATTCTGGAACCAGCTTAAGCTTTTGAATCATTATCAGATGATTGCAAGCTTGTTTAGCCAATAGTTTTGTTTAAATTTTTTGCAGTAGCAGTAGTTAGGAATGAGAGAGTGTTTTTTTATGCTGTTATTCATAAATAAATAGGGCTGGGTTTAAGCTCCCTGAAAAGTGATTTTAATGACTCAACATAATACTGGAGTCCTGGTGGCAGACAGTGTTAAGAGGTAGTAATTTAGGGATTAATTCATTTCCTAGACACAGTTGTAAATACGGGTTTTCTCCTGGGACACTTTTTTTTTTAATTAGAAATATGTACATACTACAGTATTTACACTAAAGTATGGAATAGCCAAAAGGTAATCAGATGTTAACATTAAACACTTGAAGCCGAGATGCAAGATGGAGCTGTAGAGCCAAGACTTAACTTCTGAGTAGTTGCTTATTTGGGATGAAAGATGGAAGAGAAGATGAAGTATCATTGTCTGTAGAACTTCAGAACTGACTTATGAGGATGAGAGTAAGGTAACACATCTCTGTCCCCGTTTTCTGCCTTCTGCCCTCCCCCAGCCATGATTACACAAGCATTAAATTGTAGGAACACTTGGGAGACTTTCTGATTTTTCCCCTGAGAGCTCTATGGTTTCCTAGCAAAACAAAGGAAACAAGACAACACAGTTTCTCTTTCATTCCTTCTTTTCATCCTCCTGAAAGGTATGTGCTCTTCCCTTTACCAGTTACTACTTTGGCTTGATTAGTCAGCCACCATTAAAAGACACAGGGAACCTGTAAGCCTGGCAGGTGGTCATTTGAACAGGGCTCCGCTAACAATACAAGCTAAATTAGAAGGAAAGACAGCACATGCCAGGCACAGAGCGCTGACTTGCTGCCCGGGTTATTGTGTTATAATTAACAGGGGAAGACAATCCGAGTTCTTTTGTTGCAGTGAGGACCAAAAATAAAGAGAAAACTGAGAAATAAACGTTAAAGGGCTGTTGGGATCTGGGAGGAAGGCCCTGCATGGCCAAGCTCTGAGATGACTGGTTCTGTGGGTTTTATCACTGAGGGTGATGCTGAAAATGGTCCCAATCTCTGGTCTCTTAAGTCTCTTCCTTTTCTATCCGTGGGGCGTGGCAAACAGGTTTCTGTCCTTCATAATCCTGAAAGTTGCATTGAATTTTGCACTGAGAATCCAAGAACTCTGATAAATATGGCCCTTGAAGCTTGTAACCTGTCATTGACACAGAACAACCCTTTGGGGGTGGGGGTCGGAGTGGGGGTGTTGAACAATTGCAAGATTGCTGCAATGTGCAAGTATTGTATTCTCTTGATTGCCAGGTTCTCTATCCTGAGCCATAGAATCAGTTTCTCTCTCTCTCTCTGTGCATGCACTTGGTATAGGAAATGGGTATAAAGTATCTCTAGTTATCTGTAGGTATAGTTGTTGGTAACACAATAGTATTATTTTAGTTTTTGTTTTGTTGTTTTTGTTTTTGTTTTTTTTTCCTTTTAGATGGGTTTTACTCTGTAGCCTACGCTAGCCAGTAACTAACTGTACTGAGTAGTTCAGGCTGGCTTTATACTCTAAACAGTCTATCTACCTCAGTCCTGAAATTATGGGCATAAGACACTAAACAGCTCAATAGTTTTAATCCATATGAACACATATAATTGATGTTTTTTTTGCTACATAGGAAGGAAGGAAAAGGAAGGAAGGAAGGAAGGAAGGAAGAAAAGAAAAGAAAAGAAAGAAAGTTAAGCAGTTTTGTGGCTTTGAATACAGCTTGCCCAGTTGGGAGGCATCAGCAAGGGAATCAGTTAATTGATCACTTGCACTGCCTTATCCAAAAATGCCCTTCTTGGAATCAGACACCTGTCAGCTACCGAACTGGCCTAGCATTTTTAGCAAGTGCAGGAACTAAGACTAGAGACAGGATGAGAGGAAATCACAGTTTGACTCTTTTGTATGAATGCATGTACTTTTCTTCTAAGAGCATACAGGGAAATCTTACAGAAGTGTCTCTGAGTAAATGGCTTTATTTGATACTGAGTGAAAACAGGCCAATTCTGGGGCTAGAGTTTAAGCCATTTTCTGCCCCTGATTTGATGATTTGCAGGTGTCTTAGTGATAGAGCTGAACAATACTCATTCTTTCCTATACAAGACACAATCAGCTTTCATAAAATCAACCAAACATGCCAGGCAGGCTGACTGAAGTATCCCCCATAGGCTCATGTATTTAAATGGTTAGACCCCAAATGACAAGTTGTTTTGGAAGGACTTCGGAGCCTTTGGTTGGTAGGGCCTCTTTGGAGGAAGTGGGTCAGTGGGAGTGGGCCTCGAGGTTTTATAACCTAGCCCCACTTCCTGTTTACTTTCTCTGCTTCCTGACCATAGATACATGAAGTCGACTATCTCTCATTCCTCCTGAGATCCGTTCCTGGCACAGTGGCAGTATCCCTCTGAACTGTAAGCAAAAAAAAAAAAAAAAAAAAGACCTCTTCCTCCTTTTAGTTGTTTTACTCGGGGTGTTTCAGTCTATGAACAACAGAAGTAAGTAATACACCAAGGGACCCAAAAGATCAACGTGATTAAAGTGTGGGCCAATTTGTCTGGAATTTTCTTGGTGGGCTGTGCCTCTGAGCAAGATAGAGACCCTATTTAGTCTCTTCCCTTGGCTTTAGAGGCCCTGAGGCTGCCATAGAGAGTGCAGCTTGTCAAGGTTGGAAAGGAAGCGCTGCTTATCCTCCATAGAAAATTTAGCCATCCTGACCCACGAATAAGATAATGCTTCATCGGATGCTCAATCCAAGAAATGATGATATAGTCCAGTGCTAGAGAAATATATGGCTGTATAGTGGCATTCTAATGTAGCTTTTAAAAAAGATAATTTAAATGTTTAAATTTGATTGCAATGGGCTGAATTACAAATAAATATATAAATAAATATATTTATATATTTAATTGTAATTAAACAAATGTTTATAAGGTTAATTACAATTAAACAAATGTTTATATATTTAGTTATCAATGAATATGTCCACATATTTAATTATAAATATATCTATTAATATAAGTTAAATTATAATATAAATGTAAATTTAAATTATAATATTAATATAAATTCATATTTATAATTCATAATACCAGTAACCTCAATCCTTCTAGTGATGGCTGTTCTGGTGGCTCAAACACAGTTTCACTATGACTTTCTGTTAGGACCAATGAAATAATGATGCATATAGGTTTTATACGAAAGAGGTTTATTATTATTCGTTATACGAAAGATGGAGATAAAGAGAGAGAAAAGGAGAGAGCAAGACATGATGGGGAAGGGAGGGGGCGCCCTGACGGAGAAAGGGGAGAAGAAAGCAGGAGAGGGGCAGAGTAAGAGGGCAAGAGAGAAACAAAGTGGGGGGTTGATCCTTTTAAGGAGCAGCTTAACCATGCCTGCCAGGTGTAGCTACCTGGTGGGTGACACATGATGACATCCTAGGTTGCTAGTAGCTCAGACGCAGACTGCCTAAATACTAACATTCCTTCTTTTTTCTATAATTAAAAAATGAGGAGCTTGGGCTGCTTCTCATGTAAGGCAAGTTAAAGTAAGTAAACTTAGGTTCATTAGAAGCAGCTCTTGGTTGCCATGCAAGGGGTGAGAGAAAGAAAGAAATAATAGCAACAAAATGCCCAGATTACATGGTCAAGAGGAGGAGGGGAAGAAGCCCCTGCCCTGAAAAGTTCAGAAGAGAGTAGAGAATTGCCAGCCGTGCCCAGCGTCAGGTAGGGACTGAGGAATGCCGAGAGAACCTAGAGCTGCTGTCCTGGGCCTGAAGTGCACCACTTTCTTTTAGGCTGATTTCAGAATCCAAACTTGAAGTCAGATGTGACTCTCCTGCTTCAGACGGCAGTTTCTTTCCCATGTACCCTCCACCTGGAAGGAGGGGGCCTCAAGGTGACCTCTGTGTGTCCTCTTGGTTCCTTCCAGGCTTCTCTAAGAAGTCTCTGTGTGGCTTGGCTCTTATCACTTCCCCTGCTTCAGTCATAGTCTCAGTATTTGTTATGTAAAGGAAGTAGAGAGTCCGGTGTTTCTTTTCAACATTCTTTGGGAGAACCTCCCAATGGAGCCCCAGAGAGAAAAGAATCTTAGTGAATCAGGAAAGCACTCTGAGTTAAGCAAGAGATTGGAGAACAGTTAGTTGCAGAAAGCACTTTGGCTCAAGTGCTGTGTGCTGAGTTGAGTCTAGGCCTTCCGTTAGAGACAGCTGCGAAGGGCCTTCCCTGACAATGCTAGGAACATGGGACTGAAGCAGAAAGGAATCACTAAGGTCTTTTAGCAGAAATAAGAGACAACTTTCTAACTTAGGAACATAAACATGGTCAGAATATGTTCGATGAACAGGGTTGGAAGGAAGTAGGGGCATAACAGGTCTAATGTGAGAGCACTAAATTGGCCATGGAAAAATACATCTCATTTTCCTCTCCTGCTATTTTCCATAATGTCATAAAAATTTATAACTACACAGCTTATGAAGACTGTTTGTAACTCTACGTGATCTTGGATTCAGCAGGGAGTTTGTGATTTTTAAAATAGCTTAACATGAGTTTGTCTTCATACATGTTCAAAAATAACTTGCAATAATGTTTGTTTGAACAAATCTGAAATTACATGTGAGAGTGTTAGAGAAAAAAAAAACTGCATTTTTTTCAAACAAAGTGCAATCAATCCCTCTAGGTTTTCCGTCATTAAAAAAATAATCTTAACAGTAAAGTGAATGGGCTTCACTGCTGGATTTCTGTATGTACTTATATAATTAATTCTTTGGCTATTTCTTTTTTCTTCTCTACACTCTCCTGACTCCCCTTCCTTATCCTAATATTTTCTCATCTACTTCCATCACCTTTTTTCCCTTCGTCCTGCTTCTCTTCCTTCTCTTTACTTACCTATAAGAAAGCTTGTGATGTTTGCATTTTTGTGTTCTATTTCACCCATTTTTCTGTAAATGACAAAATTTTATTCTTCTTTGTGGCTGGATGATACTGTGTTGTGTATATATAACATATTATCCATTCATCTGTTGACAGACGTGGTGTGATTTTCTTGTGGAATGTGAGCAATTTACCCTTGTTCATTCAAATGCTGATTTCTCTGTCCCACTATCTGATTTCAATCCGGACATTGCATTATAATGTTTATTCTAACCATCACCTGTCTCAAGTTTGTGTAAACATGCCACCATTTGTTCTCTGTATTTTCAATAGAACAACCAGCCAGTGGTTTGCAAACGAGAGTAGGGTGGGACATCCTGGTCCGGAGGGGAGGAGAAGGAAGCAAGTGGGAGGAGTTGGAGAGCAGAGATTGCCAGGGAGGATTTGGAACTGTGAGGAGAGATGAACTGGACCAAGATATGACTTAAAGCAAGTATAATGTGGGAAATCTGAATGGGAGAAAACTATGTGGGCTTGGCGGTTTAGAATGGAGTAACTATTGCCCAGCATTGTGCTCTAGGTAAATTAAATAAATCCTAGTCTCTGTGTGGTGATTCGGGTATACAGCTGGTTTAGGAATAACCCCTGTCTAACTAAAAGATACATCAATAATAAATATTGACAATAAAACAATGCAAGTTAGACTATGCAGCGCTATTACAAAAACAAACAGCAGCAACAACAACAAAAAACCCCACAGAACTCAGGTTGAACTCAACTCCCTTAAAACAAAAGGTGAAAGGGTTCTTAATGGGTAGTATATACTACTAGAAAAGTACTGGGAGGCAGAGTATACAGGGCGTTGGGCAGTAGAATGTGTTAGACAGTGAGTGAATTCTGAGTGTCTGTCTCTGTGACAAGGCCACTCGCATTTGGCAGTTGTCCTTGATCAAAGTTCGACTCCTGTCCTCTCATGTAGAATGAAAGAGGATGCTGTCTTTCCTGTGGATTACATTTCAGACAAGTGGCTTCCAGGCCTTTGAGAAAGACAATCCTTGCTAAAATGACTGATACTAAAGGGCAAGTTTCTGATTGCCAGTTTTTTTTTGTTTGTTTGTTTTTTTAAGTAAATACTCCATGGAAGGAAATGCCAAGATGGTGAAGGGTAATGTGTGGTCACTGTATCCACTACCACTGCTTATGTTATTGTTAATGTTGTGTTTAATTCACATTGTAGTTACTGTTGTGTTTAAGATGGTCTATCCAATAGAGAATTGGAAAAACCCATGTCATTTTCTTACCTAAGATTGGGAAATGTAAAGTGGAACATAGAAGAGGGAAGAGCCAGAGGTGTTGACCAGATGTCAGGAGAAGACCCACTGGTAGGTCTCCTGTGGTCAGGAAGGAGCTAATACCAAATGACCCACACCAACTTAACAGTTAATTCTGGGGTTCCTTTGGAACAAATAGCAACCTGTGATCTGCACTGACAACAGGTGAGAAATGAGGAAAGCAGCTGGGATTGTGAGTTTCTTTTTTGGAGTATAGCTTTTTCTTTTGGAATGACACAGACCAGCCCTCAAGTATGTACTTATGACCAACATTGCTTGTGGTCAGACTCCTACATATATGCAAAAATATAATGCATGTAGAAGAATTTCAATTCAGAACATAGCTGCACTTGCAAGAGATCACATCCAAAGACCTAGGTATATGGGACCTGGCTGGAATACAAACATGCCTTTAATCCAGGAGATAGAGGCAAGCAGATCTGAGTTTAAGGCCAGTCTGGTATAGAGCAAGTTTCAGTAAGGAAAAGCTTAGGTCGAGGGATAGTGGTACACACCTTTAATTCCAAACAATGAAGGTAAAGTTAGTTTGTAGGAGGAAACACCCATGTTTGAAAATGATGTCTGAGTGGCAGAAAAGGTGATGAATCAGACAAAATTTGACAGACTAGGATGTGCCCAACTCCCACGAAAAGAGAGAGGAAAGGGAAGCTACTTAAGGGGCAATGCGGTGGGGGGGGGGAGGCACTTTTACCACCACAGATAAACAGAGTCAGGTTGAAGAGAGGAGGCAGAGAGTCACAGAGAGAGGCTGAATGACAGAACAAGCTAGACACAGGTGAAGATAGAACGAGCCAGAAAATGAGAAGAAGCCAAAAGATTAGAGCAGACTGCTATAGTTAGTTTGGGGCCAAGTAGAGGAATTCAGGGGCCCATAGAGAAGCCAGATTGAGTAAGTCAGCTGGGAGAGGAGTTTGAGCGAGAACAGCTGAACCAGCCAACTATGAGCTCAGAAAGAACAAGAAAGGGTGAGCTCATTAAGCAGTAAGTCTTGAGGCTGCAAACATTCTAGGCCTAGAGTAGACTGTGCAGGAGCTAGAAGCTTCTAGGATGAGGCCTCGGTTAACAGACAGAAGCAAGCAGTAAGCCTCTGAGACAACAATTGTAACAGGCAAATAAAAGTTCTTTTTACAGATTCATACATAACGACATAGTGCTGCATTGCGTGAAGTACTTTTAGATAAATCGCAGGCGTTTTAGAAACTGAGTATTATGAGAAATTGATGACTAACATCTCAAGTTGCATTAGAAATCTGTCAGAAAGCTTGAGTTGAGGGTGGTTAGGAGCATTCTGCTGGGTGATAAAATAATCTGACAAAAGTAATTGAGGGGAGAAAAGACTTACTTTAGCTTGCAGGTCCAGGTTACATATAAGTCTGTCCAGCACTGTAGGAAAGTTACAGTCAGCACTTGAGACTCATGCTCAGGTCACCTACCTGATCACGAATTAGGCACGGGTGAGCATGCGCGTGCCTACACTCTTCTTGACACTTTCATAGTTCAGGGTCCATTGCCTATGGCTTCTCACCTCAATTAACAGGATCAAGATAATCTCCACAGCTATACCCATAGGCCAGTTTCATCTAGCAGAAGCCATGGGAATAGATATAAGCTTTACAATTCCTTGGGGTTCATGGTGTTTGCCTATCTTACTTCCCACCCCTCCCCACCAAGAGAGTAAGCACAAAGGGAAAAGAATGAATAATTCAGTCTTCTTAAAAAAGAGGGTGGTCTACAGTGTTGCCTGCTCCAGAGCCATTTGTGATAGCAAGATTGGTAAAAGGTATGTGTGATTTGTCAGCAAAGTACCTGAAGAGCAAAATGTTATTAGAGCAATTGAGGGGACTAAGATGCAGCAGGTTAAGGGTGCCTGGGGAGAAGGACCCAGACTTTCTCACATAGTGTGGATTACAACATCCAGGAGACCTGGAAGGAGATCAGTAGAATACCCTAAGATGAAATACTGGCATGTATGATATTGATGTGTTTCATTTCTTTCCAATTGTTTTTTGTTGTTGTTGTTTTAGTTGTCAGAATGAGTGACCCAACAGAGAAGAACAACTCCATTCAAGAACACATAGATCAGACATTTCCAGAGAGGAGCGGTCAGATTGGACAGAAGCAACTGGTATAGCACACAGATTTTATGATTCTATGTTGTGTGTTGAGTTTCTAACATGGGGTGTCTGAGATGTCTGTGGACATGACAGACGGTCAGGAGGGTGGGACCTCCCAAGAGAGAATTTTGTTCCCCAGCTGTTGGGATTGTGTGATGAATTTCCTCTTTGCTTCATGTTCCTCAGTTTTAGCCGCAGTGTTCTATAGAGCACTAAGTCTTGTCCTCACAATAGAACACTTGAAACGAATCTAGTCAAGTCTTCTATTTAGTTAACAAATTTGCAGTTTGTTCTTATTATGTCATGGTTCTAAATACTTTGTGTATATAGACTCACCCAAGTCTCACAAGATACTATTAGCCTTATTTTTTTAAAAAAAAATGAGCTGTTGAGGCTTAGACAAACAAGAATTTGTTCATTTTACACAATTTATGATGGGTAAAACCAAGACTCAAACAGCAGTTGGCTCATCTGCTGTGTTTGTTCTTTACTTCTTAATATGTAGCAGAACAGGAAGAGAGGGTACGAGGTTTTACACCGTTCATAGAAAATGTAAGGTGTAGAGATGTTGTAGGATAAGTTTGTAAAACAAACCAATATACTCCCATCAAGATGATGTTTATGGAAATGGTTCTCATATTTAGACAGACTACCTGGATTGCTATTAAACTAAGGTAAAAAAAAAAAAGCCTGTTACATTGAAAGTCTACCTTTTGTTTCTAGGAATTGCAATTCCAATGGAAACTAGCCTATGTACTTTCAGATTATATTTTCTTCTAAAATCCATCAGAAGAATATTTCTTTACCTATGATATGTGTGTTACATGTTTAGAAAATGTCCTCACACTGGCCTATAGCACACATACCTGTAACCTCAGCATTTGAGGTGCTGAAGCAGGAGAATTGCCAGAAGTTCAAAGTCAACGTGGACTACACAGTCGATTCTAGGCTGGCCTACTCTAGTTTGAGACCTGTCTCAATGAAACAAACAGTGATAACAGTAACAAAAAGTTACCTTTTCATTTGTGTGTTTATGTGTTTGTCTCTGTGTGTGTGTCTACACTGCATTGTATGTGCCTGCTGCCCGCAAAGGCCAGAGGAGGCTATTGGGACCCTTGGAATTGGAGTTATAGATGATTGTGAGCCACCATTTGGATGCTGGGACTAGCCCATCCTCTGTAAGAGCACCCAGGGCTTTTAACCACTGAGCTATCTGTCTGGTCCCAAGTCACCATGGTGGTTGTGTTATGCCTCATGGACCCCAAAGACCACTAAGGAGCTAATTCCAGTGCAAACGCAGTAGGGTCTTTATTACAAGCTCAGGCTTGGGCCCGTACCGTCAATAGCAGTTCTTGAGTGTAGAGCCCCGAGCACAGGGAGAGAGGGGTTTTCATTGGGGTTTGAGCAAGGACCAGGAATTTCCAGCTTAGCAGTTACATGATTGGATGATATTTAGCAAGGGCAAATTTGTTTCAAAGTGATTGGTTAACTAATATTGAATGAGCTATCTATAGACCTCAGGAATGTTATGCATTTTTCTGTGCCATGGATGTTCTACTACAAGGTCTAGTGGGCATGCCCAGCACAGATTCCCCACCCTGAGATAAGATACTTTGCAGTTCTTGTGGTTATCCTCAGGCTGTTTCTTGGGTGGAGGGATTTTTATGGTCTTGTTCCTTGAATTGGTGACCTATGGCCTAGTTCCTGGGACTAATGACTTTTGTGGGGAGGTTAGGTCTGGTACTCTCAGTTGATGTGTCTTGTTTCTTGTTTTCGACAATCAGGCCCCATTTTGATGCTAAACACAAAAGTCTCCCAAACAAAATTTTGAAAATATCCCCTAACATTCATGAAATTTGCAATATTTTTCTTGGTTAAATCTGACTTTGGTTGAGATGAACCTTCAGTGGCACTGTGTTGAAACCTGTGATGGTGTGTGCAGGGGATGGTTTTGAGACCCATTTCAGAGGATGGTGTATGCTGTGGCTTCATGTCCCTTTGACATCATATATGGACTTCTTCAGTGATGGCTGTGGGTTCTCTCTTGTTTCTTTCCCACAATTTTGTTACATGCATTTTATACTCCGTATTTAGAAAGAATGGCCCAGTTTGAGAATGTATCACCTTTTGAAACTCAATCAGATGAAACTCTTGATTTTTCCTTGTAAAACAAACACACTTCTATGGTATTTTGATAAGAGCCACAGACAGTACATTTTGAAAGACTGTAAAATGAATACAACTACTAAAACACTTTTTTATTTCATAGCAACAGATAGAACGGCAGTTAAAATGCTTGGCATTTCAAAATCCTGGACCACAGGTGGCAGATTTTAACCCTGAAACAAGGCAGCAGAAAAAGAAAGCAAGGATGTCGAAAATGAATGAATATTTTTCTGTGAAGTACAAGTAAGATCATGATATATTTGACTTATGGGGTTATAAATTGCATGTGTTCTCCTCGATTTTAAGCAAAGTATGTAGGCATGATGTTATTGTGTACTGTGTAAAGAGTCAGATGCTGATTTCTGGGCCCCCCATAGCTGGTTGCAATTCTTGTTCTTGTTCGGAGAATTGCCTGACTTTTGTTCCCCAATTATCCCCTATTGTGTCAATAAAGCAGCTTGACAGCTAATCGCTGAGCAGGGGAAAGAATAGGGTTAGACTTCCTGCCAGCCATGGGAAGAGAAGAGAGAGAAAGGAAGTGGGGATTCAGCCACAGGCAGAGGCCCTGGAGACGTGAGAAAAAAGCAGCTGGAGCAGAGAAAGTCATAAAATGCAAATATCTTGGGGATTTACACTGGAAGGAGGCTAGACTAGAGGGTTAAGAATAAAATAATAACTGTTCAGTTGTTGTGCCGTAGAGCTTGTTACATAAATATAGTAGTTCAGTCTCAATTATTTGGGTACTAGTTGGGTTAAGAGAGAAACTGTAATACATCTTTTTAAAACAACCACTGACAAAAGTAATTAAAGGTTACATTTCCGTTCTGATTTCAAAAATTTCTTCTATAGTACACTAAGACCCCATATGTCTGGATGTTAGCATCTTTAAGAAATAAGTAATATTGTTGAGAGCAAAGTGTGATAGCACATGCCTGGAATGCCAGTGCTTGGATGCAGAGCATAAAGATTCCAAGTTCACAGACAGCTTGGGGGACTTAGGGAAACTATGTATGTGTATGTGTTGGGGTGGGTGGGTGTCTACATCTCAAATTAAAGATCACCTTTTTAAAAAAGAGTTTTGTACTAAAACAACATTTTTTTAAGTAGAAAAGTTGATTAAATATAACAAAGAAGTATTAATAAAAGGAAAAATAATGTAACCATAGGAATGGATTCAGGATATTAAATGGGTACCATGCTATCACTAAATACAAGGATTGTTAATGCATTGGAATATGAAATACCTGGAGATGTAACTCAGTGATGGAGCACTTGCCTAGCAGGCATAAGGCCCTAGTTTCCAACTTCAGCATGACAAGGGGGAAGAAAACAAAACATAATGCAGGGAACTGGAAAGATGGCTCAGCAGTGTGGAGCACTTCCTGTTCTGTCTGAGCACCTGAGTTGGTACGGAGCACCCAACTTGGGTAGCTCCTAACTGCCTGCAAATGCAGCTCTAGGGAACCTGATGCAATTTTCTGGCTTCGGAGGGGCTCCATACATATGGCATTATACTTGCCATAAACATACATTTTTAAATGATTTATATGAAACGGAGTAAAAAGTGAGCATGTATATTTGAAAATTTGATGTGTAGGAAGGATGGTATTTATTGAAAATAGATTTTTTTTTTCAGCCAGGTGGTGGTAGTGGCACACGCCTTTAATTCCAGCACTTACGGGGCAGAGGCAGATGGAACTGTGGGTTCAAGGCCAATCTGGTTTACAGATTTCCAGGACATCTGGGGCAACACAAAGAAACCCTGTCTTGAAAAACAAACAAACCATCATAAATAGAAAGAAAAGGAAAAAAAGCACTGGGCAATGATGGCACATAGTTTTAATTACAGCACTAGAATCTATAAATATAGATTTTTTTTTCCTCATACAACATATCCTGATTATAATTTTCCCTCCCTCATTTTTATGCATAAAACATGGTATGTAGTTGTGCTAATCTTATATAATATCTTTTAAAATAAAATTTTAGTTAGTTCTCACTAAGGAAAAGTGACAGTATAATAAAATAATTGTATATTGTTTCACAGTCACACAAAAATGATTTATATGTATTATTTAAAAATATGTGACTATATGAGTGCAGGTACCTACAGCAGCCAGAGGCATCAGATCCCCCTGAAACTAGAGTTGCAGGCAGGCAGCTGTGAGCCGCCTAGGTGGATGGTGGGAACTGAACTCAAGTCCTGTGGGAGAAAATATACACTTTAAACTACTGAGCCATCTCTCCAGTCCCATATATGCATAATTTTAAAAGTCATCTATACACATTAACCGAACAACAAGGAAAAGGTTGACAAATTCAAATGCACTTTTAAAAGCCTCTTAATTAGAAGGCATTCCTGCTAACGTGTGGTAATGAGGCAGATCCTCACCCTTTCTTTTCTATGAAAGGGAGAGTTATGCTTGGGGACAAGGGGTGCAGAGGTACCCACTGTGACCACATGAGTGAAGTGCTGGCCTTTGAAGTTAAATGACACAAGCTGCGCTCACAGCTTACAAGCACATGTTATAAAGTATATAATGAAATTGGTTTTGTTTTGTAAGTGGCAAAGTTCTTGTAAAACTCTTTTTGCCCCTGGGAATGCTGTCAAGGGGGATAAAGACAGTGGGGGGGGGGCTCTAAAGGGGGCAGTGTTGCCCTCTGGCACTAAACACTTGGCCTTTACCGGGGCCTTACTATGCGCACTCCTGCCAACCATCTCCATCCACACTGGGGGTAAAATGGAAGTAAAGAAACAAAAGAAAAGGCACATGGAACCTCTGCCAATAGTTCCCCCTCCATACCTTAATGATATGGTATAGTAACTGATAGGCCTCATCTTGAGTCATTAAGAAATGTAGTAGTTTTTGCTAGAGTACTTTTAAGAGAGAAAGGGAGTATAAACTTAGCAGAAAAATATGGAGGACATGAAGTCCTTGTCACAGATGAGTACCAGGGAGACCAGGAATGTTAAACAGGCAGGGTTACCTCTTCAGTGGAAGGGATGGATACCTGTTTTCCACCCAGAAGGCTAGGAGTGGATGTGGTTAATAGCCTGCTGACCTTTGTACCATCTGTATGACAAAGACCATACCACATCCTCCCCCAGGTCCCTATGCATGTAGTCTATCCATAGAACCCATCTTTGTGGAAGAGGCAACCTGGACTTTGGAAAGAGTTTTGATGTAATTACTCCTTAAGCTTTATCATGCACGTGGTATTATATTCCACCAGAAAACTTCCAAATTGTGCTGTACTTAAATGTGCCTTAAATAAACTGCTTTGTATCAGACTCTAGAAGTCTGAACCAACTCTGGCTACTGAGCTGTGTTTGCAGAGGAGCCCCACCCTACCCCCATACGTTGAAAAATACCATCAATATGTTGATAATTTAAAGGTTAATATAGAATCTCTTTAGTAGCAAGCTTCAATTAGCTGTTCAGTGTGATGAGTGATTATATGCCCCAGAAACACTGGGCAATTAGGTTGTGCTCAGCTACAAGCCTGGCTGCACACACTGGCTGTCTGTCTCAGCTCATCACTGCCATTTCAGAGGGTAGACTGGTTCTGGTAATGTCTGGGATGCTGCTCCCTGAGAGTAAAAGGGCCATGCACACGGCAGGGCTGTGCAGTCCTTTCTTAACACAGTGAGGATAGCAGTGCTCGCTCATTCATGTCATACTTTTTCTTTGCAGAGTCACGAAAAAGTATGACGAAAGCGGCAGGCTCATCTGTAATGACGTGGACCTGTGTGACTGTCTAGAGAAGAACTGCCTGGGATGCTTCTACCCTTGTCCCAAGTGCAACTCCAACAAGTGTGGGCCCGAGTGCCGATGCAACCGGCGCTGGGTATATGACGACATTGTCACTGAATCTGGGGAGATCATCAGCACCCTGCCATTTAGTGTTCCTGAGTAGGAGAGATGCATCAATACTCTTGCACCTCTCTCTCTCTCTCATTTTTTCTTATTCTCTTTCTCCCCTCCCCGTGTGTGTGTGTGTGTGTGTGTGTGTGTGTGTGTGTGTGTGTGTGTGTGTGT
>NW_026596040.1:8673891-8703456 GCF_907164565.1 Psammomys obesus
TGTGTGTGTGTGTGTGTGTGTGTGTGTGTGTGTGTGTGTGTGTGTGTTTTGAGGAAGGGTCTTCTTCTGTAGCTCAGGATGGCCTTGAAGTTATGGCAATCCTCCTCCTGCCTTAGTGTCCCAAATTCTGTTACTTTAGGTATAATACATCATGCCTGGCATCTGTTTGTTTTGATTGTATTCATGTGTGCATACATATATACATATATGTAAGGCCAGGTCATACATATGTGTGTATGTATATATGTTTATACATACACACACACACACACACACACACACACTTTTAAGTCAAACTTTTTTTAGTGTTTGGACAAAAAAATTTTCTCAAGCTACATATCAATGTAGAATAGTAATAATAATAATAATAATAATAATAATAATAATAATAATAATTTACATATTCCTCTCAGGTTCCTTAACTCATGACCAAAGGCTGAGGAGTGGGTCATCAATCTCCCTCATTAGCAGCAGTCTCAACTCTGCCTTGAAGCCATACCTCTCCCTTCTGGAGTATCTAGTTGAGAACACTGTAGCTTTAAGATTTGCAGAACTCTGCATCTGAAGGCTGTCATCTACAACATACAACCATATCTTTCTAATCTGTTTTTCTTAGAATGTCATACATAACCAAGAAAAGCAACCTTTGTGCCTTTCTACTGTATATCCTTAAGTCTTATTTTCTGTTGTCTATATTTTGATGTTCAATTTGGTAATGGCAATATTTTTATTACCAAACATTTGTATTTTATTAAATTATATTCTGGTTTACTAAATTGAGATAGGAAGACTTGACTATGCTAAAGGTCAGTAATTTACAAGATCAGTATTTCAGGCATTTTTTTAAAGGAAGTTACCCTTAGTCGATGTACAGAGTGGCTTGTGTGTTTGCTTGTTGACTGTATGGATGAGTAACTGACCGAAAACGTGTTGTGGTTGACTCCATTTTAACATACTATAGGAGGTTTCTGGAAGGTTGAATTCAGCCTTCTTTGAGTTAATTCCCTTTACTAAAGATTTATTTTGTTGTTGTTGTTGTCTTTAATTGTGTGTCTGTCTGTCTGTCTGTCTTTGTACATGAATGCAGGTGCCTGTAAAGAAAAGAGATGTTGCCTTATCTGGAGCTTGAGTTACTGACAGTTATGAACCACTTAAATTTGGTGCTGAGAACTAATCCCAGGTTCTTTGCAAGAGCAGTATGTGCTCTCAATGTCTGAGCCATGTCTCCAGCACAGAACTTACTAATTTTCCCCATCTTGCTTAAGTCAGCATTTCTCTTACATTTGTTGTCTGGAGGGCTCTTGAATCCCCAGTTGCTAGCTTAAGATGTGTGATCTGACTCAAGAATTCATACTTGAAACAAATCCCCATGTGACGCTGCCGCTGGCCTGGGGACTGTGTGTGAAAGTACTTCTCAAAGTTACGTTAGTATATAATGGAAGCAAGTGTTTAAACAGTGGGACTTTGTGACTTGCTACTGGTTTAAAATAAACCAGTAAGAATGTCTTGTTTTAAATAAATGTGAAGTGCTGAAAGCTGGGTTTTCAGGGTTTCTTTTTCCCTCCATAAACCATTAAAAAATACTTATTTCTGTACAATCTACACATAGTAGGAATTCTGACAGTTCTGGACTTGTGTTACTTGTCAATATATTTTGACATGAAAATCCCGAAGATTTTATAGTGGCCATGGAATTCTGGTCCCCGTAACAAGGGGATTTAGATTCCTCTGCACTGTTTCCCACGGAGTCTACTGGCTTTTCTGGGTTCCAGTTGCTATTGGGGCTTCATATTGAAGCCAGGGCTTTGTGCATGTTTAGTCAAGGCTTGTCACTGAGCTACACCCAAATCCTTCAAGTCATCTTCATGAAGCGTTTACACTGTGAGTCAAACAATATGTCAAATGTCTCTAGTTCATGACCTTTAACCATCACAGCCTCAGGAGAAAGAGAGTGAAGTTACCTACATCCATTGAAAGCTCACTGGGCAAATGTAACTGGCCAAACGAAAAGAATGGAGGCCTTTTTCGTTTGCTATATTTTCTTTCATTTTGAGAAAGATAATTATTTTCAAAATAGTGGACCAAGTGCACTACTTTATAACTTAATTTATCTTTCAAACATGTAATGTTTCAGCTCATGGGAAGGGTCGATGGTGGTTAGTTTCAGGCACTCGTAGATCCCGCTGCAGGACATGGCCGGGATACTCTGCCCTCTTCCCTGAATTCCCTAGGCCAGGGACAGGTGTTCCCCTCTCCCAGAGGTTCTTCACTATATAATCCAGACATTTTGGCTCCCTTTGCTGTCCTCTTTCTCTGTATCTCTCCTCTTTCTCTCTCTCTCCCTCCTCCTGCATGGGGGCTGAGAGCTGCTTCCAATAAATCTGCATTTATATAATATATACATAGTCTTGACATTATCTCATTCCAACATTTCAGTCAGATGGGTCAAACAACACTGAAAGAAAGTTGTTCTGTGCCAGACATTGAGTTATATACCAGAGAGAGAGAGAGAGAGAGAGAGAGAGAGAGAGAGAGAGCATTCAAAACTCCCTATCTTCATGGAGTTTGTGGCTTTAAACCTTTCATTGTTGGTTGTTTGCATTCTGCTTTAACAACTGAGGAAATGCAGCTCCAGTGAATTAAATCGGCCCCAGGGAGAGAACACTGAAGAGCTGGCAATGCTGGTATTTGTTTGAGACAGAATTTTATATAGCTCAGGCAGGCCTATGTAGCTGAGGATGACCCTGACCTTCAGGTTCTCCTGTCTCCACCTCTTGAATACTAGTATTAAAAATGTGTATTACTACATAGTGCTGGGGATATAGGACAATTGGTAGAAGGCTCTTGAGCTCACATGAAGAGTTCAATCCCCAGCACACCCCTGATTTAAATACTTCGGAAGCATTCCTTCTCTGTACAGTGTGCTAAACTGGGTGGTTCCTAAATTGCATGCAGATTATTTGAATAACATTCATTCTTGAGCCTCCTCCCAGTCCTCCAAAATTATAACTTCAGAACCTTGGCCTATGCATCTCTTCAAGCCATCTCTTTCTTGTTGGTAAACCTTGTGGTAAGTGTAGAAGACCCTGCTTATGTCGACAGTGGCACACCTTCATACTAAAGACAAAGTGGTACTAATTTTTTCTTTCTATTGTCTCTTGTCACTCACTCTTAAGCAGGAAGGTGATTTGGCTCTAAATGTTCTGTCTTGATAAGTAAGTGTATTAGCTATGTTTGCAGCTTTCCCAGTAAATCCAAAAGTAAAGTAAGAGAGGAGTAATTACTAAGCAGACATTGCCTGCTACTTATACAGAGCCTAGTAAAACACGATGCAGTGCAATTGTAGAATCTGTTTATAAAGCATGACTTTAGAAATCAAATTTATGAAATATGATTTCAGAAATCAGGTTTATTTCATTCATCTGGATCGAGTAGCCAACTAAATGGATTTTTGAAAAGCCTCCTGCACTAAATGATTATTGCAAAAATAAATTTATGTGACTTGTCAGAAACTCATTTTGCAAGTATCTAATTTTTATCACAGAGTGACTAAAGCTTATTAGCTACTTGATATGAATTCAGATTAACAGGGAAAGCGGTTGCATGGCCTGATTGCATTAACCAAGGAAATTGTCTCCTTGGTGTAATGGGGTTTTTCTCTTTTCTGCTTGGCTATCATTCTATGCTGATGATGTGTCTCATGAATATGTATAGAAATTGTAAGGAAAGAGAATTCATGCGGGTCATTTGAATATAAACTGGTGCATGCTGAAGGATTTAGACAAGTCACCCTGAGTCCATTTATGCAAAGATTTTAAACTGTAATGCTGTGGCTCACCATTTTGCATGACAGCTTTGTGGGACTCTAATTTGTAAGAGGAAAAGAATGTTCACAGAGTGTCTGATATGATCTGTTGTGGCTTCCTTCTAACCCCAATGCCAGTACAGTCACCTTGGGATGCTGGTCACAGAGGCATCGTTTAACTTTTCCATTTACAGGTCTATTTGCTTTCCTGGGAAGAGGATGGAACCCACCTGGATATTTAGCATTTCTGCAGTGTCTTAGACGTGTTTAGACATCTGTATAAGCAAGTCTTCAATACTGGGTTGTTCATCATTTTCTACTTAAGTTCAGGAGTTCCTTTTACATAGACCACAGTGCCAGTGACACTTCCTGGAGGTGCACAGCAGGATAGCTCTGCAAAAGAAAAGTTCATTCGATTGTCAGGCAATGATTTGACACCTACCTGGAGACCTGTGCTTCTGATTAGCTCATATTCTTGTGTAACATAATCAATAGAATCTTCATAGCTTTTTTTCCCATCCAGTTTCTTTTTTCTTACTGCTCTGTAATGTTTGTAATAGCAAATGACACTTGCTAGGTTATTTAGGACAAAATTCTACACATTCTAACTTAAATAAGTAGCCTTCAACTTTTTATGAACAAATTTATAGTTTGATCTAGAAAATTCTCCTCAGCTTCTCAGATTTCCTAAAACTCTACTGTTTCCACAGAAAAAGAAGGGAAATGACTTACCATTCCTGCCAGACAAGCAACATACTGTTTACCATCGAATGCTTATACTTGTTTTGAAAAATAAAATTTTCATTACATTTTGCAATTTCATTAAATTATTTTTCTTGTGAGTATGTGTTCATGTGTATAGGTGCAGGTGTACATGTATGTGTGTGTATGTGTGTGTGTGCAAGTAGATGCCAGAGGTCAAGCTCAGCGATCATTCCTCAGAAGCCCATCCATTCTTGTTTTGGGGACCAAGTCTCTCACTGGGACCTTGGGTCCCAGATATCTGCATGTCTTGCCCTTCAAAGTATGAGGTTACAGAAGTGCGTCACCATGCCTTAAACTTAAAATTAGGTAGAGTGATTCTTCCCAGGTTGTTTTCCTCTTTTGTTTTTTGCTCAGTGTGACAGTGCATACCTTTAGGGGAATGTAGAGAGCCGTTTGTTTGGCTAGCTGCTTTGTTATTGTGTATTCTGCAAAAAACATGCTTTCACCCTGACTTTTACCTTGCAACAGAGATAAACAGGATGCTTTACCAAGTTCCTTTAACTTGTTTGTGTGATCTTGGACCATATCTGCTACAGGGAAGTGGTTTAAGAAAACAAATTTGTCTGTTCCATGAACCCCTTCCTTGTATTGATGTGACTTGTTTTGCTTTGCCTATAAAAAAGAGCTGTGGAATAAACCCCAAGATGCAGTATTTACTAACAGTCCTCTTGAGCTGATCCCTTGTGTCTTGCTTTATTTTTTTAATCCTCACTTCCCACTCAGGTACTGTTTGACTTTGTTGGTAGGCTCTGGCAGGGGAAAAAGAAGCAAGTGGATCTCTTTGGGTTCTAGGCCAGCCAAGACTACATAGTGAGACCCTGTTTGGTTGGTTTGTATTTTATTAAGGATACATATTCTCTAGAAGGCTTTGTTTCAGATAAGAAGTTCATCCCTAAATGAGGTTTGTTGAGACTTACAAATAAAGCCATTTAGGCCACAAGACTTGTCCCCCCTTCTTTCCTTTGCTCTCCCCTTCCCTTCCCTTCCCTTCCCTTCCCTTCCCTTCCCTTCCCTTCCCTCCCTTCCTTCCTTCCTTCCTTCCTTCCTCCCTCCCTCCCTCCCTCCCTCCCTCCCCTCCCCTCCCTTCCTTTTCCTTTTCCTTCCCTTCCTTTCCTTTTCCTTTTCCTTTTCCTTCCCCCTTCCTTTCCTTTCCTTTCCTTTCCTTTCCTTTCCTTTCCTTTCCTTTCCTTTCCTTTCCTTTCCTTTCCTTTCCTTTCCTTTCCCCTTTCCCCTTTCCCCTTTTCCTTCCTTCCTTTCTTTCTTTCTTTTTTTCCTTCCTTCCTTCCTTCCTTCCTTCCTTCCTTCCCCTTTTCCCCTTCCCCTTTTCCCTTTCCCCTTTTCCCTTTCCCCTTCCTCTTTCCCCTCCCTTTCCCTTTCCTCTCTCTGTTCCCTCTTCTGTCTCCTTTTTAACTCTTCTTCCTACTGTACTCCCTCCTCCCCCTTCTCTCCCTTCTCTCCCTTCTTCCCCGGATGGATAGGGAAGGGGCTCACAAAGTCTGTATGTAGTTCAGGAGCTGTTCTTGGTAATTGATGGCTGCTGGAGGAGGAAGAATATCAATTTTATATAGGAATGTTTGACACAATATGTTCACTTTTAAGATAATCTTATTCTTTCTTTTTCTTATGTAAATTTCAGACAGTTCTGATTTCTGGGAATTAATATTTTATCTAAGTTTTCCAATGTGTAAACTTAGAATATGTATAAAACATATTATTTTTATTTTTTTCTTAATGACTGCTTCCCAAATTTTTAATTAAATTATTGAATAGATAGTAAAAACCAAGGTTCCTAAGTAAATTCCTTCCTTCTTAGGCTGGTCAGAGTTGGATGAGTTTTAAACACGAGAGAGACACCATCTACCCTGCTGTAAAGAAAAAAGACACTTATGGGTAGTTGCACCAAATTAATTTTCACCGAATTTCTATAACTTGCTCCTGAGACAAACCTAACACCAAAATGAAGAGGTTGTGCTAAGGCCCTTCTTTGTCCTTACAACATACCTGTAACCACTGTGTTTCCTGTTTTGGGAACCGTGAAGATTCTGTACTCAGTCGAAGACTATTTCATCTGAAGTATAATAGATTTTGCCTCACTTTGGGATAGTTTTTGCTATCAAACTCCAAGAAAGAGTAAGAGAAATGGAGGGTTGCTTTTCCTTGTATTGCTTTAGATTGAGAATCCTAATTTACCTTTAATTTTGTCCACACAGTACTCAGCAGCAGAGTGGCTTAATTTGCATGATTTTTGGTGTAGATTCTAGAAGAAGTAGGGCCCTTTACTTTTCCTAATTTGTGATAATCCACTTCCTTAAAACTATAGAAAAAAAAAAAAAAAAAAAAAAAACAACATAAAAATACATGCATGGTTTTGACTCCCTCTGCTGGCCATTTCTATATACTTCAGTTTTAGACAAGATTTTGAGAATTTCCTGCATGTATACAATAATGTGTTTTGATAAAAGTCCCTCTCTTCATTCTAACTTCTCCCATATCCCCATCACTGTTCTTCACTCACAACTTTATGTGCTCTCTTTAAAAACCACCGGAGGACCAGCCATGGAGCATGGGTAGCCTCTCAGGTCAAATTCCTGAAGAAAACTGATCCTCTCCTCCTCCTAGCACCCATCAGTTGCCAAGAGTCCTGAGCTAGAACTGGGACTTTTGTGAACCCCTCCACATCTATGCTGGATCTTGGCTGGCTTGATTTTGTGTATGTCTTATTCATGTGTCAACCTGTTATGAGCTCATGTATGCAGTGGCCCTGTCATGTCTGGAAAATACTTGTTCTCGGCAATCCTCCATTACCTCTGGCTCTTACTATCTTTCCACCCCATCTTCTAAGATGGTCCCTGAGTTTCTCAGGGAAGGGCTGAGTATTCTACAGCCTCTTATCCCCTGCTCCTCTGCCAGTTGTGGGTATCTGCATTCATCCCCATTTACTGCGTCTCTGATGAGGATTAGGAGATCTGCTCACCTATGCGTCTAACATAAGTATTTGGGGGCAGTTTAGCACTATGTCCATTTAACAGTATAAAATAGTGGTTTCTCCTTGAGGGCCTGTGATAGATAGTTAGATAGATAGATAGATAGATAGATAGATAGATAGATAGATAGCCAGGAGAGATGAAGACTCCAGGTCATTACCAGCTTGACTTTTCATGTCCTATGGTTCAAATATATGGCCTTCTTGGCCGTATGGTCAACCATACCATCAAACTCTCAATGGTAACTAAGAACAATGTCAGTACAGGGTATGTGTGTGTGTGTGTGTGTGTGTGTGTGTGTGTGTGTGTGTGTCTATGGGACCAAAAAGTGGAAAAGAAGTAACTGGATTTTTGTTTGTATGGTGTATGGGAGAGGCATTACTCCCTCACATACCAAAGAGGGTAACTTTATTTAAACTTTTGTTGTATGTATACATGTGGAAACTGGGATTAGGGAGAAGATGAGGGAGACAGAGTCACCAGTCCAGGACACAGACTGCAGAGACCAGCATGGAGTGCAGACTTGTCTTACTGAGCAGCAGCAAGATTTTTTTATACAGCCTTTGGACCAATGGGGAGTTGACTTGAGGTCTGGGGCAGCCAACCATGCCACTGTGTCACTCTGTCACTATGGGGAGGTGCCAGGCTGCCAGCACCCCAGGGAATCTCCGTGAAGATGGAGAAAGCAGTCACCACCCTGTTCTGGGCCCATTCTGAGGCTCTACCAGTTTGCTGGGAGCCTCCTTTTGTGTCACAAGGTTTGCTGTCGGACACGGGCACTCATGCTTTTGAACAGTGTGGAAGCTCCCCTCACCATTCGCCAGACCTCACCAGGGACTGCAGTACCCGTATACACAAGCATATTTAAGGCTAGGACTATCACTCAGCGGTGGAAGACTTGCACACCCAAGTCCTAGCTTAAAACCCCAACACTACAAAAAAAACATTTTGAAAAAAAAATCTTTAAAGATTATTTGGATTCGATGATACTGAGGGTTTTCCAACATATTTATAAATAAAGTATTTTCTCAAATGTTTATTTACATCATTTTATTTTTCAAACTTCTGACAGATTGTTCAACAAGTTTGGTATTCTTTTTAACCCCAGAACTGACATTTAAAACAAAGGACACATTTAGCAGAAACATTAAATTAATGAAATCAAGTGGCTGAAATGTTTAGCTGGGCTATGTCTCGCTCTCAGGCTGTCTGGTATCACCCTATCCTGCTATGACAATGTCTCCCTCTGTCCACTCAGTGTCGTACTTGAGCGGCTATGTACGTGTTCAGTTTGTTTACAACTGCTATTCCTTCATGTTCTCAGGGACACTCCCTGCTTGTGAGAAATGGTGCTGCCATCCAATCCACTACATTGACATGCCAATCCTCTATTTTGCCTGTATCTTGTTAACCTCTCATCATCTTTGCCCCTACTGGATAACCTCTAGATCACATCTCCAGACTTCCCAGATTGCACATGTCAAGCATATATTTCTTTCTTTTCTTTATCTTTCCATGTTGTGTTGTCTTTTTATGTCCTTGCTTGGTTTTCAACTGCAACTGGCTTTGGCTAACTTAAGTTTTAAAAAAGTGAGGGAGGGGCTCTCTTCACTGAATGCACAAGCCTAACTTCAGAAGGAATATACCTGGGCTGATTTATGAACTGGGCACCAACTTAGCATACACAGTGTCCCTTAGGGTCAACTGTTTGTGTTCAGATGAGCAAGCTGAACTGACAAAAGTTGAGCCATCAGGTGTCAGAGTAGACAATAAAAGCAACAAACCAAGACCCAAAAAGACCCCTAGCTACTTCCTGTGATGGAACAAGGCTGATTATGCTGTCTCTTTCATGGACCCTAATGTTAAACCTTGGGTTGAGTTTCTGTATCAGGTACCAGCATGGAACCAGTCATTCTGAGATCTTTGGGGGAAAGTATAAGGATGGACATAATGCCTTTTGGATAATTGGATTATGATCAAACACAGTCCTATGTATGCTAAAACCTCTTGTGGTCCAGAGAAAAGAATGGCTCAGTGGTTGCGATTGCAGAAAATGTGAACTATGTTAGACTGTGTAACCTTGAAGACTTGGTTTCTTTACCCAGTTGCTTTTGACATTGTGTGAGATGGTGGGAACCACTGGAAGAGTGTATCCCAAAGGAGACACTACAAGGCTAGATGACATGAGATGCCAGGCATGTTATGCTTGATCAGTGAGGAGGCCAAGCAAATCCTATGTAGTTGCTTCTGGTTCTCAGGAGGCACATTAAGACGCTCCTGCCTGTTTGGCTTGTTAGATCCACCACTTAACTTTCGTAGTGCTGTGCTGGCTCTGATCCCGAAGCAACATAACTGAGCCCATCTTGTCAATTTACTAATCTAAGCAAACAGTGAAGAGAAAGCCTTTTAAAAATCCTCTGTAAATAAAATATGGGTAGCTGTACTGAAGATATGGGTTTGGATTCTTTTCAAATGCAGTGCTATTAATAATTTACCTCAGATTTTCCTTTAACACAAAAGAGTCTTAAGTAAATTTTGATAATGTTTAATGAATTATTGTTCCGTATAAGGTACTATAAGGATGGCATTATGAGGCTGATGTGAGAGCTCAGTGACTAAGAACACATACTGTTTTTGTTTTGTTTTGTTTTTTTCCTGAGAACTAGAATTTGATCCTCAGCACCCATGTCAAGCAACATGGGTGCTTTGTGACAAAAGTCACAACGTTTTGTGACTCCAGCTTAAAGAGGATCTGATGCCCCTGACTTCTATGAACACCCTTAACATACACATATGCATACATATGTGTATACACATATACACAAACACACACAGAGATATGCACATATACATATGAATACGCATACAGATGGAGATACATACACACATACACAGAGATATACATATACACAGACATATGCATGCACAGACACATACATATCAATAATTAAAATAGTTAAAAAATAATTTTAGAGCTAGGTGTGGTGGCGAACACCTTTATCCAGCACTCAGGATGCAGTGGCAGGCGGATCTACTTGAGTTCAAGGTAAGCCTGGTCTATAAAGCAAGTTCCAGGATAGCCAGTGCTACAAAGAAAAATGTCTTGAAAAACAAGCAAACAACAACAAAAAGATTTTAGGTTCTCACTTCTCCTGAAAGGATTATGGAGAGGTATCTTGATTTTTATGTGCCTTATAAACACTAATGATAGATAAATGGGCTGAGATCATAATGTCACACAATGTCAATTTTTTTTGGTAGGTATGTTATATACCTTAATACCTAATGTTTTAGAAAATGTAAAGTCTACATATAACCAATTACCTTTGTTTTCACTATTTTTGAGAACAAATGGCTTTCCTGTTTTTGTAAAATAATTCACTACTGGGAATTCAAGTAATGCAGAAAGATACACAGATAACCTTATCAAAGAGGATAGATTCCCTGAACAACTAGTGAAACCCCATTCTGGTGATGACTACATCTATCCAAATCAGTAACACATGGGATGCGAGTTTAAAATTGTGTTTCTATAGTCTCTAACCATGTAACAGGAGGTAGTGAGTTTTGTTGCTTTTCAGGTGTTGTTAATTTTATTTATTTTATTTTTATTTTTTATTTTTTGCCTTTGTGCTTCACATCTAATCAAGCTGTCCTCTAGTTCTTGTCCATTGCTAATTTCCACAATTGCTTTTTTTTCTTGGCACTCATCTGGAGTTTTCCTGGATTTGTGTATGATGCATATATGTATGTGTGTGTTTGCACACCGTCAGCCTCGTTTTCTGTAGGGTGTCTGCAGCTGCCACTGTACTTCCTTCTTGTGTGATCCTGGGCAGGTCTGCCCTGGCTCTATTTTCTCTGATACTATGCCAGAGCTGTCCTGGTTCTTTTGCGTATTTGTGTAAAATCAATGCGTCTTTCCATTTAGAATGCCAGGTGGATGTTTCAGTATTGAATTCTACTTTCTTTTAATAAAAGCTTAAAGGGAACCTTATAGTGCATCTATTAGTGGGTTCAGCTTTCACCTTTCTCGGTTCAGCTTTTGCTAACAGACCTGTAACAAGAGGATTTGCTCACTTTGTCAGGCTGTGTCTAACCCCCCAGGGGATACCCCAGGTTGCAGATTCACTGTTGTATTCCTGGGCCTTTGATTCCTCCTGAGCCTGTGGTGGTAGCGGTGGGACGCAGGGGGTGCTGCTCTTCCCTTTTCCTGCTTTCATTTCTGCTTAGCACAGGGAAAAGGGGTTCAGGACGTGAAGGAAGACACAGAGGTGTTGGGGGAAGCCTTTTGTCCTGTGGCTGCAATGTAACATTTTCCTTGTCTTTAAATTTGCGAGCTTCCTGTTTCTTGTGTGGAATAATAAGGTGTAATTTCCCGTCTTACTGTTTCCAACAGCATTGAAGAGTAGCCCCTGGAACAGTCTAAACTCCACCATGACCTACATCAGCTCTCAGATACCTGTGTTCTCCCGGGGTTTGCCATGATTTTCCCTTGGCTAACCACTGACTTCCAATTCTGTTTCTTGTCCAAACCGGGGATATACTACATTTTGTGGGCACATACAAAGCATGAACTGGGAACTCTCAGGAAGATTCTTATATATTTGTTTGTTTCTTTGTTTGTTTTTGAGTGCCGCCTTTTCCCAGCACCATTCCAGCAACTTTGGGACCACATTTAGTATCCAACTCAGCTGTGGCTCTTTTCTTAGTGTGTTAAGGAAAGCTGCTTTTCTCCATTACCGCTGATACTTTTCCTGATGTGTGCTACTGATGTTCACTAGTTTTTATTTTCTTCACCAGTTAGTAGATTTAAAACAAAACAAAACAACACTGTTCTATGTCTACATGGGAAGCAGCATCTAATCTCTCTCAAATGGTGTTCAAGGGTGAAAATTAATGAAGAAACAAGTCAGGCTTTCACAATTTTATGTGTGAACATCAATCAGTCCTTTAAATGGCAGGAGCCTCTGGGAGGTAGAACTGAGGAAACTAGGTGCAAATGAAAATGGAGAGGTGAAAATTCCAGATATCTTTTTCAACTTCCAGCTGGAGAATAGATTAGAAAAAGATCAATTTGTGTATCACAGAGTCTATTTTTGTTTCATTTTAATTAGGGTTTCCATCCCTTTCTCTACCCTACCCTCCATTTGGTGAGTGTAAGTGAAGTCAGACAAGGTTTTGGCTGACAAATGTAGCCTGTAGCTTTGACACCAATTTTTTTTTCATTTTTCTTTTCTTTTTCTAGACATTCTGTTTCCTTTCCATGTCACCACCTGTTATGCAAATACTCAGAGAGCAGATTGTGTTCAAGCAGTCCTCATTCCTCAAGTATCTCACCCAAACAGGAACATTTACATAATGAACTCACAAATACAAATGCACAATCAAAAACATCACACCCTTTGGAGTCTGGGGAGAAACTATGGACTGAACAGTGACATGTTGACCATTTACAAAAGCTTTGGTTACATCCCAATTGATTCTCCCACACCTATGAGGTAAGTGCCGACTGCAGATAAAACAGGGCTGGCAGCTGTTCTGGGGTGGGGGTGCAGAGGTGTGCACACAGTGTTAGGGTGGAAGAAGGAAAACAAAGACTATGGCTCCTGAAAGAGATGTTCCCTAGGGTGTTTGTATTTGTTCTCAGTCTGGGATGAGCCTTGGGAAGCGGGAAATATTGATTCTGCCCTATTGATCCTTTGCTTCCTGCACCTAACAAGGTAGGATGAGTCACCGACTTCCAAAATGTTTCTCAGCTCGATAGTTAGCAAGCCATAGCCAGGAATGGTCTAGAATGCCTAGACACTGGCCTACAGCACTGGCCGACTTAATAATATATATCAAAAGCATCCATAAAAGGTCATTTCAGTGAGATTGAATCTCAGGGATTCAGAAAGTGTAAGATAGCAATATAGAGAAGTAAAAATGAATATACATTTTACACACACACACAAAGCCATGCCTCACAAGGAAGGAAGAGCCTTTCTGAAGCCTAGCCAGCCCACCTCCCTTCTTCAGCCCAATCCATCACAGTTTACCCTTGGTACTTTGCATTTAGGGAGAGACCTTTGTGATACTTCCTCCTTCATTTTCCCATCAAATTTTCACTTGCAAAATTGGAGTGTTAATCGGGACACAGAAAATTGGGCCTGAAAGTGGTTCTTAAAGAGACAGAGCCATTCTCTGTCTCTAATTCCTTCAAGAAACATGGAGTGGGGTAGTTGGAGGGTGGGGGGAATGACAGGAGAGCTCTCCAAACACTGGAATCTTCTCCCCATTGTCCCATAAAAACTTCCGAGACTGTTTCCCTTTTTGTAAACAAGGGTTGATATAGATGGCTTCTGTGTCATTTTTCCAAACTCCTCACCAATCCTCTGCTCCTCACTTTGCTTCACTGGAACCCATAGGTAGTAGAACCCCGTAGGGTTCAGAAACTACCCCTGGGGTTAGTGAACAAGTGCTGATTGACTTCTGAAAATAACCACTTGCATTTGGGGATGGGATGCTGAAGGATAGATTTGGAGAGGCTTCTTGATATGTCCAGAGTTCACTTAGGGTTGGAGGAAATTTTGGGGGAAAATGTCCAGAGATTGACTTACTTTACTATACACCAAAATATAACTCATGCCTATTGAGTGGAGGGAGTATGAGTACACAAAGGGACTCTGAGAAGAGACATATGCAGAAGAAGGGGCTCCAGACAGGACCAGGTTCACGGTAGAAGAAAGGGCAAGTTCCCAGGAAAGCTGGGGGTGATGCTACATTTCCATTCAACACGAGCTAGAAACTGGTTGGGCAGCTGGGCATGGTGGCACACACCTTTATTCCCAGAATTCCACTAGGCACAGGCAAGTTGTTCTCTGTGAATTCAAGGCCAGTGTGGTCTGTAGATCGAGTTCCATTGACAATCAGGGCTACACAGAGAAACCCTGTCTTGAAACACCTCACCACCACCACCCTCAAAAAAAAAAAAAAAAAAAAAAAAAAAGGAAGATTAAACAATTTTAGAGCAGGGATCCTCAAAGTGAGCAGTTCTGATTCTTGTCTGTGGTTCTCTCCTGACCAGAGACAGAAATACCAGAAGTATTTGGAGACCCTAGTTTTTAGTCTGGTCTGTTTTGGTTACGTTCCTTGTTGCTGTACCAAAATGTCTGATCAAAGCACTTAAAGAAGAATGGGCTTATTCTGGCTTATTCCAGGGAAGTCCATTATGGCCAGACAGGCATGGTGGCAGGGACGTCATGTAGCTTAAGTCACACTGTGTCTACAGTCAGGAGGTAGTGGGGAGGGTGGGATGGCACTGCCCGGGGAAGGGTGGGTATGCTCACTTTAATTATCCTTGATCCTCCTACAGACATGGGAGTAGTGTAGAGATGAATGTAGGGGGAGCTCAGAGGATGGCTAAGGGCAGGGTATGAGGCTTGTCTCTGACGGAAGATTAGATTTTGTCAAGTTGCCATCATACAATTTGATACCATCACTTTGTACTTGCCTTCCTCCCACTGTTCTTTATTTTCTCTTACCTCTAATGAGGTACTAGTGTGTAGGCAGCTGGGTTTGTTTTCCAGAGAACTGTGGATAACACAGAATGCAAAAATGTGGGCTTGAAGTAGAAAAAATGGAAGAAGCTTTGCTGCATTTAGGAAAGCTAGGTATCCATAATAGATTAGTGGTAGCAGGCCTTGGCTCTGCATCCATCCTCAAGCTGGGCTGACTCATTTAGAGGGCAAGGATAAAGGATGGCTATGGAATCCCAACTCCAGTCAGCCCCCGTTCTGCAGCTAGTGGTCACAAGTAGACAACTTTAAGGACCTTCTCATGGACATATGTGCCCAGACAGTACAGAGACAGCTTTAGGGGTGAAATTATTCACAGCATCACTTTATATCAGTAAGTAGTCAGTTGTCAGTACATATGGAAGAGAATTTGTGTGCTAGATCATTGTGACTGGCAGTGATCTCTTTGGACAGAATTCTGGAGGTCTGTGCTCTTAGAAGAGAATCTCTTAAAGGTACAGATCACATTCCTTAATCCTCACCACAGTCCAGGGAAGCACAGTCATTTCCGCATTGCATCATAGGAAAGTATGTGAGATTACATAGACTGGGGATTTGAACCTCTTTTACTAAGCCACAACTGTGTTTTTTGAGACAGCCAAAAAGAACAAATGAAGTTCACAAGGGATTCGAAACAGTTTGAGTTGATTAGTGACTTTACTTCAGCAATGAATCAAGACACAAGGAGAATGTCTTAAAGACTGAAGGGAAATTGGGCTTCTCTCAAGTTATGCCAGGTAAGCCAATTCGTGTTTGGATCACAGACCTATAATTACGTAGATTCACATACACCTTTTTCAGATGTGCATACACTGGGGAAACATGCAGAGTGTTGTAGAACTAAATGTATTTGTATATGTTCAGCATACTGTATAATTGACTCAATTAGCCACGTGGGGATTATTCACTTTTAATTCGCAATCTGGCTTCTCTCTGTTACAGTGTTGCTGGGTTGCTCCAGGAATGCCAACTAATTTAAATAATAATTTAAGTAAAACATAATTAGGAGGAAAATTAAATTCGATCTTTTGCCAGCTCTTGAACAGTCTACTATTGAAATGTAACTCTAATCCATGTGCTGTCTTTTCATTTTCCAATGCATTTTCTCTCACAGGATTTGATTGCTATGATTATTGCAGTAACTTCCTGTATAGTTTTTCTGATTATCTCTTTCCAATCAGACCACCATTCTGACTGTAATCTTAAAAACAAACAAACCTCCTACATGGCTACACATTTATCTGTGGATAAATGCACAGGCCAAAGCCTCTCACAGAAGCTGCTTCTAGCTTTACTTCCAGACTGTCTTTGACACCCAGCCAATCATTCTTCTGTTCCTCAGCCTTTGCTCACTTTCTTCTGCTGAAACACCCCCACAAGGGTGTCTCATATGAAAGGAAACTTTCATATCTTCCAGCCCTACTTTGCTACTCCCACCCCTTAACATACTCGGTTCTTTGAAAAAAAAAAATTAAGGTGTTGGTGAAAATGCACAGTCTCCTTACTCTCCTGTAAGGAGAAACAGGAGCGCCTGGCGGCGAGACTTGGCCCTTCCGGTTTTCCGTCGGGCGCGCCGTGATTGGCTGGGCTGTGCACAGCTGACAGTCGCGAGAGCGAGGGAGCCTCAAGGATGGCGGCGTCCGCGGCGCTCATCCTGCCCGAGAGCCCCAGGTAGCGGTCAGGCTGAGCGCCCCGCCGCGCTGGATGGATTGTTGGGGTGGGAGCAGGGGCGTCACCACCTCCTGCTGCGGTGGTGCAGTCGGCCAGGGTCGGGAGCCCGAGCGGAGCGGCGGAGAGACTCTCGGGCGCAGAGGAGGACATGGGCGGGACGTGGAAAGGGTGGGCGGGGTGTGGTGGGCGGGACGTGGAAAGGGTGGGCGGGGTATGTGGTGGGCGTGGCGCGGAGGAGGCTGGGCGGGGTGTGTGGTGGGCGTGGCGCGGAGGAGGGTGGGCGAGGTGTGCGGTGGGCGGGACGTGGAAAGGGTGGGCGGGGTGCGGAGGAGGGTGGACGGGGTGTGTGGTGGGCGTGACGCGGAGGAGGGTGGGCGGAGTGTGTGGTGGGCGTGGCGCGGAGGAGGATGTGGGTGGGGTGGGAGCGGCGTGCTTCCTCCCGGAGTGGTTCTTCTGCTCTGAGTTCGCAGGCCTGGTGCCCCCCCCCCCCCCCGCTCCCCTCTCCCCCCGATCGTCTGTACTAACTTGAGTGACTGAGCGCAGGTAGTAGAAGTGACTAGACGCTACCTGAGTTCTGACCACTCTCTTAGGAAAATACTCTGTCTTTAGTTATTTCAGATCTGATGATAGTGAGGAATGGTCATGCTGGTACTACGGAGTGATGAACAAGTAACACTTATTAATAGCCCTTTGAAACCAAGGTTCAGTAGTTAAGGCATTAGTGGCTTATTTAGCCAGTTTTGGCACCACTGAGTGTTACCTTTTTATGTAGTTTTTAGTTTTTTGGGTGTGTTAGGTAAGGCTGGCTGGGTCTGGAGATGCAAAGCCCAGTTGTAAAGTTGTTTTTTTTTTTTTTTTTTTTTTTTTTTTTTTTTGACGGAGCAGTTCTTAAAATTGTTGCCTAGGCTGGCCTCAAACTTGTGGACCTAAGATCCCTGTAGCCTCCCAATAAGCTGGCACAATTGGCCATCCCACCACACCCTGCTCAGACTCCCCCTATTAAAACAAAATTATTTCAGAAAAAAAAACCAGACGAAGTTTGTGGAGGCACAGGAAATACTCATGTATGCAGGCAAATATTGAAGGTTGAACACAACACTCCTGCATTGGGAAGAAGACAGTTGGTATAAGTTTTTCCCTCTTTCACTGGATCTGACAGCCACTTCTTTGTTTCAAGCCCATGTCCTGAGGGAATGCACAGTATGAAGGCACATTCACTAAATGTAAACAATTTGAAATTGGTTATTACAAGTGATACAGGTTGCAAGGTAACTGTGCACTCCAAATAATCAAGTATGTATTATCTTCCCCCTCTGCTCACCAACACTTGCCATCGGTATCCTTCATGGTTTTGGTGTAATCTCCTAATTGGCTGTTTCCTTCCTTTCAGAGTTCTATTTTGGATTAAATGGTAGCATGCATTCCCATTCTCTAAATTACGGCCATTCCCTGATAGGGTACATACCTCCCCAACTAATTTGCTTGGGAAGAGAAAACTTGTGAGATGTACCTTTCAACAGGAGTGTTTCAGGAGAGGCATCTTTTTGGAAATGCTCATACTGATTACCTGTCATTCATGTCACGTTATTTCACTAAAAGAACATAGCTACCAGAGTTGTTGAAATAAAAACGTACAGACAACAAGGGAAAATGCACTTTAAAAGTAATTTTGAAACTTTGTTTACACGTTTATTTAGCATGAAGAAAGCAGTGCCGCTGATAAATGCAATAGACATGGGGAGATTCCCACGACTTCTTAGCCGAATTCTTCAGAAGCTTCACTTAAAGGTTTGCATTTCTGTATTCCTGTGGTTTGTAACCCCTCTGATTCCCCTGAAACATGACACTGTTATGTGGAGGACTGTGAGATAGAGTGCTCTCTGGAACTCTAGATATGTGGAAGACTTGATAATGCTCTCTGGTCAGAAGTCCAGGAAACTTTGTATTCTGTAATTAACTAAAAAAAAAAAAAAAAAGTGGGGCTTTGTAGAATGTTTTGCATGCTAATGCTTGGGTCATATATTGAAGGGTGAAGGTTTGATGTTGGAATTGTTATATCTTGGTATATAATGTTCTGTGGGACGTTCTTCCTGGTAATGATAGTTCAGCCTAGGGATGGAGAAATGGTTCAGTGGTTAAGAGCCTGTCCTGAATCTAGGCAGTCATTGTACAAGCCTTTCATCTCAGCATTTGGGAGGCAGAGGCAAGTAGATATGTCTCTGAGTTTGAGACCTACCTGAGGTCTACAGAGTGAATTCCAGGACAGCAGAGGCTACACAGAGAAACCCTGTCTCCAACTCCTACTCTGCCTCCGCCCTCAAAAGACCACATACTACTCTTGCAGAAGACTTGATTTGTTTTCCCAGTACTCACTTAGTGGCTTATAACCATCTGTAACTCCAGTTGCAGGGATCTGATACCTTCTTCTGACTTTCTTGGATTTCTGTATGCATATGGTACATGTAAACTCAAGCAGGCACACATGCAAAACCTACAAAGAATAAAGACAATTTAAAAATAATTCAGTCAGTATTTCTTCTCACAGTATTTAATCTCTGAATTTTCTCTTTTATTTCAAGGGTACAATTGGTTTGGCTATATGTATGCTTGGTAATTAGTTCATTATTTGGTAACCAGTTCAATTTGTGTTCTTTATTGGGTTATAAAATTGCATTGGCCATGTTATGGGGCACACACCAAATGCTCTGTATATTTCTAGACACCAACATTCAGTTATGTCCAGGACTCTCATCTCTCTCTCTCTCTCTCTCTCTCTCTCTCTCTCTTCTCCCTTCCTTCCTTCGTCCTCCCTCCCCCCCTCTTCACCAGAAGACAGCCCCAGACCCATGGCCTATTTCCTCTGAATTATCTTTCAAATCCAAATTTTCCACATCAGAACCTTCTTGTTTCCTGGCTTTAGGCTAGTATCTGTTGCTCATAATCTTTTTGGTTTTGCTCTTTTGCATTCATGTATTTTTCTTTTTTAAAAGATTTATTTATTTATTTATATGTAGCATTCTGCCTGCATGTGTGCCTGCATGCCAGAAGAGGGCGCCAGATATCATTATAGATTCTTTTGAGCCACCATGTGGTTTCTGGGACTTGAACTCAGGACCTCTGTAAGAGCAGCCAGCAGAAGTGCTCTTAACCTCTGAGCCATTTCTCCAGCCCCTATGTATTTTTATAAACATGTATGAGTGTTTTTATAAAACGTATTAATGTTTTGTTGCATGTGTATATGTATATCACATGTGTTCTTCGTGCCCACTGAGGCCAGGCCAGAAGAGTGCATTGAATCCCACAGAGCTGAAGTTAGAGATGATTGGGAGCTGCCTTATGTGGGTGCTGGGAACAAAACATGCCTTTTGCAAGAGCAGCAAACACTCTTAACCATGGAAGCATCTTTCCAGCCCCTAGCTGATTCCCAATAAGACCATTCCAGTAGCATTTATGAACATCAGTGATTGTCCCTTACCCCTTGGAGAAAACTTCAGAATCCTTACTGTGTGTGAGTGTGGGATCCATTAGGATATGCAGTGGTCTATGTTCTCCTTACTTTGCATTCGCAATCCCACTGGACAGGGCACATTTACTACAGTGTGCTGGGGCCTTTTTCAACTATATGTTGTGCATGCCTTCTTGTCCTTGCTTCCACATGCTCTTGTTCCCTGCTTCACTGAGAGAGTGTATTGTGTGAGTCTCTTCTCTGTGCTTCCAGAACATCTGCTTGATTCTCAGCTCACTTTAGCACTGTCTTGTTTCTCAAGTAGAAGACCACCACCAAACTCCCTCACCAGTCTTCCTACCTGTAACCTTGAGAGGCATACCTTCCTCATTGATATAGCTCCCTTCCCCAATACATTACTCATTATACAGTTGGCACTTAGTGAATGCTTTTGGAGTTAATTCTTTTCTTTCACATGAGAAGTGCAAAACCAGAATAGGACCTCTCTGTCTCCACCTTCAGTAAATTGGGATGTAGATGGTGAGACAGGAGGAATAACAGTAGCAGGAGCAGGAGCAACTGCCTGTGGCATATCTCATCTTGGCATATCAGCAGTCTGCATTGGGAAACACCGACGAAGTCAAACAAACATCTGGAGCTGAAAACTTAGAAAGAGGTATCGGTGGCCTCAGATCTTTAAAAAATAGTGGCTATAACTCATTAATGAAAAACTTTCTGTGTTTGATCCCATAGGAGAGATTTGGGGCCCCTGCGTGAAACCTGTTGATGTAGCTGTTGCGTGCTTCTCTCTGTAGAGCCAGCTGTCTGTGTCCTTGACTAGGCACACTAGAAACAGCAGAACAGACTGGTGAAGGGGAAGCAGGGAGCGGAGGTGCTGCTGAAATGGGGCAAATGGGCAATTTCAAGAAGTGACTGCCATTTATGAGATGAAGTGAAGAAGGAAACGAGATAAAACAAATACAAAGCACAGCTGTCTGAGGTGGTCTAAACTTAAAGCAGAAAAAACCATCCATTTCTCAGCCCAGAATCCCAGTGATTCATTGAGTCAGCACAAAAAGCTCATTTGGTTTCACTTACGGTGGTGTGGAGCGCATGTCATAATTCAGATCAGCAGCACACCAGCTTCCTTTCACGATGGGCTTCCCTTTGCTTTTCGGTTTTCTTTCTCCATATGAATAAGCCACTCTTCTGTATGCCTACGCAGGGCTGACTGCTTGCTGTGTTTGCAGGCCGAGAGCAGTTTCAGTGAAGAAGAGGAAGAAAAACTTCAGGCTGCCTTCTCCCTAGAGAAACAAGAACTTCACCTGGTTCTGGAAACAATAGCATTTGTTTTGGAACAGGTATTTTTATTGCCTCAGATTTCCTGTTTACTGCATATTTTCATGACTTTAATATCTGTGGCTTTCTGTATTTTTATGTAGCTATGTAGAATGGGTGCAATTAGGATATTTTAATCAAGAGTATCAACATGCTGAAACATTTTTGAGTGCATGGCTTCTATCCATACATCATTCTGCAAAAGTAAACGTGATATAGCAGTAGTAAAGATTGATCAATGGGAATTGGGTCTTTACCTTATTTTAACTCATTGTTTCTTGGTATAATTGGAAAAATGAACATTTTCCATTTAAGAAGTTGAACAGGTGATTGGGTAGTATTCATTTGATTAGGATGATACATAAAAGAAACAGTGTCATTTTTTTATTTGCTATTGAATTTCCTTTCTATAACTTTTCTTCTCAAAAATCATTGCATTATTTTTATTCCTTCTTAATGCTATCACATTAGCCTGGGTTGCTTAGTCCTGTAGCCTTCTCTTATTTGTGTTGCTTTGACCATTACAGTAGCTAGTCTTTCATTATTTCACACACGTCAGTTTTTTCCCTTCACTAGATTTTTAATATATTGTGGACCAGGATCTTATTTTTTTTTGCACCTCTTTTATGAGCTTAGAGTATAGCTGAGCTTAAAAATAGTCTTTTAGTAAATTCCTACCAGTTTATTAAACAGGATACTTGTGAAATAAAATACAGTAGTAGTACAGTTTCATGGGCCTGTGGGGAACAGATTCTATTAGGACAAGCTGCCAGCTGTCTGCTGCCACCTCATGGAGATGATAGACGGTATATGTCACCTTGACAAATACCTGAAGAAACAACTTTAGGAAGGGTCTGTTTTGGCTCATAGTTTGCTTCCAGTGAGGGTGAGTGAGAAGACATGGTTATGTGTGCATGGGGAGCAGCTCCTGTCTGTGGTGTCAGGAGCATAGGTGCAGCACTCATATTTCTGCAGGTCAGAGAGTGCAAGAGCTTGCCCTGTAGCTAAAGCATGTAGCCTGCTCGCCAGTGGACTCACTTCCTAAAGGTTCCGCAGCCTCCCAAACGGCCACCAGCTAGGGACCAGGCCTTTAAACACTCTAGCCTGTAGGGGACACTTCACACTGATCTGCATAACATTCCACCGTTTGCTTCCACACGCTCATTGCATCTCATAGTGAAAGAAGAATTTAGTCCAAATTCACACATCCTCACAACCCTAAGTTCTCACACTCTCCAAAGGTTCAAAGACCGAAGTACTCTCTGAAACACACAGCGATCTCTTAACTCTCAGCCATATGTGGGTGCTGGGGCCAGAACATGCTTTTTTGCAAGAGCAGCAAGCACTCTTAACCACCGAGCCATTTTGCTAGCTCCTAATTGACTCCTAATAAGACCATTCCAGTAATGTTTCTAATGTTTTTCTCTCTTAAAAATATTGATCATATTTTAATAGCATTTAGACAAATGGGAACACACACGTTACATGTTTTTAATGTATAATATCCAGAGTAACTCTCTCCACTTTAGAAGGGAGGGATGGTGACATGCTGTGGAAGGACTAGCACACATTGAGGAAACACCACGCTCTGCAGTTCTGTGCCTAGCGTCTGGCACACACAGGCCTCTGTGTTGGCCTGGCTTCACTTGGCACCTGCAGTTTTCCTCAGTGGATGTCACATATTTCTGGCATCCAAAATGCTGCTGACTCTATTGCACATTTGGGTTCATCTTTGCAAATTCACCTAAGCCCAGGCAGGCACATTTCATTCAGGGACTCTCACTCTGCTATAAATTGTCTGAACCCATTAGTTTCCTGGAACCTTGCCGCAAACCTCCTGCGTCGTGCATACTGGCAGAACCAGTACTGTATGGACGCTGCTCTCAGTTTCTGCTGTGGGGTTGAGATGTAGCTCAGCTTCCATTCACCACAGCTGCAGCATCTCGTGTGGGAGAACCCTAACCTACGCAACCCTTTTCCAGCCGTGGGCCCTGGACCTGTCTCTGTTTAGGCATTGTGTGTTTTTCTCTCTTCTTTCAGATTAATGGTTTTCAGTTTTAAGCCCCAGAGCTTTCAGTGGGTGCCCTGGTAGCAAGAGCTGGTGTTGTCCCAGTGCAATGTGTACAGTACCAGGTTTCTCCTTAATCTCCTTTGTCTCTAGCAATTAGAGCCTCCACTGTGCCGCTCTTGTTCTTAATTCTGACTGTGTTCCAGCTTTTTTCCTTGAATTTTTTTTATTTCTTTCTGTTTTACTTTACAAAACCATGTTAAAGGCAGGGAGCAGAAACCATTGCCACAGAATGTATACTACCTTGAAATTTCCTCCACCAAAGATAGTAATTCATTATTTTAATTTTATTTTTTTAAGTGTATGGGTGTTTTGTCTGCACATGTCTGTGTACATTGTGCGTGTCTGGTACCTTCAGAGACCAAAAGAGGTTGTGGAACTAGAGTTACAGACAGTTGTGTGAGCTACCATGTGGGTGCTAGGAACTGACCGCAGGTTCTCTGGAAGAGCAGCTAGTGCTCTTAACTGCTAAGAGCTCTCTTCAGCCCCTGGGGTCATTATTGTTTAATTTAGTCTCACTCAAAATTTCAGGACAAATATAGAACGTAGACCCATGGTTTGTCAGGCTGTGGTATGAATGACTTCTAGTTCCACTTTTGAGAGTCCCTTGTTCCTCTCTGAAACCTCTTGAGCATCTCTTATCCTGTCAGCATTTCTGTCAGAATCAGCGTTATGTTCTCCCTACAGCATTCTGGATCTTTTCTGGCCTGTGGCTTCAATCTCTTTCACCTATGTTCCTCCCGTATACTAATTACAAAGGCCTGGAAACCCCATGGTCAGGTTTATCATGGCAATAGCCCCACTTTCCTCTGTTATCTGTGTTGTTATTGTGACCAAATAGTTATTTACATACACAACCAGAGCAGGGAAGGTTTATCCTGGTTCATGGGGTTTCAAAGTGTACAATCGTTTCTTGGAAATCATGGAGGTAGGAGCAGCTTGTAGCTGGGGCCATGGGAACAGGAAATCATTGGTTATATTGTATCGATAGTTAGGAAGCAGAGTGCTCAGGCCTAATAAGGGCCACAATTCATAATAGGCTGCTAGGCGGGCCACATGTTAATACGTTCTACATCTCCCTAATAGAGTGTTGCCAGCTGGGGCCAAGTGCTCAAGCTCATGAACCTGTGAGGGACACTTCATATTCAAACCTGGCTGGTTCTTAAGCTTAGTGCCCTTCAGTAGAAAAAAGGAGAGTTGAACAGAAGGGCACAGGATGGGCTTTGTGGGAAAGTACTTCTCCATTTGTATAGGGGACAGAGCAGATATTGTTAAAATTATTTTAAAGTTTCTTTTATTACGTGTAACTTCAGTTGGTAGATACAGGCAGTTTTGAGGATTCCTTGGGAAAAGTTTATTTGCTGAGACCATTGTAAACTTTAAATAATTAAGTGAAATACATGAGATAAAACTTTACTAAGTAATTTTAATGTTTTTTAAACCCCATGCAAAATGCAACATTGAGCCTGAACAAGTTAGGCGTATTGACCATGAATTTTAGCTCTTTGTTTTATATACTAATAGAACTGTTGAAAAAGCTTGTAAGAGTGCCATGGAATCTTTTTTTGATTTATATTGTTTTAATGCTGCGGCTGGAGAGATGGCTCAGCAGTTAGGAGCACTTACTGCTCTTCCAGAGAGCCCAAATTCAGCTTCTAGCATCTGCCTGAGGCCGCTTAAAAGCAGTATAACTCCAGCTCCAGGGACCCAATGCCTCTGGCCTCCAGAGGCCCAGAACTTGTACTAGTGCACTTACTCAAAAGCAGACACACACACAACACAAATTATTGAATTTGCTTAAAATACTTTTGTATCGCTTACAGTCCAGGTCTTTACCTGAGCCTGAGGGTGTGTGTGCTTTCCTGTCTTTGGCAGGCAGTGTATCACAATGTGAAGCCAGCAGCGCTGCAGCAGCAGCTGGAGATGATTCATCTCACACAGGACAAAGCAGAAGCATTCGCCAACGCTTGGTCAGCCATGGGTCAAGAAACAGTTGAGAAGTTCAGGCAGAGGATCCTGGGCCCTCACAAGGTATGGACATGCTGTCCCAAGCACCTTTTTCCAAAAACTTACAGTCTTACAAATGATAATATTTTGTTAAGAGGTAACATATGACGAAAAGGCAGGTTGAGTATTCCTGTTCAATCTTTTCTACATGTTAGCACATTTGTTAAACACAACATAGTTTAATTTTGACAGTTTGATATATACCTCCGTAATTTAAGAGTAGGAATGAGACAGTATCCTTACGCCCTCTGGCAGTGATCTCTTTGTGTTCCTGAGCGAGACTTATTTCTAACACTTACTGAGTCATATTCTTGCTTGTTTTTGCGTGTTCAGTAGAACCCCTTGCATGAGGTAGGTACTGACTTATGTGTCACCGCCCATAAACCTGTGCTGGGAGGACTGTAAAGTCAGTGTCACAAGGCCCTCTGCCAACCAGACCTCACAGAGGAGGGATGGCTGGGCAGGCTGTGCCCTTTCCTACTCATATGGTATATTACTTCAGTCTTCTGATGCGCAAGCAGATCTGTGTACCCTGGGGTAAATCTCACACGCCATCCTTTTAACATGCTGCTGGTGTGATTTGCTGATTCTTGGCTAGGGGATCTTCCACCTATTTTTGGTACATGTGAGGTGAGCTGGGAGCTGCTCCTCTAGCTCCCAGGAGTATCTGTGAAGGATTGCATTGTTCTGCATTACCAGGAATGCACTGGGTCCAGCAGCTCCAGACTTTTTAGTACTTAAAATTGCCAGTTTTTGTTGTTGTTTGTTTGAATTTAAAACTGTTTCATTAGGTTTTGGTGCTTCCTTGTGTTTTTAGCCTACTTTCACCTACTACATAGTTTTGATATGTTTTTATGTACTGGCTCTGCATTTATATTCTGTGGTAAAGTGTCTGGATATTTTGCTTAACTCTGCTCCATACTAGAGAGTCCAGAGATACAGGTCTCCTTGTATCTAGGCACAAATCCTTGTAATGTGTAGGCACAAATCCTATAGAAGTGCATTTTTTTTTTTTTCAGTTATAATGTATAGAGGGTGCTAGGTTGCCATCCCTTTATTTGGATCTTGAATTACAATTGAAGTTCAGTTCTAGATGTAATCCTCTGTGTGCTCTGTGATTGGACACTGTTTCTGCCAGTCTGTGTGTTTCTTTCTTTCTTTCTTTCTTTTCTTTTTTTTTTTTTTTAATGGCATGTCTCAAACAGGTAAAGCTTTAATTATGTTGGTGCTCCATGTAGCATTTGGTCTTTTCTTGATCTCATGCTTAGTTTTGTACCTAAGAATTTATAGACAGATCACTTTTATAGATGTTTTCTCTTTTTTTCCTTTTCAGCATTTTATACAACGTTGATGTTTTGCATTTAAGCCTGAAATCCATTTTGAGCTACTTTTGGATAAAGTGCAAGTGTATTTCTCTGCCTTAACTACTGGAGGTTTATAGTAAGCAGGCCAGGTGTGGTGGTTTGTGCCTTTAATCACAACATGCAGGAAGTAGTTGGAACTCTGTGAATTTGAGGCTAGCCTGATTTACATAGTGAGTTTCAGGACAGCCAGGGATTCATAGAGATCCCCCTCCAAACAAACAAAAAACATTAGTGTGAGTAGAGCTGGAGAGATTGCTTACGTTAAGAGTCCTTGCTCATATCTACAAGGACCCAAGTTCTATTTTCAGTAGCCACGTTAGGTGGCTCACAGGACCTTTAACTCCAGTTCCCTGGGATCATGTCCCTCTGTTGCCCCTGCATACATGTGGCATGTGTGTCTGATGGCTTTGTTCTGATTTTCATATTTTTGGGGGTGTTCTGGTTTCTTGTTCTTACATAGAATTTGAAAAACTGGCTTTCAGTATCTGCAAATGGTTCTTCTGGCATAGTGATTAAGAATGTGTTAGATTTAATGACGAATTCGCAGAGGAATCAATTCTTAGCAGTATGGAGTAAATTTCTCCATTTATTAATGTCTTTTTTGATTTCTTTTGCCAGTGTTCTTTATTTTTATTACAGATCCTGTGTATATTTTGTTGTTTTGTAAGTCGGCATTTTATTTTGTTTTTAAAACTGTTATAAATATGCTATTTTAAAAATGTTGGTTCCAACTGTTTATTGTTAGATACTAGAAATAGAAATACAATTAATTTTTGGGAGGGGTGGGAGGAGGGCTACAGCTGGGATATAAAGTGAATAAACTGTAATTAATAAAATAAAATAAAAGTGAAAAAAAAGAGAACTATAGTTAATTCCTTAAAAATACTGTTTTTGTGAATCTAGGGGTTGAACTCATGGCCTAACGAGTGCCAGCAAGCTCTCCATGACTTGACTGTTCTATCTATATTCATCTGTCCCGCGACTTTGGTAATTCGCTAATTGGGGATAGGAGCCTTTTAAAAATAGGTTTCTTTCAATTATTTTCAAATACATTTCTTGTAATTCTTTTCACATGGAGATTTTCAATATTGGTGAATAGAGACTTTTTTTCCCCCAATCCAAACAGCACTCCCCTTTCCTTTTTTTCTTACTTATGTGATGTATATGATATACATGTGTGTTTTCATGTGTGCACGTGTGTGTGAGTGCCAGAGGTCATGTTGGGAGTGTCCCTTAATCCCCCCACCCCACCTTACACCTTATGTTTTGAGACAGTCTCTCTGTAGGACCTGGAGCTCGCTGATTTAACTAGTCCGGGATGGCCGGTGACCCTGCTGTGCCAGCCTGCTTCTGTCATGCCGCTGTTGCAGTCACAGATAGACCGAGCATTTACATGGATGCTGAGTATCTAAACTTAGATCTCCATGCTTGCTTAGCAATCACTTTACTGACTTTACTCTCCGGCCAGCTTGTCCTTATTTTCTTGTCTTCTTGATTGATGTGTTCTCAGTTTGGGGGAGAAAACGCTTTCAGTAAATATTACCTCTTAATGTCTAGAAAATGTTCCCTGTGTTTCCATTTGAGTTTTCTCTCTGTGTGTCTGGCCGACCTGTGCCCTCTGTGTCCTCTGAGTTTCTGCCTTGCTTTTCATTTTTTCAATTACTTTTTTTTTTTTTTTTTCAGTTTCCTATTTTTGTTTCCCTGAAGTTCTTTCTTCTTTTAAACATCTGTATTTGGAAAATCTTCATATTATTCTGGCTTGGCTTGTGTTTTCCTTCTGTGTTGCAGTGTGTGCTTCCCCAGCACCCAGCGTTGGTCTGGACTGCCCACCTGTTTCTAGGTGTAGCTGGAAGGTAGCTCTCGGCGGTAGTTGATGAGTTTAGATGCTGCGTAAGATTCGGGAAAACCAGTTGTCACTTACGCAGAATGGAAAAAAAGAAACCCGAAGGCTGAGTATTTGTGGCACGGCTGTTACCCCATCAACTTGGGAGACTGAGGGAGAAGGGTCATAGTTTGAGGATGGCCAGGACAGTGAAGTTATGCAGTAAAACTGGCGCTAAGAGAATAAAGTTAGGAGGACTGGAAGGAATTGGAAAGAGCTGATGTATTTGGCCAGCCTGTGTGTGCACCATGTGCCTGCTGCCAGCAGAGGTCAGAAGAGGGTGCTGGGTCCCCCAGAACATGGGTTGCATGGGTTTTGGGCCTTCATGTGAGTCTGGGGCACTGAACCACAGAGCCTTTTCTTCAGTCCCAAGCTCCTTTTTTTTATGACTGAATGTTATTCCATTGTGAATATATAGCCCTGTCTTCCTGTTTATTGACAGATCCTTAGTTGTCTTCTTGGTAACAGCCTTACTAGCATGTAGAGATGACATTCCTCTCTGGCTTTGACTGGCATTTTCCTCATGTGTGACATTGAGCACCTTTGCCACGCTTGTTGGTAGCCTCTGTTTTGAAAAATTCTTTATCCATTTTTAAAACTTTTTGTTAAGGGTTATTTTTATTTTTAAATTGTGTGTGTGTGTGTGTGTGTGTGTGTGTGTGTGTGTGTGTGTGTGTGTG
>NW_026596040.1:8703466-8712586 GCF_907164565.1 Psammomys obesus
GTGTGTGTGTGTGTGTGTGTGTGTGTGTGTGTGTGTGTGTGTGTGTGCGCATTCTGAAGCCTGGAGGGGCCAGAAGAGGGTGTCATTCCCCTGGAGCTGGAGTGATAGGTGGGTATGCGCAGCCTGGTATGGGTTTTGAAAACCCAACTTAGGTGTTCTGGAAAAGCAGCAAGTACATTCAACTGCCACATTTTAAGAACTGGATTGCTTTTTTGCTGATCCTTGTTTGGATTCTTTTATATTTTTTGAATACTAGACCCTTATCAGGTAATATGTGTGGCTGTTTTTCCGTTTTGCAGGATGCTTTTTTCTTCTGTGTCCACCTTGCTCTTCAACTTTGAGTTTAGCACAAACACATTTGCTTTTTTTTTTTTAAATTTTTTATTAATTACACTTTATTCATTTTGTATCCCCCCATAAGCCCCTCCCTCCTCCCCTCCCGATCCCACCCTCCCTCCCCTTTCTGCATGCATGCCACTCCCCAAGTCCACTGATAGGGGAGGTCCTCCTCTCCTTCTTTCTGATCTTAGTCTATCAGTTCTCATCAAAAGTGGCTGCATTGTCCTCTACTGTGGCCTGATAAGGCTGCTCCCCCCTCAGGGGGAAGTGATCAACGAGCAGGCCAATCAGATTATGTCAGAGGCAGTCCCTCTTCCCATTACTATGTAACCCACTTGGACACTGAACTGCCATGGGCTACACCTGTGCAGGGGTTCCAGGTCATCTCCACGAATAGTCCTTGGTTGGAGTATGAGTCTCTGGGAAGTTCCCTGTGTTCAAATTATCTTGTTGTGTTGCTCTCCTTGTGGAGTTCCCATCCCCTCCAGCTCTTACCATTTCCCACTTCTTACATAGAATTCCATTCACTCTGCCCATCAGTTGGCCATCAGGCTCAGCATCTGCTTTGACAGTCTATACTGCAGAAGCTTTCAGAGGCCCTCTGTGGCAGGTTTCAAGGTTGTTTCCTGTTTTCTTCTGGCTTTCAGAGGCCCTCTGTAGCAGGTTCCGAGGTTGTTTCCTATTTTCTTTTTCTTCTGATGTCCATCCTCTTTGCCTTTCAGGATGGGGATTGAACATTTTAGATAGGGTCCTTTCTTTTGCTTAGTTTGTTTAGATGTACAGATTTTAGTGGGTTTATTCTATGTTGTATGTTTACATGAGTGAGTATATACCATGCGTGTCTTTTTGCTTCTGGGACAACTCACTCAGGATGATCCTTTCCAGGTCCCACCATTTACCTGCAGATTTCATGATTTCCTTATTTTTCATTGCTGTGTAATACTCCATTGTATAGATGTACCACAGTTTCTGCATCCATTCTTCATTTGAGGGGCATCTGGGTTGTTTCCAGCTTCTGGCTATTACAAATAAAGCTGCTACAAACATGGTTGAGCAAATGTCCTTTTTGTGTACTTGCGCCTCTTTTGGGTATATGCCTAGGAGTGGTATGGCTGGATCTTGAGGAAGCGCTATTCCTAGTTGTCTGAGAAAGCACCAGATTGATTTCCAGAGTGGTTGTACCAGTTTACATTCCCACCAGCAGTGGAGAAGGGTTCCCCTTTCTCCACAACCTCTCCAGCATGTGTTGTCCCTTGAGTTTTTCATCTTGGCCATTCTGATGGGTGTAAGGTGAAATCTCTGGGTTGTTTTGATTTGCATTTCCCTAATGGCTAATGAGGTTGAGCATTTCTTTAAGTGCTTCTCTGCCATTCGATATTCCTCTACAGAGAATTCTCTTTAGCTCTGTTCCCCATTTTTTAAGTGGATTACTTGGTTTATTGCTTTTCAGCTTGTTTAGTTCTTTATATATATTGGATATGAGTCCTCTGTCAGATAAAGGGTTGGTGAAGATTCTTTCCCAATCTGTAGGCAGTCGCTTTGTTTTGATGACGGTGTTCTTTGCTTTACAGAAGCTTTTCAATTTCATGAGGTCCCATTTATTGATTGTTGCTCTTAGAGCCTGTGCTGTTGGTGTTCTGTTCAGGAAGTTTTCTCCTGTACCAATGAGTTCTAGGGTATTCCCCACTTTTTTTTCTAGCCGATTTAATGTGTCTGGTTTTATGTTGAGGTCTTTGATCCACTTGGACTTCAGTTTTGTGCAGGGTGATAAGTATGGATCTATTTTCATTTTTCTACATGTAGACATCCAGTTGGACCAGCACCATTTGTTGAAGATGCTATCTTTTTTCCATTGTATGGTTTTGGCATCTTTGTCAAAAATCAGGTGTCCGTAAGTGTGTGGGTTTATTTCTGGGTCTTCTGTTCGATTCCATTGATCCACCATTCTGTTTCTATGCCAGTACCATGCAGTTTTTATAACTGTTGCTCTATAGTACAGCTTGAGATCAGGGATGGAGGATACCTCCAGAAGATCTTTTATTGTAGAGGATTGTTTTAGCAATTCTCGGTTTCTTGTTATTCCATACGAAGTTGAGAATTTTTCTTTCCAGGTCTGTAAAGAATCGTGTTGGCAATTTGATGGGAATTGCATTAAATCTGTAGATTGCTTTTGGTAAGATGGCCATTTTTACTATGTTAATCCTGCCAAGCCATGAGCATGGGAGATCTTTCCATCTTCTCATATCTTCCTCTAATTCTTTCTTCAGAGACTTGAAATTTTTTTCATACAAGTCTTTGACTTCCTTGGTTAGGTTTACACCAAGGTACTTTATGTCATTTGTGGCTATTGTGAATGGTGTTGTTTCTCTAATTTCTTTCTCAGCCCTTTTGTCTTTTGTATACAGGAGTGCTACTGATTTTTTTGAGTTAATTTTGTATCCGGCCACTTTGCTAAAGGTGTTTATCAGCTGTAGGAGTTCCCTGGTAGAGTTTTTGGGGTCACTCATGTATACTATCATATCATTTGCAAATATTGATAATTTGACTTCTTCCTTTCCCATCTGTATCCCCTTGATCTCCTTCAACTGTCTTATTGCTCTAGCAAGGACTTCCAGCACTATGTTGAAGAGATATGGAGAAAGTGGGCAGCCTTGTCTTGTCCCTGATTTCAGTGGGATTGCTTTAAGTTTCTCTCCATTCAGTTTGATGTTGGCTATAGGCTTGCTGTAAATTACCTTTACTATGTTTAGATATGTGCCTTGTATCCCTGATCTCTCCAGTACTTTAAACATGAATGGATGTTGGATTTTGTCAAATGCTTTTTCAGCATCTAGGGAGATTATCATGTGGTTTTTTTCTTTCAGTTTGTTAATATGGTGGATCACATTGATGGATTTCCGTATATTGAACCACCCCTGCATACCTGGGATGAAGCCTACTTGGTCATAGTGGATAATATCTTTGATGTGTTCTTGGATTCGGTTTGCAAGTATTTTGTTAAGTATTTTTGCATCAATGTTCATAAGGGAGATTGGCCTGAAATTCTCTTTCTTTGTTGAGTCTTTGTGACTCAATCAAGGTGATTGTGGCTTCATAGAATGAGTTTGGTAATGTTCCTTCTGTTTCTATTTTGTGGAATAGATTGAAGAGAATTGGAGTTAGCTCTTTGAAGGTCTGGTAGAATTCTGCGCTGAAGCCATCTGGTCCTGGGCTTTTTTTGGATGGGAGACTTTTGATGACTCCTTCTATTTCTTTGGGGGATATAGGACTATTTAATTGATTTACCTGGTCATGATTCAGCTTTGGTAAGTCAAATCGATCAAGAAAATTGTCCATTTCATTTAGGTTTTCAAATTTTGTTGAGTATAGACTTTTGAAGTCAGTCCTAATGATTGTTTGGATTTCCTCAGTGTCTGTAGTTATGTCTTCCTTTTCATTTCTGATTTTGTTGATTTGGGTGGTGTCTCTCTGCCTTTTAGTTAGCTTGGCTAAGGGTTTGTCGATCTTGTTGATTTTCTCAAAGAACCAGCTCTTGGTTTCATTGATTATTTGAATTGTTTTATTGGTTTCTAATTGATTGATTTCAGCCCTGAGTTTGATTATTTCCAGCCATCTACTCCTTTTTGGTGAGTCTGCTTCTTCTTTTTCTAGGGTTTTTAAGTGGGCCATTAAGTTGCTTGAATGAGCTGTCTCGAATTTCTTCTTGAAGGTACTTAGTGCTATGAACTTTCCTCTTAGCACTGCTTTCACTGTGTCCCAGAAGTTTGGGTATGTTGTGTCTTCATTTTCATTGAGTTCTAGAAAGGCTTTAATTTCTTTCTTTATTTCTTCCCTGACCCAGCTGTCATTTAGTAACAAGTTGTTCAGTTTCCATGTGTGTGTAGGCTTTTGCTATTTCTGTTGTTGTTGAAGTCCAGCTTTATTCCATGGTGATCAGACAGGATACAAGGGATTATTTCAGTCTTCTTGTATCTGTTGAGGCTTGCTTTGTGACCAACTATATGGTCTATTTTGGAGAAGGTTCCATGAGGTGCTGAGAAGAAGGTAAATTCTTTTGTGTTTGGGTGTAAAGTTCTGTAAATGTCTGTGAGGTCCATTTGATTCTTGACCTCTGTCAGAGATATTGTTTCTTTGTTTAATTTCTGTTTTGTTGACCTGTCCTTTGTTGAGAGTGGAGTGTTGAAGTCTCCCACTATTAATGTGTGGGGATCTATATGTGGTTTAAATTTTATCAATGTTTCTTTTACAAATGTGGGTGCTCTTGTATTTGGGGCATAGATGTTCAGAATTGTGATGTCTTCCTGGTAGAATTTTCCCTTGATGAGTATGAAGTGTCCTTCCTCATCTCTTTTTATTAATTTTGGTTGGAAGTCTATTTTATCAGATATTAGAATGGCTACTCCTGCTTGTTTCTTGGGTCCATTTGCTTGGAAAGTCGTCTTCCAACCTTTTACCCTCAGGTAATGTCTATCTTTGTGTCTTAGGTGTGTTTCTTGTATGCAACAGATTGCTGGGTTTTGTTTACGTATCCATTCTGTTAATCTGTGTCTTTTTACTGGGGAGTTGAGTCCATTGATGTTGAGAGAGATTAATGACCAGTAGCTGTTAGATCCTTTGATATTGATGTTGGCTGTGTTCATAAGGTTGTGTGCTTGGTTGCTTTTTGTTTTGCTGTAGTAAGGTTAATTATTTCCTGTGTTTTCTTGACAGAAGCTAATTTTCTTGGGTTGTATTTTCCCTTCCAGTGTCTTCTGTAATGCTGGATTTGTGTGTAGGTATTGTTGAAATTTGTTTTTGTCATTGAATATCTTGTTTTCTCCGTCTATGAGGACTGAGAGTTTTGCAGGGTATAGTAGCCTGGGTTGACATCTGTGTTTTCTTAGGGTCTGCATGATATCTGTCCAGGCCCTTCTGGCTTTCATAGTTTCTGTTGAAAAGTCAGGTGTGATTCTAATGGGTTTGCCGTTATATGTTACTTGGCCTTTTTCCCTTGCAGCTTTTAGTATTTTTTTTCTTTGTTCTGTATACTTACTGTTTTGATTATTATGTGGCGGGAGGATTTTCTTTTGTGGTCAAATTTGTTGGGTGTTCTGTAGGCCTCATGTATCCTTATTGGCTTCTCCTTTAACTTGGGGAAATTTTCTTCAATGATTTTGTTGAAAATATTTTCTGGGCCTTGGAGAAGGGAGTCTTTTTCCTCTATTCCTATTATTCTTAGGTTTTGTCTTTTCATATTGTCTTGGATTTCCTGGACGGTCTGTGTCAGGAATTTTTTGGATTTAACATTTTCTTTGACAGATACGTCGATTTCTTCCATTGTATCTTCTACACCTGAGATTCTTTCTTCCATTTCTTATATTCTGTTGGTTATGCTTACCTCTGTAGTTCCTGTTTTCTTCCCTAAATTCTTCCTCTCCATTATTTCCTCCATTTGTGTTTTCTTTAATTTTTCTAGTTCTATCTTCAGGTCTTGAGTTGTTTTGTTTACTTCCTTCACCTGTCTTCTTGTATTTTCCTCTTTTTCTTTTAGTTCCTTCAACTCTGTCTCTTTTATTTCTTTCAGTGATTTAATTATTTCTTCTCTGAAGGCCACAAGCTGTTTGGCTGCATCTTCCCGTATTTCTTCATGGATGGCCCTAATCTGCTTGTCTTTATCTTCCTCCATTTCTTTACGGATAGCCATGATCTGTTTGGTTTTATCTTCCTCTAATTCTTTACATATTTTATTTGTTTCCTCTATAATCCTCTTCATCAGCACATATGTAAGGTCATCTTCTTGATTTTCTATTATGCTGCATTGTCCAGGGCTGTTTGCCTCTGGATGGCTGGGTTCTGGAGATGCCATATTGCTCTGTCTTTTGTTGGTTGAGCCTTTACGCTGACCTCTACCCATTGGGCTGATTTAGGTGTTGGCTGTTAGTTTCTGTGCCTCCTGGAGTCCTGAGGTAGGAAGTATCCCCTTGGCCGGAAGATGATTTTTCCTGAAGGAGTCCTTCTCTGCTTTTTGGTTATGGTCACTGTATGGCCAGTGTTTCTCAGGAGTTGCCACTGCTCACCTCAGGTGTATAGCCCTGAGTAGTAGCTGTGGTCTTTGTTAGGCAGGGGGGATCTCCTCTTACCCATAGAATTTCTCAAGACAGCTGCCCCACTGCTGGGTTTCTTGTTATAAATTTAGTGTGCTGCTGCTCACTAAATTTCCATGTACAGTCCTCTTGAAGAAACTGCTGATTCCCTAGCTGTGGGGTTTTCTCCCAACAGGGAAACTCAGTCTGTTATCCTGGGGCGCACAGTTCTGTCCGGGAAAGTGGGAGGTGCACTCAGCAAGTCTCTGGGCCAGAGGCTGATTGCTCTGCTCTGGACCTGGAGAATGTGCACCTAGGTTGAGTTGGCGCCTGGGGGCACTATTCTGGTCTGGAGGCTGGGTGCCTCACTCTGGACCAGAAGCTGTGTGTCTCTGTCTGGGATGGCGGCTGCAGGCACTGCTCTGGTCCAGACACTGTGGGTGCAGCCCTCTTGAAGGACCAGGGATTCCCACAGTTTTGACAGTCTAGCTAGGAATAACTGGTTGATCCTTGGCACAGTATTTGAGGGCTGGTGTAATGGCTCTCTGGCTTTTGTAGGTCTGAGGATGCAGCTGTGTGTCCCAGTGCCCTAGGGGAACTCAATAATGGCGGCAGAGCACAGCGCTCCTGCCTGCACTAGAGTCTGTGTGAGTCCAGGAAGTGTTTTGGTGCTGGGTGTCCTAAGCGTTAGAGCTGCTGACCCCCTCTGCTGGGGGTTTCCTCCTGCCAGAGACACGCAGTCTGGTGCCCTGGTGCCCTGGTGCCCACAGTTCTATCTGAGGCGGTGAATCAGGCGCTCAGGCAGGCACCTGTGTCCCGGCTCTGGGTCCGGGCTGGCTCCTGGGGCACCCGCGGAACCCGAGTCTTTTCCAGGGGATGTCTGGGTAACCTGAGGTCGGTCCCAATCGTTTCCTGCTCCGTGGGGTTATCTTTCGACTGGGAAATCCAGTCTATGGTGCTGTGGGCCCACAGTTCAGTCTGGGACCGTGACCAGATCGCGCTGGCGTGTAGCTCTGGGCTGGCGACCAAGCGCCTGGTGGAACCGGGATCTCTTCCGCGGTGTAGCCGGGTGAGTTAAAGCTGATTGAATCCCCCACCGTGGGGTATCCTCTCACCTGTGAAACACAATCACTTGTGTTTTATGGCCGCGAGTTCTGATTGCTGGTCACTGTGCCAATCCTGCTGTGCTGCTCCTCAGAATGAGAGTCCTCCCGGCGCCGCCATCTTCCACATTTGCTTTTTTATCTGTGGCTTTTGCTTTTGCTTATCCTAAAAACTACCACCAGAACATTGCCAGAGAGCTTTCCCTCATTGTGCTTAGTATTTAAGTATCTAATTAATTTTAAATTAGTTTTTGCATATGAAGTAATAGCCCAGTTTTGTGTTCTATGCATAGCCAGTTTCCAGCATCCGTTAATAATGAGACTGCGTTTTCCCATTGTGTGTGTTTGGTGTCCCTGTCAAAGATAAGTTGAAAAGTAGTTGAAAGGCATAGTGGGAAAACACCTCTGTATGTCTTTATTATTTAGATCTGGTAAGTTGGAGAGAGTACTGAAAAACCACCATAATCGCTTTTGCCAACAATTTAGTGAAAGGAATTTTCAGTTCTGTCTTAGTTTTCAAAAACACTGCACTAATCTCTTGGAGATGGAGCTGGTACTGCTGCATATCCGGCATTGTGTTCTTTTCGCTCACCAGAGCTGACTGTCAGCACTGTTTTCAAACACTTGTCATAATGCTGTGTGGTCATAACACTATGCTACAAACCACAGAAAGTGAACATTATTTTTAATTTTATTAATTAAAATTTTATTTAGAATCCCTTAATACATTTGAACTATATTAAAAGTAAAAACTATTGTGTCAAGTAGTTTTGGCAATAAAAGCCTTTGTTTCTGAAACTTTTTTTTTTTTTAAGTATATAAATGCAGGCTTATTGGGAGCAACTCTGGGCAGGTTCACCAGTCACAAAAAAGAAAAAAAAATGGGGGAGACAGAAAAGAGGGAGGACAGAAACTAGGTAGGCAGCAGGAGGAGAGAAAGCAGAAAGAGAAAGATTGAGAGAGGAAGAGAGAGAACAGAGTTTCTGAAAATTTTTTGAGGCACTATTCTTAAGTTGTATTTTGGTGTTTTTTTTTTTATTAAAATACTTTTAAAAAGTAAGTAATGAAAAATGTCTAGAAGGCCAAGGCCTCCTGAAGTAGCTTGTACATTGATTTCTCTTCTTAAGAGGATTTATGTGTTAAGGAGTTTTTAAGTATGAATTTAATTCTTGTTTGTTTTGAATGTTCATAATGCTTTTAATGTGATTTTATCTTGTCAAGCACAGCTTTTTATTCTTCATCTTACCATTTACATACAGATTTATTCATAATATACGGTCATTGTGTTGCATGATGAGATTTTCCTGCATTTAAAAATGAATGGCCAAGGTTTCATAAGATATTTATGTTTTTAAACATTAAAATAATTCCCTTTAAGTCGTTACAAGATTTATTTTCTTAACCATAGCAGTCAATCATTTATTTCATTGTTAAATACCTGTCTATGTTTAGAGTACTTTTATTTACCCTTTGAGAGAAAGAGGGAGAAAGAAAGGAAGAAGGAAGGAAAGAAGGAAAGAAGGAAGGAAGGAAAGAAGAAAGAAAGAAAGAAAGAAAGAAGAAAGAAAGAAGAAAGAAAGAAAGAAAGAAAGAAAGAAAGAAAGAAAGAAAGAAAG
>NW_026596040.1:8712596-8956360 GCF_907164565.1 Psammomys obesus
AAGAAAGAAAGAAAGAAAGAAAGAAAGAAAGAAAGAAAGAAAGAAAGAAAGAAAGAACCCACTGAGTCCATTTAATGCTACCTGTATGCATATGGGGCCATCCCGTATAGGCAACCTACCACTGGCCACATCCCTAGAGAAAAATGACTCCTCCTCCTATGCCAGCTAGTAGCTACAAATAACTCCTCAGCTAGGGATAGGGCCTTGTGACACACTTACTTATCCATGCTGGAATTTTACTGGCTTGCTCTTCTGTATGTTTTGTGCAGGTAACCACAATTGATATGAATTGATGAATGCAATAGTCATGCCATGTCCAAAAGGCATTTCACAGCATTCCTTGCTGTCCTCTGGCTCTTAACATTCTTGTGCTCACCCCCGTGATGTTCTCTAAGCTTTGGGATGGAGGCGTTGGTATAGATGTCCCATTTATGGATGAGCACTTAGTATCTTATTTTAGCATTTTGATCAGTTATGAGTCAATATGGACTGCTGTTCACTGCTTCTTTGGCCAAGGTTAAGAGCACTATAAATCTGTGGTTATAAACATAATTCTTTACAAAAAAGTTTAACATCATGATTATTTAGCAATAACAGTAGGTTCCCCCTAAGGCCCATGGTCTCTGTAGCCCTGAGTTTAGGCATGAAATCCCTCCCATGGAGCAGACCTCAAATCCAACAAGAAAGCAGTTGGTTAACCTTCTAGCAGTCATGCCACTATTGAGCCAGTGGACACGTGTTGCCTAGAAGGTTGGTACTGTCGCATACAGGGTTCAATGCTGGGTAAGATAATTGATGTCTTTTCCAGTGACCTGCACAGTACCTTCTAGCCCTGTGAAAGCTAGCCAGCAGGGAGAAAGTTTCCCAGGTAGTTTGAGATTGAGCTCTTAATGTCCTGAAACCAAAGTATCTTCAGCATTATAATCTTACAATCTAGTTTGGTGGGTGTTTATAAGATTATAATGCTTATAATAACAGTATCTATAGCTTATTATAGCTCTATAATGCTTATAAGAGCAGTATCTGTGGCCTGTGTTGTTTGAGGCCTCCCTGATCAGCAACTCATAGGTAGGTAACCCATGTCTGTCACTGAGAGTTTTTTTTTTTTTTTTTATAACACATAACTTCTAGGAGGCGCATTCTCCACCCATGCAGAGAAACTTTATTATTTTTTTTAATTCAGTGTAAAATAATTAGAACTTGCTTTTCCCTCTTCTAGGTTGCCTCATCCAGCCTTGATACAAGGCTTTGTGTCTAGTCTGTTGTAACTTGTTCTGCCATGTTCAGCTGATAGCCCTGGGAGGCCTGCTCTTTTTTGAAGGGAAATGAAGGAGGAGCTGATCAGGGAGAGAGGGGAGTGCTGGAGAGGTACTAGGAGGCATCAGGGAGGAGAAACTGCTGTAAGGATGTAATATATATGAGAGCATAATAAAGAAAAATTAGAACTTGACATTTTATAGCTGATGTTGGTCATGTTACTTTGTTGAATATTTTTATTGCATTTTTTTTGGAATTCTGAGAATAGATGAATAGTTTTATTAGAAAGGGAACATAGTGTATTTCAGCATCTGTATCTTTAGACACACAGTGTCACTATAAATGTACATGTGAGTGGTCTTTCAGAATTTAAATTCCTGTTACATCATTGTCATTATTCATAAGAAAGGTACTTTTTTGAAATCATATCCACATCCAACTCAAATTTCTGCCTCTATTACTTCAGTAATTGCCATGTAATTAAATAAAAGGCGTATTTTTTTTTCTAGGTATTTGAATTGAGTATGAGGTTCTGATCTATTCTGCTCTATTTTTGATGCTACCTTTACAGAACTATAACTTCCTTGCAATAAAGTGCAGGGGTGTGAAGTGTTCAGCTGGTGAGTTTGGAACCTCTGTATATTAGTCAGCCAACGGTAACAACATCATATACCATATGTTCATCATCCAGAGGCCTGCAGTTTACTTTGATCTCTCTACCCTCAGCTCTTAATTTTTTTTTTATTTAACACAGTCTCACTATGTAGCTATGACTGGCCTGGAACTATCTGTGTAGACCAAGCTGGCCTGAACTCACAGAGATCCACCTGCCTCTGCCACCCGAGTGTTGGGACTAAAGATGTATACCACTATACCCAGCAACATCCTCTTCTTAGTTATATCGCCATAGCTTAGGTTTGATGTTAAAGTTAATATAAACACATGTGTGTAACATGTATTGACCTAACGACAGTGAACACATTCCTGGCTTGTCTGGTGGTGTGACAGGTATCGATTGTTCTTTTATTGTTGTGTAACAGTCCACTAATTGAAAGTCACTGTGTGTTTCTATTTGCAGATGTTGGAGCAGTCACAGTTCTGTGCTGTTAAGAGGAACAGTGCTGTGAACATTTATGGACAAATCCTTGTCTTCCTTTAAAAAGTGTTTTTATTCTTTGGTAACTTTATACACAATATATTTTGATCATACTCTCTCCCTACTTTTCCCCCTAACTCCTCCCAGATTCACCCTTCTTCTTAATTTTGTGTCCTGTTTTTGTTTTGTTGTTTTAATGATCCACTGAGCTCATATGTTCTGCACATATACTTGTAAGTTTGGCACTATTCACTGGATCATGGTTGACCTACAAAGGGTCACGCCCTTAAAGAAAAGTGAGTCTAGAAGCCGTCATCTGTGCACAGCTCCTTAGGTAAGGGTGAGGACTTGTGAATGCTTTCTATTCTGTACTGTAATGCTGATTGGCTTCATCTTGTGCAGATAGTGTTCAGGCAACCACAGCTGCTGTGAGTTAATGAGTGCAAAAGTCCTATGATAGCGAGAAGACACTATTCTACTCCAGTCCTGACATCTTCCTGCCTCCTTCTCTATGATGTCTTGAGCTTTGGGGGGAATGTGGTATAGATGTTCCATTTCCACTGAGACTTGTTCTTTTCAGTTTGATCAGTTCTCTGCATTCACTACTGTCTCCGAATAAAGAAACTTCTCTAATCTATGAGTAGAAGGTATGAGTCTAGGGAGCAGTTTGTTATTTTTGCCATTTAGCAGAATAATCATTGTAGCTTCGCCTCTGGGGCCTATGAGCCCCTCAATCATGTTTTGTACCATTTTCTTGGCTAGATTTGCAGTACCAACATCTTTGTGTAGAAGGTTTCAATTCAATTAGAAAGTGGTTGGCTACTCCCATAGCATTCATGCCACGATTGCAGTCATGGGCACATCTTATCATGCTGGTTGCTGTTGCAGTTCCCAGGGCTCACCAGACTGTTGAAGCTTTTACTTCCCAGAAGCTTTCATAGTACCTTTGAGTACTCTGTAAGCTATCAGAGAAGAATCTTCCTGATTAATATCAACTTGATTTTTTCATGTCCTGTGATCAATGAATGTGGTATCTTTAGACAATAGCCTGTGTTATTTTGGCAATGTTCTGATCAACAACTTGAGGGGAGATACTCTAGACCTGGACCTGGGCTTTTTCTTTGGCATTGTATGGCTTCTGGGAAAAGCATCATTCATGGTGTAGGGTAAGGCCAATTAGTGGACAAGTCCTCTTATGGATGTATGTTTCCATTTCCCTTGAATATGGATCTAAGAATGGGATCACTGATTACCTTAAGTCAAAACACTCTAAAGCTTTCTTTTAGAGTTTTAGCCACGTCACACAACAAGGATTAGGGAAAGTCAGAAACATGTGAATTTCTCCACTACATGGTTTCCTTTTAAGAGTCACAATTCTCGTAGCCAGGTGTGGTAGCCCACGCCTGTAATCCCAGCATTCAGGGAGGCAGAGGCAGGCACATTGCTGTGAGTTCCAGGCCAGCCTGGTCTACAAAGTGAGTCTAGGTCAGGCAAGGCTACATAGAGAATCACTGTCTCAAAAAACCAAAACAAACAAGCAAACAAAAGACTCAGAATCCTTTATTTTTATCTTTATTTTTTAGTCAAATTTACCCTGCTTTGTGCCTGCTGCTATTCATTTTTGTCTGTCATGGGAAAAATTCTGTCTGGGGGTTATAATTTTTGTCTCTAAGGATTTTTTTTTCTTGTTTTTTTCTAGACAGGATTTAGCTTTGTAGCCTTGTCTGTCCTGGAACTCACTCTGTAGAGAAAGGTGACCTCGAACTCAGAGGTCCGCCTGCCTCTGTCTCTCCTGAGTGCTGGAATTAAATGTAACATGATGTAGCTTTTACTAGCTCTGGTTACCAACAGTGATTTGATTGGTTTAAACTCTGTCTTCTTCTGTTCCTTTTCTACCACAAATCCATGAGTGGCTTTCTGTGTTGCTTATAAAGGAATTCATTTCTTACAGTTGCGTCTGTGATCTGTAGTCTTCCCTCAGCCCACTGACTATCTTGTTGACCTTTACTGCTTAATATCTCCCACCTGGATCACTCTGAATTTCTCTGATCTTTTGGCCTCAGAGGCTTTTTTTTACTGGATGTCCATATGGCCGGCTCCTTTACAATCTTCAGATCTGTGTTTAAAGGTGACATTTATCTTAGACCCTCATAATTGGAAGAACCGTCTATTGATGGTAGCTCATTTTGTACCATGCTACTTTACATTTTACCGGTTTACTTTTTAAATTGTTTGCCTTGGTCTTATATACAAACTCTACAAGGACAGAACCGTTTGTCTGCTTTGTTCAATGGTGTAGTTTCACTGATGTAGTGTACTTTGGAAAACAGCAGAGTCTCAAGAAATAGTTGTTAAGTGACTCACAAATTATGATAATTTGAAATTCAGTTTGTTTGCTTTTCTTAAAAAGAAAGATATTTCTACTTATTGGTGAAAAAAGAATAGTTCAATGAAGAGGTATGAATTGTACTTTTTGTTTCCTAGTGCTCTTTTGCTTTAATTTTTGTTGTATTTTAAACTGTATGTGTGTTTGTGTGTGTGTGTGTGTGTGTGTGTGTGTGTGAGCCTGTGTGTGTATGTCTGTGTTTTATTTACATTTTGGCTCTTGAATCTTGTTAGAATCCTAGATTCCAGACATTTAAATTTCTCTCTTTAAAAGTACAAGTATAGGAAGAGTTGCCTTAGCTTGAAACAGATGGACATTCTTCTAGGGAGCAAAAAGGTGATGGATTTAGCTGTTGAGACAGCAGTCAATTTAAAGAGTTTTAATCTAAAAGAGCATTATTCAGTTTTATTCAGAACAGAAACGTATTCTCTCCTAAGTAATTGGTTGAGACCAGAACCATTAATAAATTGAATAAAGATTTTGCTAATGCCAAAAAACTGTGCTCTTAGCAAGATTACTCTGATTATGTCATCGTGTTCCAAGATGTGCGCTGCTAAATACAGCTGATGTAGTTTTTCAGTGTTGCCAATTTTGAGATCATTAGTTGAATGACATTTCACTGTCCTCAAACTTGTACTATTCATATATTTTTGATACGGAGCCATAGCAATTTGAAAGTCATTGATGTGTCTTACCAATATCTTAAGTTTAGTTTGGAGAGAAGTCTCATGATAGGTACTTTGGGTAAGTTTGTAGGTCAAGAAGTGCATATTTTTATTACCCTGAAAGTGAGACCTTACTGCATCTTGAGGATAAAATTAGGGCGTATTCCTAAATTGTGATGTTTATAATAAGCATTTCTACCTCTTGAGACTCGATGATTTGGTAACATGAAATGCAGAGTGCTGAAAATAGATCACTGGTTCGGTCAGTTTCCTTTTGGACTTTTGCAGAAGGCAGCATTTTCCTGTTGTCCTCTGGAGACTGCTCAAAGTGTTGTCTTCCCAGAGATCAGCACTGTATGCTCTGTGGAGGGAGACAGTCATTTAGGAAGATCATCCTGAGTTCAAGGGCAGCATGGGTTGTGTTAGTTTGTTCTCAACATATCTGGGCACCATAAAGCAAGACTTTTTAAAATAAACAGCCAAACAAACAAGAAAGAGGCTTTTAAGAATGACAGACATTCTCAGCTTTCTCTTTCAAGTGAATTTGCATTTTCAAAAGCTGGAGCCTTCCACAAGTGTTGTCCTGGTGTAAAGTCCCAGGTTTCCCTTTTCTGGTATTTACTAGTCTCTAACTACTACAGATACTTTGTTGTCAGCTCAGGTCGAAGCTACACACGTTTCCTCACCAAGCTTCTTACTGTATCACTAGAGACCTGTATGAGAGCAGGGAGCACTGGCCATGCCACAACCCGAGGGCTGGCCTGTCTTCAAATTTCCTCCACCAAACAAACTAGTCCATCACCTTTATACTGAACTTCATTCAAGTTTTATTGACAGGGCAGGATACATGATTCTTCGATAGAATGTCACACAAATGGCCCCTAACCCAGTCCCTGATGGAGTTCTTGTTTTCCTTGAACTCTCAGAAACCAGGCCTTCATGGTCCACATTCTTGTCTTCCAAGTTCCCACTAGAATGGTCCTTTGAGACTTTTTTTAGTCCAAAATCTTTTGTTTCTGTTGCTTCACTGCATGAGAGCGTCTTGTCTGTTCTCTTTTCACTTCCTATTTCACTGTAGGAGTGCTGGGATTATAGATTTGTGCCAGCATATCATAGGGCTTCTTATGTGGGGTCTAAATATTGAACTTAGGTCTTCAGGCTTTTATGGTCTCAGATTGTTTTCTGGACTACAATCTTTAAAATTGTGCTCTTGTCTACCATATCTAATCCTCTTTTATTTTGTTCTTATCATTCAATACCATACAATATTGCTTACTTATTAATCATCAGTGGGTCTTTTATTCACTCGAATGTTGGCTTCAGGAAAGTAGGTGTCTTCATTTTTTTCTTTTCAGTGTAAGTCACTGAGTAAGTTCTTAGAGCAGTTACAACACTGAGCTAATTAATGCTGGAGTTACAGTGTCTGGCAGTGGGGAGTGATCCAAAACAGCTTGTTATCGATCAGGGAGTGTCTCCACATCTGTGTATCTGTAGCATCTGTAACTATATCTTTGAAAGTATTGTTTCTTACAGCTTTGACCTGGTGAAAGGAGTCTCTGAGCTGTTAGGCATGTTGAGGGAATTTGTGATAGGCCTGTGGTTTTAAACTGACTTTACAGTGGCTCATATTTCATTGCCTCTGGGGTGAATGTTAGTGTTATAGTATGTGTGTGTGTGTGTGTGTGTGTGTGTGTGTTTGCGTTTGCTCTCTCTTCCTTTCTGTCTGTCTCTGTCTTGTCTGTCCCCGTCTCTCTGTCTATCCCCTCTCCATTGACTTGGTGGATAGCTGCCACCTTCTGTCTTTTCCACCACGTGAAAGGAGGTGGCGAGTTGACCATGTGAGCTTATCTGCACAGATGGCTCCTGACTTATTTACTGACATTTGTTTTCCATATGCTTGCCATCAGTTCTGCTACAGTTCTGACAGTGCACAGAGTGCAGAATTCTGTTACCAGCTGACTAGCTGGCATTTTGAAATGTGACCTCCTGCACTGTGCTTCTTGGAGTTGAGACATAAGTGTGGAGAGCATTGCCAGCTTTACACTACAGCTATGACTGATTCATCATTTCCATCATTTCCACTGCTGTTTAAAAATGGATAAAAAAACTAAGGTGAAAATGCAGTTTTATAGATATTTTCATAAGAATTAATACTATTTACTCAGGTGTAGCAATCATCACTATTCCAACAGGACCAGGTTACATATGTGGATAACTGTTATAGTTACCCTCTGCTGTCAATTTGACATGAACTTAGTGTTACTTTGAAAGAGAAACTTCAACCAAAGAATTGCCTCCATCAGATTGGTCTATTACATGTCTGTGGGGGCATTTTTTTTTTTTTTTTAGTTGCTAATTGAGATAGGAGGGCTCAGCTCCCTGTGGGTAATGTCAGTCCTAGGCAGGTGGGCCTGAGCTGTAAGAAAGGCAGCTGAACAAGGCAGAGGGAGCAAGTCAATAAGCAATGTTCTCCCATGCTTTCTGCTTCACATTCCTGCCTTGATTTCTCACCTTGGCTTCCCCTGAGGATGGACTGTAACCTGTAAGGTGAAATAAACCCTAACCTCTACAAGTTGCCTTTGGTCATGGTGTTTATCACAGAACAGGAGCCTAACTAAAACAATAGTATTTGAGAAACATATAAAATGCTAGACAGTTGCTCTAATGCTTTGGTAGGGTTTTTTGTTGTTGTTTGCTTGTTTGTTTTTGGTTCTGAGGGTAATGAGAATGAAACTTCCTTCCTTCCTTCCTTTGTTTGTTTGTTTATTTGGTTTTACACACCCTGCAATTAGGAACCCATCCTGTACAAAGCAGGGAATGACGTGAATTCCTTGAATTAAGTTACTTGATAGTGTAGCAATCTTGTCTTACATTATTCTGACAGCAGCTTGGTTCTGATTTGGCCAAAGCTTTTGGTTACTACTTAGTAAGTTGAGCCCTATCTCCCCATAAAACTTGGCATCTCCTGGGGGTCCTCAGACAGCAGTTTACAACTTTGCTTATTTGATTAATGGTCTCAATTGAGTGGATTGTCAGGACCCCACTAGATTCCTTCCACTCCCCACCCCCATTCCGCTGTGCTATGGACTATGCTGCAGCAGTGTGCTCTGGTGTGGAGTTGTTCCAGGAAACACAGCCTGAAATTGTGGGTTCATCCCTGTTTTCCTTCAGTACACTCTTGTTTCTAGAAGAAACAGGCTCCATACTCTTTCCTCAGGATATTGAAAAGAATAACTACCTCTTTTTTTTTTTTTATATATATATCTAAGTCTAAAGTGTGGATCTAACATGTTGGAGTTCACACAAATACACATTGTTGAGGACTTATCTGTGTAGACTGACAAATTGATTTCCCCAAAGGCCTTTCTTTCTTGGTCATGGGGATGTATAACGAGCATACTTCAAAAACACGACCCTGCAAAGCAGATTATACATCTAGTTGAAAAACGAAAGTTCTTTTTCATTATGAGAAAGATTTAGGAAGCCTTTTTGTGTTGTACTTCATTCTGTATGTGTGCTTTCAGGACACAGCCTATGGAAAAGCTACGTGAGATTACAGCAACTGTGTAGAGAAATGGCATTGTTTTCAATAACTAATTAAATACCTAAGACCAGAGTATAGTTTTGAACTTAGGAAATTTGCCATAAATAGAAGAATTCATCTATTTCTTCATTTTCCTCTTTTCTATGCACTCCCTTGAGACATCAGTCAGGTGTGGGACATGAGTTTAGATTTACAGGTGAAAGACCCCCGGAGGGTATCTTTCGTCTGAGAGACCCCCTCCCAAGGAACAACGAGGCCATTTGGATGCAAACAGCAAGAGGCTTTTATTTTGATACACGGGTACCCGGGGCAGCAGAGTCACTCGGAGGACTTTGCGCGCCCTCTGGGTGCAAAGCTGGGCTTTTATAGGGTTTTAGAGCAGAAGCGCTGGTACAGAAGCGAGAAGCATGGTTACAGGGGGCTGATTGGTACATTTACATGAGACCACGATTTGTGTCAAAGTTTGGCAGGGACACCAAGATTCCAGGAACTGGGTGGTCGAAACAGTCATGATGACCCCCTTAACTTGGCCCGCCACCTGTTGTTTTCCTTAGGACCCTTATCTTAACTGGAACAGTCTCACAGATATCCATGAGGGTGATTAATACAAACTGTTTTTAGCTCCACTGGGGCAGCCTGACCGCAGATATCCCAAGTGGATGACACAGCTGGGTTTCTTAGTAATTTTCCAGTTTCCCATTTAGCCTTCAGAGTTTTACAAAACAGTGGTGTCCCACAAAATGGCGTTAGCTATGTTTAACTTAGGGTGAGGCTGGGGTCTTTCACAGGCAGGTTGTAAGAACTAACAGAGCCTCCAGTTTCCCCAATGGGGAAGCACCTTCCCAAGCCCAGTGCATCACCACAGGTAGGTTAATGGCGTTCAAGCAGTCAGAATGCAGAGTGCCTCTATCACCAGTTTTGCTCATGTTGTCCTTGTACATACACACCCATTTCTCTCCCCTGCCCATTTTGTGTATTCTAGACAACCACAGATCTCTTGTCCTTCTGTACTGTCCTTTCAAGAGTGGTACATGAGGGGAGTTCTGCTGTATATAATAGTCTGGGTTGACTTTTGGCTCATACCTACAATTTTCTAGAGATTTCTCCTTGCATGCCAATTCCTTTTTTATTGCCATAGTATGTATAGAACATAGTTTAAACATTCAATTATGGAAGGACACTTTAGATATTTCCAGTTTGGGATTATTACAGGTGATTGTCATTAACATTTGTGTGTAGGTTGTTGTGTGAACTCAAGTTTTTATTTGTCTCATAATTATTAAATCATATGGTAGCTGTTTTTTCTAAGAAAAACTAAAGTGACTATATTGTTTTGTATTCCTACCAGCAATGATCTACATTCTCTATATGTTTGCCAAAGTTTGTATTGACACATGTATCTGTTAAAAAAGTCATGTAGTAAAGTCTCATCATTGCTTTATTTGCATTTCTCTGATGATCAGTGATGGTTAGCATTTTTCTTGTGCTGATTTGCTGTTATATCTCTTCTCACCTGAGATGTCTCCTCATGTGTTGTGCATATGTAAAAAATACTGTACTTATGTCATTTCCACTTTTCCCTCTCTCCTTCCTACTCTAGTGACCCCCCTTAATTCATGATCTTTTTTCTTATGTATTATTTCAAAACACGCACATATGTGCATACACACATGTACCCACACATACTCACACACATGCACATAACCTACCAAGTCTATTTAGTGTTGCATGTACATGTATTTAAGTATGTACATGTGTTTAGGACTGACCACTTATGACTGAATAACCTCTCATCATCCCTGGACAAAACCGATTTTTCCTCTCAGCAACTGTTTATTACCTGTAGCCCTTTGTCTAGAGGTAGGACTGTGGTGGTTCAAATGAGAAATGCCCTCTGTGCGCTTTCCCACTTGAATGTTTGGTGCTATTCGGGAAGGTAGTGGATCATTTAGGAGTTGGAACCTTGCTAGAGAATGCACATCACTGGGGGCAAACTTTGACCCATTCCTTTTGAGGGGGTATTTTTTTTTTTTTTCTAGACAGGGTTTTTCTATGTAGCCTTGGCTGTCCTGGACTTGCTTTGTAGACCAGGCTGGCCTTGAACTCACAGAGATCCGCCTGCCTCTGCCTCCCTGAGTTCGGGGATTACAGGCATGCACCGCCACGCCTGGCTGCCTTGTTCCATTTCCAGTTCACTCTCTACTTGATGTTTTCAGTTGACAATGTGTTCTCTTAGCTTCTTGTGCCTCCTGCACTCTCCCTTCAGAACTACAAGCCAAAACAAACTGTTCTATACGTCACTTTTGGTCATAGTATTATAACAACAAAAAGAAAGAAATTCAGGAGCCTTGTAAAAATGTACCCCTCCATGTTGCCCTATCAGCGGGTGTGGTCGTTACTGAGGTCTTTCTTAGACAGCTGTATTGTTAGGGTTTTATTAATTCAGTGTCTACATCTCATAGCTGGCAGTATCTCATCGCTGGCATCCTGGTCCTCTGGGTCTTACAGTCTTTCTGCTGCCTCCTTTGTGATGGTCTCTGAGCTTTACGAGTTGCGTTGTGCTCGGACTCCACGTTCACCTGTTCGGTGCAGTTGGACCAATGGATCTCTGTAACAACCCTATCTGCTGCAAAAACAAAGTTCTTTGATGAAGGCTGAGAGCCACATTTTAAGTCGTATCTTATGGTGTGAGTACTCCTTATTTATATAAAACACCAATCCTTTGTCAGGCATGTGGTTTGCACATAACCACCCCTAGTGTACAGTGTGACTTGTCTTTTAATGGGGTCATTTGCAGAGCAAAAACTGATTGTGTTGATGGTTGATTTACTGGTTTTCCCCTTTGAATTGTGCTTTTATTTTCAAATATAAAAATTCTTTCCTGCTTCTAAATTTTCTTTTACAATTAGTTCAACATAGATTTTGATTTTCCTTAGACTTTCTTTTTATTTTGGGCATTATCTAAAAGCATGTGGTTAACTTCCAAATACTGGGTCTTTTTTTTTTTTTTTTTTAATGTTCTTCCAGTAACTAATTTCTAACTAATACCCTGGTGAATACACTGTGTGTATCAAAGTAATGTATACATGGGTGGCAAACACAGTGAGATTTACAAACAGTAATAAAGCTTGAAATATAATATTAACTCATTTAGAACAAAGGTCAAATATTTTATTAGTAATAGAAATAAATCTTAAAATTCTTCTCTAAAGGATTTAGAATGTAAAATCAACTCTGGCATCAAATAAGCTATCTGAAACAATTTGATAGAACATATTTGAAAATAAACAGCTATATGCTTTTATAAAAACAAAAGAAGCAGGTATATGAAGAAGAGAAATGTGGTATACACTAGAAATGAGAGTCTGTACTTAGATACTGAAGGAGTAAGATGAGGTTTGGTTACTTGTGTGGTATGGGACTCAGAGGATGTTTTCACATTGCCAGTAAGAGAAGTCAAGCCACGGAAAGCCAGAACTGAGTCATGGAACTAAATCCATAGGAAAAGAAACAATTGCCACGTAAAATACTTTCAAAGAGAGAACAGAAATTTATTGCAGTTTTGAGCAAATGGGAAGACCCGCCCTGAAATCAGCTAGGCAGGCATGGAAGCAATTTAAATGTCCAAAAGTTCTTAGAGAGGCTTAAGAAGAGACTTAAGAGAATTATTGGAAAAATAATAGACAGTGATCTTGACCTGAAAGGCAGGATGGGGGAGAGTACCTGTTTTAATATCCTATTTGTCAGATGCATTGCCAATACTTTTATGCATATTTTGTTGCCCACAAAGGGCTCAGTCCAGTGAGCCCTTTTAACCCAATTTGAACCCAAAGTGAAGAAACTGGTGCTTGGAATTAGGTGAGTTGTCCAGTAGCAGGGAGGTAGGAAGAATGGCCCTTGGGCTTTGAATACAGATCCAATTGGTTGACCAGGGAAAATGCCAGGTTCCTAAGATGACTGAAGAGGTCACACCTGCACTCCAGCAATGTGGGATGTGGTACTTGCCTTCATCTCTGAAGATGTCACCTGAAAAAGGCAGTTCAGGTGGTTTGTCCGAAACATGCCTTGCAGTGTTGGTTAAGTCTTAGTGGCACTGTCTTTGCGAGTTTCTTCTGGAAACTTTGTCACTTGTCAGTATGGGTCAAGTGTCCCTCACCTAAAATGCGTGTGACTAGAAGTGTTCTAGACTTTACATTTCCTCAGATTTTGTTATATCTGCTACTCTTTACCAGCTAAGCATGTACAGTGTGAAGTGTGTAATTCAAAATAACCCAAGTTCCAAGCTCTTTGTGTGGCACATTATTATTGAAAACTTACCAGATTTTGAACCATTTTTGGTGTTTGGATTTCTGGATCAGGAATGTTCAAACTATGTAGCTTTTCCTCTTTTTTAAAGCAATTTCTCTTTCCCTCTGTTGAAGAAAATAATATTTCTTTTAAAACCCGGGTACAGGAAAAACACAATTTCTACATTTTATCATCATCTTTCCCGCATTGAAGATATTAGGAGATCCAGACAGCCTCTCTGCCTGCACGAAGAATGTGCTCTCTATCATAATTGGCAGCATTTGCGTCCCATGCATGTAGCCCATGCAGCCTTCTTTTGCATGGGAGGTACGAAGTATGCCTTTCTCTCATCCCAAAAGTTTTAATACTTCTATTTTTAGAGAGCTACTAATAAAAATTTAGCTGCTTATTTATTTGTGTGTTTAGCTGTGTGTGTGTTCACTTAGCATTCTTTACTGTATGTTTTGAGATAAGGTCTTTCACTGAGCCCATAGCTCATTGATTGGCTAGCCAGTGATCTCCAGGAATCTGCCTGTCTGGTCCCATGCCCTGCATTTTACATGGGTGCTGGGGATCTGATTGTCATGCTTGCTTGACAAGTGCTTTACTGATTGAATATCTCTCCAGCCATATTTATTATTTTTTAGCTTTAGAGAGTTAATATTATAGCCATTTTTGTTAATTTGGACCATGTTCAGAATTGTGCTTTATAGAGTAATTATGTTAATATTTCACTGAAATTTTACATGGACATAGGAGAGAGAAGAAAGTCATCTATCAGCTAAATAGTAACATTTTCAAGAAAGAAGCAATGTTTGTTAGATGTTTACAGTTCTGGAATGAGTTGAAAAAAGCATTTAAAATACTACTGCTTTATTCTCCATGTATTTAATGTTATTTTGCTGACATTTAAACCAAGACCCTGTGTAGGATAGGTTTTTGTCAACTTGACACAAACTAGAGTCATTTGAGAGGAGGAAAATGCCTTCATCAGTAGAGAAAAATGCCTTAATCAGATTGGCTTGTTGGCAAGTGTTTGGGCCACTTTCTTGATTAATGATTTATGTCTCATCTGTGTTGAGCTGGTGCTCCTAGGTTGTCTGAGAAAACAGGCTGAACAAGCCACAAGACACAGACCAATAAGTAGCAGTCCTCCATGCATGGCCTGTGCTTTAGTTCCTTCCCAGCACTCAACCAAATGAGCTATATCCCTAACCCATTTTCTGCTTTCATCAGTTCCTGCCCTGACTTCTCTAGATGATGGACCATGAACTGTAAGCTGAAGCAAATCCTTTCCTCCTCGAGTTGCCTATGCTCATAAGTGTCTTTACCACAACTAGGAAGCAAGCAAATGTAGACCCCGCATTTTAAATTTGAATATAAACAATACAACAAAATTCCCGAGTATTTTAATGTAGAAATGTACACCGAACGGTGTTTTATTTTGAACAGAGGTAATAAAGCATAACTAACTTAAGGCAGAGCTCTACATAAAATTTCATTTTGTTCCGTGTAATTAAAACATTGATGACAGCTATATTTGCTTCTCATTATAGGTCTCAGAGGACTAATTAGTGTACCATAAGACTTCCACCTTGGTAGAGAGAATGGATTTTATCCATATTTGTATCACCAATGCTTGTGGTAGCAAATAGCATGTTCTAAGCAGTTACATCTTTTAGTTTTTCTTTTTAGATCGTCATGTATTTGATACATACATGCAATTTGTATTGTAGGAGAGTCCTTAGTTTACAATTTTCTATAGTTTGTTTATGATCTAATTGTGGCTGTGAATTCTTTATTGGTCTAGTATAAAAGCAACATTGTAGCTATCACAGTACATAAACCTATTTTTGGGTCAAGTTAAGTTTGACCTCTTGGGTTAGATGGTGAAATTTTTCCACACTGAATTCCCCCTCCCCCACCCCATTTGTAACACAAAAGCAATGGGAGTAGATACTTTGGCATTTACATTGATGACTATGCACTAATCAGGTACACTTTTTTTTTTTTTTGAGACAGGATCTTTAGTCCAGGCTGGTGTCAGACTCTCACTGGGTAAAGTTGAGGATGTCCTTGGGCCTCCTCCATCTACCTCTGGGTACTTGGATTCCAGGAATGCGCTACCACACCAGATTAAGGACTTAATAGGGAACGCTGTGCCTTGTGCTGGTCAGGCTAGCACTCTACAAATTGAGTTATGTCCCTGACCCATTTTCTGCTTTCATGTAACATGTGCTGATGACTCTCACTTAAATCAGTTTCTCTTAAGTTTTTATTCTGACGTGATTTCAGACTTAAAGGTTTTAGTCGTAATAGAAGGGATATTCATTTGCTCTTTTACCTTGATCAACAAGTTGTCTTCTTTGTTTTCCTTTGTAGTCTGTGAATTGTAGCTAGTAAAAGTACCTGTCTCACAATGTTTTCTTTGTCTCCCAGGTCCACTGAAAAGAGACTTTCCCCCCTCTTTTTTATTTGTTTGTGAGCTTGTCCCCTGTAGTCAGTGTGTTTACCTTCTGAAGTCTCTCTTCCTTTAATGTTTCGGGGTACTGACTGCTGTTCTGTGAAACTCCATTTGTGAGCCTGTGTGTGTGCAGGATGAGCAGCGCGTACTCAGCAGTTTGCTCAGGCGCTTAGATAGCAGGCAGAAATCAGCAAACAGTTACATACTCATTATACTATGGGGAATAGAAAAAGCCTTCAAAAGAAGCATGGTCAGTAGCAATAGGCTGCTTGCTTGTCTTCTGTTGCTTATGGACTAAGACTCATGGGTTTGTTGACTTTGCCTGCCTTTTTTTTTTTTTTTTTTAAAGATTTATTTATTACTTATACATTATTATGCCTGCATGTACAGATACACACCAGAAGAGGGCACAAGATTTCACTATGGAGGTTTATGAGCCACCTTGTGGTTGGTGGGAATTGAACTCAGGACCTTTGGAAGAACAGCCAGTGTTCTTAACCTTTGAGCCATCTCTTAGCCCCCAGCTTTGCCTGTGGATATCTGTTTATCAGTTATTCTCCGTGCTGGTCTGTAGACTGCTTTAGAATGGTGGTGGGAACTGGGAGAATGGTGCCTAAAACTGCGTGAACTAAAGTCTCAAACTAGTCAACTTTATTCAGAGCATCAGATACTCTGAGGGTTAAGAAAGGTCACTTGAGTATGTAATCACAGGACAAGCTGCATATGGCAAACATGTTTTTCCATAGAGGCATATAAAAACAGCCAGTTGTAGTGAATAATCTAAAGTGAACTCACTCCTATCCACTTCACCTGGGAGGGGTGTGAAAGCACGTTCTAGGAACAATGCCATGTTTTTCAAAAAACATAAGTTTTAAGACTCTTGTTTTTTTTCCTTGAAGTTTTCTTATAAGCACTCAGAATTCCCCTCACATGACTGCCTTCTTGGACCGTGTTCCAACAGTAGTCAAGGCCACAGACACTCTTAATAGGTTTTTTTATGTGGAGAGGGTGGTGGAGAACTCTTCCAAAATTGGATGCAATTGTAAATGCATGTGCATTGTTAAAAGATAATATTCTATACTTTTCGGTTATCAAATGGTTGATCCCCAATTAGTACCTTTTAGAAGTAAAGTTCTACTTTTTTGTGAAATGACTCATTTCTTTTTAATAATTTTCCAAAATAAATATGCATAATAAACATACCAAAAATATATGTTTAAAAATTCATGTGTTGTTAAACTTAAAAGTCAAATGCGTGATAGTTGCTTGATTTAAATTATAAGTTATACTTGTCAAAATAATAATGTGTACTTTTAGCACAGGAAGATATTTATGACTGTATTGTGAATGAATACATACCTATTTAGGAAGAGACAGACATATTGGAAATTGTACAGATGTGGAAAAGTTAGGACCATAGATGGCACTAAGGAGATGATATGGCATTTAACTCTTCATAAGTTACTGACGTGGTATGATTTCCCTATTGTGTTGATGAGTAAATTGAAGCTTAGAGAGAGAGAAGTCAGTTGCTTAATTAAGGTCAACTTAAACATAAGCCCACAAGATCACAGTTTTGACAGTTACTAAACCAAATGGCAGTATAGGGTAATGCTTACTCTTCACTAAAAAAAAAAAAAAAAAAAAAAAAAAAAGTATCTACTAGGCATGCTTTAGTCAGTAGATAGCAAATTAACTCTCCTCTCTCTCTTCTCTTTTCTCTCTCTCTCTCTCTCTCTCAGTTGTGGGGGAAGGGGAGACAGAAATAGACATGCTAACCAACCAAGAAAATTCTGGCTCTTAAGTTATAGTTCTGACTTCTTAAAAACCATATCTAGTTGGAAACCAAATGTGAGTCCTAGGATACACTATGCTATCTGCATGTCTCTTCTTTGGCTCCTACGTAATATCTGCGGTTTTTCCTTCTCTTCCCTCTGTAGTTGTCATTCATTCCCTCACTCATTCATTTTAGTGTGAATACGCCTTCTTAAAGAATCCCTGTCAGGGCTGTTGCAGGTTACAGGGATATGAAGGTGATTGATTCTTGCTTCATCATTATGGAGATTATAGTCAACCCTGAGAAGAGATGTAGGTAGATTCCTACGATATTCTGATCTAAATACTAATAGGAAAGGAAATAGTATCCTGAGAAGTAGAGTGACAACTACAGAGGGAAGAGAAGGAAAAACCGCAGACATTACGTAGGAGCCAAAGAAGAGACATGCAGACAGCATAGTGTATCCTAGGACTCACATTTGGTTCAGTGTGGCGGGGCTATAGACAGCTTTCAAGGGATGTTACAACACAGGATTGGAAAGGTAGTTAGTTCGCACATTTGATGAAATTGGTATACCAGACTTAGGACTTAAAATTTTGGATTTGTTTTGTAAGACAGTTACTGAGTCTTTAAAGAAGGAACAAAGTGGAATTCTGAGATTGGGTTAGAGAAAAGGTAGGGACTCAGAAACAATCTGTGGTACTTTTTGAAGAGAAGGGTAACAGCCATCGTTCACTTTGGTGAGCACTCGAGAGGTACAGAAAAAGTTAAGTGACTACACCATCTTGTATTTATCATTTCTGTTTTCTGTTTTGATAGCTGTAAAGGAGATGGATAAGCAGATGGCTTAGGTAGATGGACTTCTGTTTTATATGGGGATGGAGATCTTGAAAGACTCTGCCTTTGCCGGGGCTGAGGGAATGATGGCTTCCCTGGGAACCAAAGCAGGATGTTCACATTCAGTAGTGGTTGTCTTGCACCAGTGTTAGGCAGCACCGAGAGGCATGCATTAATTTACAGCATGGGTGGGCTCAGCCGGTAAGGTCAGGAACTACTTTCAGATCCATGTGAATACCTAGAAGGTGCTTTTCCCAAGGACCGGATGTGTCAATGCTTTCTGGAGGTCTGTTCTTATGAGTGTTGAAAACAGCAGTGGGCTCATATTAGATACCTTCCCAGAGACTGTTTTGGTCAGTGTTAGCGGTCAGCATGTTAAGGCTCCTTAATATACACCTTTAAAGCGAGTTTTGACTTGTTAAGGGCTGTAGGTTTTATTCTCTTCTAAACCTCTGAAAGAGCCGGGAGAAGCAGAAGCGTGCCTCTGTTTTCTCATCACATCTTCTCCCACACTGATGATACTTTTCATTGCACTCTTTTCAGCTTGGCCTTGAGTCACTGCTGTGTCTGCTCAAATGTCTTTCAAATTGAGTGATTAGTATTCTGGTTGAGTAAGCATTGTGAGGCTGGCATTCAGACCCTGTGTAGCAAAGGTGGTTTGGTTAAATCATCACGAAGGCTGTGTTGTCAGAGGCTTGCAGCTACTGCACTTCACAAAGCTTGAAACTTGAGACTTTCGGGGAACTAAATCTAAAACCACATGGTCATACTGCTGAGTCTAGTCTCCTAAAGCTGTTTGTGCTATGTAATAGGGAACCTAATTTTGTCCTACCTGATTAACATGTACTCTGTGTTAGTAAATTCAAAGGAAACAATCAGTTTCCACCGTAATTGGGAGCCATAATAAGTTAGTATACTTGGCAAAGTATAATGACCTCTCTGGTACCACGGGCTAGCTCATAGGTCAGCAGTTTCTTGCCTGGCTGTCTTCTTACTGACTGTAAATCATGGTGTGGGACTCCTACCAGGGGGAGCAGGAGCTGTCTCTGACTCAATGTGTCCTGCCTTTGGGACCCATTCCTTGTCTAGCCTTAATAGGAGAGGAGATGCCTAGTCTTTCTGCACTTTGATATGCCATGGGTGGTTGATACCATGGGAGGTCTGCCCTTTTCTGAAGAGAAATGGAGGAGTAGATTGGGGAGTTGGTGGGGGGTGGTAGGAGAAGGGAGGGGGCAGAGGGACTGGGAGGAGAGAAGGGAGGAGAAACTGTGGTCAGGATTAAAAAAATAATCAACAAATATAAATCTTTGTAACTTACTTATCTTAAAATAACAGTAAGGTTTTAAAAACCATTGGCTGAACTGGATATGGTAGCTCATGTCAGTAATTACAGTACTTGGGAAGGTGGGGCAGGAAGATCAGGATTTGAAGGCCATCCTGGGCTACATAATGGGTTTGAGAAACATTCTGTGTCTGTCCACCCTCCCAATAAATCAACCCACTGTCAGCTCTTTTTGTGTACTTGGATTGATAGCATTTTTATTGTCTAGAGTAGTCTGTTTAGAAAACACTTTTACTGTTGGATTTGTCAGGTATGACAGGAGGCTGATCTACTGAGTCTAGAGGGAAAGTTTACAGACATTTCAGCTTAAAGGAGCCTGAAATTGACTTTCCATTAAGTCCAGGCTATTTGTGTTGATTCCTACAGAGGGAAATGTGCTTAGAGTTAACTGTTTTGGTTTTTTTTTTTTTTGTCTTTACCATCTGAACCTAACCCTCACTTGTCTTTTGTAGCTAGAGACAGTGGGATGGCAGCTTAACCTGCAAATGGCTCACTCTGCTCAAGCAAAGCTGCAGTCTCCTCAGGCCCTGCTGCAGCTGGGGGTAAGCAAGGAAGACTCCAAGGTGAGAGGCATGCCCTGGGGAAATGAGGTATTTTGTTTGTTAGGTCTTACACTTCATGGAGAGAAGAGCCTGGATTTCAAATGTAAGTGCAAATCAATTACAACAGCTAATCCTGTAATGTGCTTTTTTTTTTTTTTTAAATACCATTTTGCAACTTCTTAATTTGTGTAATGTAAAACTTTATGGAGTTCCTATTAAATTATTGTTTTTGATGCCCCCCCCGTGTGTGTGTGTGTGTGTGTGTGTGTGTGTGTGTGTGTGTATGTATGTGTATGTGTATGTATGTAAGCTGTAAGCTGCATACATAAAGGGAAAAAGATATTTGTTGTCCAGCCAGTTTTTGGGACAGTGGGATAATCTGAATTACATTTTGGGGAATAGTGTGTTCATGTGTTTAAATCCTAACTCTTGCAAGATAGATTTTTGCATCAGTTTTACATCATAGGGTGGTTTCTCCTTTAGTATCAATTTTAGAATAACCTGAACATAATTAATATAGGTGAAAGACATGCCATGAAAGGTTCCCACTGTGGCTTATAGAGAAATATATTTCAGAGGTAATGGGAGCTACCTGTCATATTTTGTATAGTAATTACCTTTTAAGAGAGAAAAGGGAGAGTAAATTTCCCCTCTAAAAAGATGAGACTTTGTATCATCTTGAGATATTTAAATAGAACTGGGAAATGGGGTGCTGAAGATGGAGAGGTTACAGAGACTGAATGTATTCTTCCAGTAGCTGCATTTATAATGGGATAGAATGTACTTTGATAGTGTGTTCACAATTAGTTATTATGTCATAGGTATTTTTGTCTTTTTAAAGAACTGGGCCAGTAGCCAGCCCAGGTTATATAACCACAAAATATTGATGTGATTTAAGTCTTATATATAATGAATTACTTTAATGCAGTGTTCCAAAATCATTTCCTTTCACATATTTTTCATTGGAAAATAATACAAACTTACTGATCAAGTGTCAAACTGAGAAGTATATTATTCTTGGTGCTGCAACTTAACAGTGACCTAAGTCAGGCAGGACACCTGATCTTTGTAGGACTATTCATTTCTCTCTTTGTAGGATAGAGTATCTATCTTGTAGGGTTTCTGTAGGATTACATGTCTACTGTGTGTAAAGCACTAAGGCCAATGTGGTAAATTCACTGTACGTACTGGTTTTTATCATCATCACTATATCAGTACAATATGGGTAGCTGAAACAGATCAATCAACCAATCAATCCATTTGTGTCAGGCCAAAGTTTCCTACTAAACTTATTTGCTAATGTAATTACTGTCATTTTCTTTTCTCTTTCCTTTATCATGTCTTGTTTTTTTTTCTTGGTATACTTTCACTACTTGTGCCTACTGGGACCTCAAGAGCACAGGGACAGCCCAGGAAGTCCCCTCTCTCCTGGGAACCAAGGAAGGCATTTCCTTAGTTTAGGAGAATGGTCTGAAACACACTGGAGTAGCCTGGGGCCCCCCATGAGTGAAAATATGCACACTCAAGTAGCTCTGTGCTGTAACTGTTTCTCTATGGCTATTGCGTGTTTACTCCAGTAGCTACAGCACTATGTGCGATAAGGGATATTATTTTTACCAAATATTTGATATGCTTCAAGCACCAGGGCTTTCATGGCAGTTCACTCTGGGATGTCCGAGGCCTCCCAGCTTCATCACATAGGCATAAACACATGCCTTTATGCTCATGTGTCTGTTTCCTTGTTAGATAGTGCAAATGAAAGAATACTTTTTCTAGTGAGGCAGTCTTTTTTTTTTTTTTTTTTTTTTTTAATTTGTGTTACCCAGGAAGTCAGTACAGATATGAAATCTAGCTCCTTTGTGATATGGGTTCAGGGATATTTACATTTTTCTATTTGTTGCTCTTTTGAAATTTTTGTTGGATCTTATTACATATGAGCATTAGTTAGCCTCACAACGTGCTGAGCTAGAGCACCACTGTCATTCCCAGTAGAACAGCAAGGAGAGCAGCACCCACTGAGGTGCGAGCTCTTCACCCTGTTAGGCACATTGATCCACTTCTTTGTACTGCCTCTCCCCTGTGAAACTGTGTGGACTTGACCCTAGACAATTTTCCTAATACTTCCTTGACAGCAGCACACCATGGAATGTAAAAGCACTGTCAACTTGCACAGGGACACGCTGTGTCCACGTGATGCTGTGCTTCAAGGAACGGTTGATGACTACACTGTCTCCTCAGTGACCTGCTGAATTCTGCCTTGAGTTGAATTTTTGTTTCCATCCTCTTGTTATCATGAGTTCATTCTTTTTATTTCCATTTCATGTGCCGGCTTGGTGTTAATATTGGTGTAACTTCTGTTATTAAAGACTACAAACTGTATTGTGCTCTCTCTCTCTCATTTTTCTGTGTTCTGAGATGAGAATTCAGGAATTGTCAATAAGCTAAAAGTAAAAGTATAAGGGTATGGAGCAGGATTTGAAAACAAAATTTATTAAATGAAGAGCTTTTGTTGAAACATTAGAAGTCAGGACTACTTATGTTATAATGGAAAGAACTGCAAAGTATAAAATTATCATATTGTAAAATCATTTATTTAACATAATAAGCTGCAGGTGGACATTCTTTTAAATATGTATTTTATGACATAGTTACCCAGGAAATATACATGTATTGAGATCTTAAGAGGAATATAGTCAGTATAAATTAGAGGATATCTGTTCAGCGTTCACTTTTGAGCACTGAGCTAAAAACATAATGTAGCTCGCCAGAGTGTAGTTTATAAGGAGCTGGTTTCCTGGTGGTGGTTTGCAACATGGCATGAACGGGTAGCTTGCAAAGCTTAAAGTTTTCTTTTGCTATCACGCTAGATAACATTGTTTGGCTGTGTTATCTTTGCCGGAGGAATATTTCTGTCTCAAGGCTTTCCTGTTTTGCTACTAATTTTATCATGAAAAATGGATGATTGTAGCTTTTGGACAGATCTATAGTCTAGTTATTGTCAGCTAATGTCCTTTGTGTCTATTGGCTGCATTTTGCAAAGTAAGATGATTTTTGTGGTTCACAGATACTTTAAAATTAGTTTCTTGTTTTGTTTTGTTTTGTTTTGATTTGGTTGTTTCATTAGGGGGCAGTAGAGCACTTTGCTTGCCTAACCATATCTGGTATTTACAGTGTTATTTAACATAACATTCAAAGTAGTTGTGGGAAATGCTAAGTGTTTACATTTCTAATCTGTGTATAACAATAGAGTTCTCCTGTTTCCATCAACATAATTAATGCCGATTAATCAGATATGTATAGAACAAATAAATGAGATCATCATGAGTCAGCTTTTGTTAATTTGCCTGTGATCATTTGCCAAATGTAATTTATTAAAAAGCTTTCTACACTGTTGAAATTTCTTGTTTCATTCTGTCACTTACATTTATTTCTTTATAAGAAAATGGAATGAAACAATTCCCGAGATAAATGAATAGCTCTGTTACATAATAGTTTAAACTACTTTCAGGCGAATTATAGTCTGTCGAATTAAAAAAATTATTGTGAAGAATATGATGTCATTTGTAACAAGTGTTGGTAATATTGAATATCATCAATATTTGATTATTCTAAAAATGCTAAATACTTAAAAAATATATATATACTTAATTTTCGTATCAATTTGTTACTCAACAGAATTATATTTTATGAATGTAGAGATTAAAATCATGTTTCATTCTTTACCCATAACTACAATAAAAATTACTTTCACAGCAGACTTTCATTTCTCATAATGTTAAGCTGGACTTTACGTAGGGTGCAGAAGATATTTATGGACGAATAATTATGATTTTGAGTGAATAGAGACCCTTTCATGCTGGTTCCTGAGGTAGACAACTTCATATTTCCAACTGAATGGTATGCTCTGTTTAGAGAGAAAAAAATGAAGTTTACTCTTTTACCTTTTTGTAGTTTTTTTTTTTTTTCCAAGTATGCTGGGAATAGAACTCATGGCCTTTCCATGCTGGGCATGTGCTCTACCACCAAGCAAACTTCCACCCCCCTTATTTGTTTGAACTGTACTGAATGCTAGATGTTGTCAGGTTTGGGTGTTTAAAGGATCCCTTCCAGGCATGATAGAGAAAGGGAAGTTCAGAAAGATGAAATAATTTCCCCAGGTCATAAGGCTAGTAATCTGTACGTTTAGAATTTGAAGCCAGACCATTTTATTTAAGAGTACTGCATTGCTTGTTGGTGGTCCTGGATTATTTTCCTACTTTACTGATTTAGTAGTCCATCCTGTAATATGTACACATACTTTGAGATATTGGATGCTATTTTTAAATGTGAGATTTATTATTTTACTTAAGATTATGTGCATTCTGAGTTTACTGTTTTCTTTTTATGTGATTTAGTTTGGACTGTTGATACTTTGTCATTGAAAGAAACTTGTTTACTTCTGCCTAGCGAGTATATCTATGTTTATATAAAGATGATATTTCACTAGAATCTACTTTTTTTTTTTTAAAAGCAAACCTTGATGTAAGGATTATATTATATCATTGCATGAAGCCGTTTAAACAGACTATGTTACTTAAGGAGAAACATTCTGATTTATTTAGGATAGATGTCTCAATAAGAAAACAAATATGTGCTAATCAAATCTTGAACTCTTGTTACAGCAATTTAAAATCCTTTGATTCCCCTTAAAGGTGTTGTAGTATTGATTGAATTACATGCACCTACAGATTTTTCAAATATGTTCTCAAATGTAGGACTGAACTTTCTAAATGAATCTTAAGGTATGCTACATCACATTTTTATAAATCACGTTAAAAGATACTTTCTTATTCTTGATCATACAAGCAAGATAATCTATCTGATGGGAGTACAATTCGCATGTGGAAAAGAATTATTTCTGATGGTTAGTCTTTGCTGGATGCAAATATGAATATGAATATATTCCTGAATACATATGTACAACCTGCTCAGTTTGTATAATGTTACTTGTGTGCATATGTTTTCAGGGATGACTGCTTGGTATTACGATAACCAACTGGTATGCTCTTCACTGGGGAAGACTATTTCTCCAGCTCTCAGCATCCCTTAGTTGTTTAGTTGCCTGTAGTTCTTCGCGTAGTATTGAGACCTCATGGGCTTTCCCCAGCCACATTAACATGTCTGTTATTGTTTTTCCTCCTCACAAACAAATATCTTCTGTTTGTTCACATTAAGTGTTCTTTTGTGTCCTGGAGAGTTTCTTTTATGATCCTATCAATTGGTGTTCTGTATGCCTCTTGTACCTTGATATAGATCTCTGTATTGTGTAGGTTTTATTAGAGATATTTTTATTCTTTTATTTGGGTTTTTCTCCTTCCTATATGCCTATTATTCTTAGATTTGGTCTTTTCACAGTGTCCTAGTTTTCCTGGATGTTTTGTATGTGAGGATTTGTTTTTGTTTTTAAGATTTAACGTTTTCTTTGACAGAGCTATTCATTTTTTTCTACTTCATCTTCAAGACCTAAATCTTCTCTTTTGTGCTGAAACCTGTTAATGAGACTTACCTCTGAGGTTTTTGTTTGACTTCAAGTTTTTCATTTCCAGTTTTATATCAGTTTGGGTTTTCTTTTGATTGATTCTATTTCTTTGTTAAATTCTATTTTCATGTCTTGAAATATTTTCCATTATTTCATTCAACTATTTATATTTTCATGAAGGCATTTACTCACATTTTCCCAATAGTCCTTGAGCATATTCAAAGTTGCTGTTTTGAAGTCCTTGTCTTGTGCTTGAGCTAAATGGCTTTTCTCAGGGCCTGTTGCAATAGTGTTGCTGGCTTCTGGAGAGGCATATTGCCTTGGCTATTTATGTTTGTGTTTTTCCACTAGGATCCAGGCATCTGGAGTTAAGATATTTGAAGTATCTGGTCTTTGTTAGATGAGTGTTTCATTCTTTGGTTACTGTTGCCCATTCTGGGTCCAAGGCAAGTGTGTCAATCGGCTATGGGTTCCCTGGAAGAGGGTGGTTCTGTTGGTCAATGTGGAGTCACAGAGGATGGATATGATTTGGAATAATTGGCTGAAAGGGGTGGCAGAAAACTATAAAAACTATGGATCCTTTATACACACCAAGAGGCTGAATCTCAAGGGGATGTAGATGGGGAATAGGAGGGCTTGGGCTGGATGAGGTAGCAGGTCCAAAAATAGTCTGGAGAGAGGAGAATGATGCAAATAGCCTGCCTGGGTCCTAGCCAAATGTAGTGGCTGTGGGGTTGCTGGCAGAGACTTCTGTAGGTTAGGTAGCATGTTCCAGAGGAAGGGAGATAGGTTAGAAGGAATGCTGAAACAGGTGATGGGGAAGAATTGGGGGAGCATGGCTCAGCCTGAAATGTATTCTTTACTGAACCCTTTCTTCTTTATCTGTTGGTAAGATTCCTTTAGGAGTTTTCTCTAGTATTCCTTTACTTTGTTTATCTTAGAGATCTTTATTTCTTGAACATTTTTAAAAGGGTAACGTAGGTGTATATAGTAATTTTGGTTCGCAAGTATTTTGTTTGTGGTGCTTGAAAAGTATCATTCCATGTTTTTCTGTCTTTCATGATTTCTTCTAAAAGGTTCTGATGTGGTTTTGCTGAACTTGCCTTTGTGAGTTGTTGCTTCTCCTCCATCCCTAACTTTTCTTTCCATGTTCTCTACTCTTGTTCTTTTAATCACAGGTGCCCTGGGGAGGTCTGGTCATTTATTCTACATGGGTTCTAAGTGTCTCCTGTACTTGTATGGCTTGTACCTTTCTGTATTTTTGGAAAGTGTTTGTCGGTGGATTCATCACGTCGTTTCTGTTAGTTTCTGTCCAAACTCCGTATACTCTCTGGATTCTTGGGTTTGTTCTTCCTACAGGTCATGGTTATTCCCAAGTACACATGCCTTCATCTCCTGCAGCACAGCATGTACTTCCTCCAAAGTAGAGCTGTGTTCTTGAATCTGCAGCCAGGTTAGTGTGGGCCAGTTCCTTGGCCCCACTGATCCTTGCGGTGGCTGTTCTCCTGGCCAGCAGAAGGAGGATGCTTTGTGTCTTGAGTATGTAAAAAGTGCAGGGCCTTCTCTACCTAAGAAGCTGGACTGTACGACCTCTCTTACGGAGAGTTCTCACCAAGGCTGCTGCTGTACGAGAGGACTCCCTCTGGTAGGTTGTAGCTCTCCTATCCATACCATATATTTTCCTAGAATGCCAAATTGTACATTTATGAAGTCTGTTGAGGCCTTCCTGTTCTTTTTTGCCTAAACCTCACCAGAGGACCCTCGCCTTCCTGCTTCGCTGACTGATCCCTGATGTTAGGTTCTACCGTTTCTTCTACAAATCTAAAATTTGGTAGTTGTAGGTTTCATCTGGTCTGTCAGTGGTTTACTGTTGCACTCTGTGGCTTTCTGTGCCATCCACCTCTCTGAAGCCACACACCTGATGATGTTTTGTTTCACAGTATAGAAGACTTGGGTAAATGCTGTGTGTTCCCAACCTACCATTTCCCCAGGTTCCAGCATAGTCTTATTTTAAAAGCCAAAAGTTCTTTTGTCTAATGTAAATGGTGGTTACATTTTTATCCCCATTTAAATGTCAGGATTTTATCCCCTTCTACTTTTAATCTCTTCTGTGCATTTACTTCTTTTGATGCTAAAGTACAAGAAAATATGAGAAATGTACCTAGCACAGTCTTATTGAGCCTTTTTGCTGCAGACAAGTGAATAGGACAATTTATAGATGTCTTAGCTTTGCCAGAGGATATTGTGTTTCCAGTTATGCAAAAGCTACATAATAGCCACCCACTCAGGATCTTTAGTTCTGCATAGTAATGATATGCAATAATAGGACTGTTTTCATAGCACAGTGCATTTCTGCTCCTCTTTTATGTTGCACATTTCTCTGTGGATAAAATATTACTGAATCCAATGTATTTTAGAGAGATGGGTTAAAACAGCAAGAAAGTAGTAATCTCTAAAAGATGGACATTTATTGTAAGAAGATTATGTCAAGAAATGCTGGAACCTGGGGAAATGGTGGATTGGGAACACGTAGCATTTACAACCGTGAGGACAGGAAAGACAGAGGAGAAAGGAAAGTACAGGCTGCAGCGATGGCTTTGGTTGAGATCACAGACTGCTCTTTCTGGGAACCTGGGTTCAGTGTCCAGAGCCCATGTCAAGCTGCTCACAATCATTTGTAACTCCAGCTCCCGAGGCCACCTGCACTTATGTGCACATACTCACACAAAAACACACATAATTTAAAATATTAAAAATACGTTGGTAAAAAGAGAAAAAGTAAAATAAAGTTAGGTCAGTGATGAGTTCTAGCGTAACTTTCAGAGAAAGAAGGAAAAGAGAGAAGCCTGTGAAAGTTGGTTATATGTGATCTGGGACCATTCTAGGTGGAGGAAACAGCAGGTTAACAAACGATACTTCATAGTTGCAGGTACCTGAACTACTTCAGTGTTTCTCTCCTCTCTGGGCACTGCCACCTTCTTTGTGCTGGAATGGCAGAGGCTGGTGATAATGGCTGTACAGAAACAGTCCCTGTGCCTGTCGCACAGTGAGAACAGACAGCCCTAGCTCGTCAGTCATCTCGTGCCAACTATTTTATGTGATCCTATCTTCTCATTGGGCCTTCCAGGTGGATAAGTGGGTCACTTCTTTTATTGTCCCAGAAGGACTGAAAATAATTTATGATTTAATAAAGTAGCTACTGTGTCTCCAAGGACTTTGTTTCCTGTCTGAAGTAAGATACCCTGATTTGTTCAGTGAATCCTACTCTCACATTCCTTTTGGTGCTGATTCACTCTTAAACACCTAGCCTTGAAAGTCCCCCAAGGAGAGGTGATTTGTTTCCATTTGCCAGCGGTGAGGGGTGAGAGTATGCCCTGATAAAGGATGGGCTTGAGACTTCTTCTATTCACTCCTGATAGGGCTTTCTATATGATGATGTTCTTGCAGGGTTAGGGAGTCAGAGTTCTGGGGACCAGCAGAGACTACACAGGCGTTGCCAGGGCATAGGTCAGCCAAGTGCATGCAGGCTCCATGTCTGCTGAGTTATTGGTGCACTTGCCCAAGATGATTGTCTTACTCAGAGGAGACTCTGCCTTTCTAGAAAAGTATCTTCCTTTGCCTCAAGAAACAACAGCCACACTATTGTTCTTCAGCAGTTGTGACAGCTTGCTGTTTCCTCAGTGAAGCATGCAAGAGTACATGTGTCTTTTAACACTGGAGTTGCCCTTTGCACACTTGAGACCCTGGAATCATATGAAACTTTGGTGTATGTTGAACAACGGAGAGTCATCTTTTTTCATCTCAGGCCCACTCTCAGTTTTACACCTATTCAAGGCCTGGTGAATGGAATTGCCTGTAGTTTGTAGTGTTTTACTTCTGTGTTTAGTTTATATTTGAATTCATGCGTGTACCTCACTTGACTATATTGTTACTTTACTGTATTATTGAATGACCTATATTATAGGGCTTTGCCCCTTTTCTTATTTCCTAACATACTAAAAAGCATTACTCCTGTGTCCATTAAGGAAATCTCCCTATCACCTCTCATCGAGTGCCATAGCATCAGAATCTGAAGATGGTTTTTTCATGCAAACTCATCAGCATTCCACTTTGTTCAATAAGGATGTTTTTGTAGAAACCATATAGATAAACAGGCATCGTTTGTGACCTAGTGAAACAAAAAAAGAGTGTGTAAGCTGAGATAGGTGATAGGTTAATGTGACAATTGGTGTAGGGAGGATGAGTCTGTTGTAGTGATCACGTAATGTTAAGGAGTCTAATATGTCCTCCTTTTTCCTTGCAAATGTATTAACTTCGGTTGAGTTGTTGCCAGCTAGGTTATCTTAGTGGGTCACACATACATGCGCGTGCACGCACATATACGCATATGAGAAGCAGATAGCTGCTTCTTGCCGCTCTCACTCTTGGAGCTTTCCCACCACTACTTGTCAAGTAGGGCTTTGTGTATATAGCATCATGTATAGTATAGTATTTGTAGCAATAGCATCAACTACCCATGGTGTTTCTTCCTTTTTCCACCATGAAAATCTCACATTCATTTGTACCAGAACAAATCTCCAAGTCCGTAATCTTGATAAAGTCCTAAAGTGTTTTGGAACAATCATAACATTTGATTTATTTCATTAAAAGGAAAGGCTGTTGAGTATTATTTAGTTTCCTTTTCTTCATGTTAATAATACTGTAAAGTGTTGCAGAGAGGACTTAGATTTGGTTAGTGAACAGCTTAGTGTCCTGAGAAAACAGCTCCACCTCTCGGGTCTCACTGTTTACACAGAAATAACGAGTGTGAATGGAGTGATCACCTCCATCTAGTTAAAAAAAAAAATAGCATCATATTAGTGCATCTTTGGAAGTTTCCAAGGACAGGGTGGGCTTATGATGGCACTGATACACAGTTGACAGCGGAGGGTTTGGAGTCATCGCTGGCGTATTAACACAGCATCTGGCGATCCTTGAGAAGGTTTATCTCACAGAAGCTCAGTTTCTCATCTGGAAATTTGGACATAATAGCCACCTCACAAACTTTTCTCAGGACTCGGCATACAGCAGGTACAAAAGCATAGCTTAACAAGGCAGCATGGATCTTTGACAGTCTCCCATTTGTAGTATTGTGGTCTGTCCTACTGTTCTCCAGAGTGGGGCTCTGTGTTATATTCTACTGAAGGCCAATGGGGAGTGGGGGTAGAGGCTGCTCTTTCCACACTTGATTGTTGTTAGATATTTTGTTTGGATTAATAATAACCATCCTAATTTGTATGAGGTGACAACTATGACATCAAATATTTTTTTTTGTGCTAATTAGTTATTAGTATATCTTTGGCAATGTGGTTATTGAAGTCCTTTGACCATTTTAGATCAAAATGGCTGTTCTTTTGTTTAGGAGTACTTTTATATATTCTGGTTGTTAATCTTTTTCAGCTATATACTTTGCAAATATTTTCTCTTAGCCTTTGGGTTGGATTTTTACTGTATTGTTTTTTTTTAATTTTTTTAATGTTTTAAAATTTTTTATTTATTTATTTTATTAATTACAATTTATTCACTTTGTATCCCAGCTGTAGCCCCCTTCCCCATCCTCTCCCAATCCCACCCTCTCTCCCTGTCCTTCTCCTATGCCCCTCCCCCACTCCAGTGATAAGGGAGATCCTCCTCCCCTTCCATCTGACCCTAGCCTATCAGGTCTCATCAGGACTGGCTTCTTTGTCTTCTTCTATGAACTAGAAAGGCTGTTCTTCCCCACCCCACCCCCTTCAGATGGAGGTGATCTAAGAGCCAACCCATGAGTTCATGTCAGAGATGGTCCCTGGTCCTATTACTGGGGAACCCTCTTGGATACTGAGCTGCCTTGGGCTACTTCTGTGCAGGGGTTCTAAGTTATCTCCATGCATGGTCCTTGTTTGGACTATCAGTCTCAGAAAAGACCCCTGGGCCCAGATTTTTTGTATACACACTGTTAAAATTTCTGTGCGATCCAGTTTGTCTGGGGTAGGGGTGGGGCATCTCATTTCAAGCCATAACAGCTGCAAATATCTGCATCATTTCTCCATCCCTCCAAGAGTCCAGTAGTGCGCACAGCTGTAGTAGTAAACTTGAAACTCAAGATTGTCTTCATGAAGTCTGAACACTGCTCTTAGGGCAGGGCTTCTTTTGTTCTAGAGATATAACAATTACAGAGATTATTCTTTCCAGGACCTAAATGTATGGTGATGACATACGGACAGTATTAACCTCAATAGATGTTCTTTTTCAAGAAGAATATGAGGGATTTGACTCTGTGGTTGAAAGCAATTTTGAAACCCTTCTGGAGAGTTCTTACTAGATTATGCTCTGTATTTATTTCTATTTTCTTTTAATTTTTATTAATTACACTTTATTCACTTTGTATCCCCCCATAAACCCCTCCCTCTTCCCCTCCTGATTCTATCTCCCCTCCTCCTTCTCCTCGCATGTCCCTCCGCAAGTCCACTGATAGGGGAGGTCCTCCTCTTCTTCCTTCTGATCCTAGTCTATCAGATCTCATCAGGAGTGGCTTCATTGTCATCTTCTGTGGCCTGGTAAGGCTGTTCCCCCTCAGGGGGAGGTGATCAAAGAGCAGGCCAATCAGTTCATGTCAGAGGCAATCCCTGTCCCCATTACTATGGAACCCACTTGGACACTGAACTTCCATGGGCTACATCTGTGCAGGGGTTCTAGGTTATCTCCATGCATGGTACTTGGTTGGAGTATGAGTCTCTGGAAAGACCCCTGTGTTCAAATTTTTTGGTTCTTTTGCTCTCCTTGTGGAGCTCCTGTCCTCTCCAGATCTTACTTTTTCCCACTTCTTCATAAGATTCCATGCACTCTGCCCAACAGTTGGCCATAAGTCTCAGCATCTGCTTTGATAGTCATGCACTGTATTTATAATCCTAGTAATAGTGAATGCTCTTGAGTCACTCTATTATGTCAGCTCATTTCCTACTGAATGTATTCTCCAAAGCTCTGAACTAACTCCCTTCTGGGTCATTCTTCTTTTCCTTTTCCACCTATAGTTACTTCTAAAGACAGTATTAGCAAATAAACTCACTCCATGAGCAGTATTTTCAAGTCTGCAAATAGTAGTTATAGGGGCTTGCTTGAATAGTCTGAATGTCTTTTCTTTGGCCAGTGTGACTCTCTTAAAATGTTGTTAACCACTGGAGAGATGGCTCAGTGGTTAAGAGCACTGTCTGCTCTTAAGAGGTCCTGAGTTCAATTCCCAGCAACCTCATTGTGGTTCACAACCATTTATAATGTGATCTGATGCCCTCTTCTGTCATGCAGGTATACACGCAGATAGAGCATTCATATACAGAACATAAATAAATAAATCTTTTTTTTTTTAAAAAAGTTGTTAACTATCTATTAATCTAATCCCATCCAACTTTGCCAAGAACCATACCTAGCATTGTTTGGGGAATGTTCCTTAATCTAGACTGAGTTTGCATGTATCAGACTGCCTTGGGACAACTTCCTTAAGATTGAAGAAGGCTTCTCTTCTCTCTTTCAGCCTTCTTAACCTCCTGCCCAGGCTCCTGGGAGGAAATGAGGATGACTCTAGCTGAGACTTCTAGCATATGAGGATGTGGGGACTGAACTGGCCATCTTCTTGCCAGGAAAGACTCCTAGTGGAGGAAGGGGAACACCAACCAACCCACAAAACCTTCTACCCCAAATTTACCCTCCCTACAAGAAGTAGATGGATAGAGGGAGCAGAGATTGAGGGAATGTCCAACCAATGACTGCTTTAACCTGAGACCTATCTCACAGTAGATTCAACCCCTAACACTATTAATGATACTCTGCTATGCTTGCAGACAGGAGCCTGGCATAACTGTTCTCTGAGAGGCTCCACCTAGCAGCGGATCAAAACAGATGCTGAGACTTACACCCAAACATGGGGCACGGCTTGGGGAGTCTTCTGGAAGTATAGGGGCAAGGATAGAAGGACCCGGACATGAACTTATGGACACAAACTCCATAAGAAGACCAACAGAGTCAACTAACCTAAGCCCCCTATACATATGTAACTGATGGGCAGCTTGGTCTTTATGTGGGTTCCCTAAGAAGTAGAGCGGAGGGTGGGGGTGTTGTGGGGAGCTCTGTTTTAGACATGGAGCATGTTGACCGCGTTTGGATCACTTCCCCTTAGTGAGGCTGCCTTACCTGGCCTCCGTGGAAGAGGCACTCAGTCCTGATGAGATTGATGTACAGGATGGGGAGGAAAGGAGTAAGAGCTTGGGAGGGGATGAAAAAAAAAAAGATTGAAGAAGGCTTTTGCTTTTGTATCTCTGTAATTGTTTAAAGGCATAAGGTGTTACATGTGTCCTTGTGTCCACAGTTCCAGGTCACATTGTCTTTAGTGAGTGCTTTTGTGCAAGTTCATTGAGAGACTGGAGATCAGGGCCTATTCTTTCTGTCTTTCTTCTCTACTTTGCTTATCATCAGTTGGATTTTCTTTTGCTTATCTCTTTCTTGCTCTAATGCATTATGGTGTGTAGATAGCTATAAGCAATCAGCTGTCACAGCTTTCTGCCTGGGCATCTCAGATAGATGTGAATGTTTACTAAGTCAAATTCTTACCTTTGCAGTATGCTGGCAACATAATTTGCCAATCATTTTGTTACTGTTTCTCCTTTGTTTTTAATGCTTTCTGTATCCAATAACAGTTTTGCTACCATTTTACAGCTTTTGCTGATAGTTTGATCATCATTTTTCAAACCTCTGGACTCCTGTTCCAGTCCCACATTTTAGTTTTAAAGTATGGTGAGATCATGTTTTTGGTGCCAACAGTTAGCTGCTTCTGGGTAACAAACCATCCAGATTAGAGGTTTAAAGCATTAGCCACCATAACATATTTGTGGTGGAGGCCAATGTAGTTTGTGTGGCTGGGTCTCTGGGGACTACTTTCTTGTGCCTCGGTAGTTCCCTTCGGCAGAGCTGGCTCAGATGGCTTCCTTCAGTGGGAGAAGGCTGCCCTACCTCATGTTTCTCTTATTGACTTCATGTGGGCTTGTTCTCTTCCTGCACAAGGACAGAAGGCCCTCTGAAGAGGAGGCAAGAATAGGCACAGTTATTTTTTACTGCATTTTGTTGGTTAATGTAAAGAAAGGGGCCAGCTTAAGGAGCAGGGAATGATATTCCAATTGTTGATGGGAAATAATGCAGTTGTGTTTCAAAGAGCATGTTGATAGCGAGAGGTGAAGAATCATTTTATTTTTGCAACACATATACACACATGCATGCATATACATATCTATGTACGCATATACATATATACTACATATATACTATATATGCTATATACTATATGCATACATACTACATGCATATAAATTTGTGTGTGTTTAATTTTAAAGCAGTTGTACAGCAACTTGTAAAAGTTGTAACTGTTCTGCCTTTCTTCCCAAACTTGGCAGCAATAATTCTTTAGTGTTAGCCATTTTGATGTTTTGGCGATAAGCCATTGTGACTTTGGCATTTATCGTGTTCTTCACCCAGGATAGTAAGAAAACTCACTCATGATAGTTGAGCAACATTGTCGGCTTGATGAGATCACCTAGGAGATGGGTCTGATCGTGCCTGTCGGGAATTACATTGTTTGAGGTGGGAAGACCTTTGCACTGTGGGCAGCGCCATTCCCTGGTTGGGACCCTGAACTGTGAAGGGAGAGGAACTGAGAGGCAGCACGCATTCATCCCTGACTGCTTTCTGACTGTGGGTATGATGTGACAGCGTCTTCAAGTTCCTGCTGCCTTGGCTTTACGCCATGATGGACTGTACACTGAAGTATGAGCTAAAATAGTTTTAGGAAAAACTAAGATATTGCCTTTTACCTTTTTATTTTCTTTTTGGAGATAGTTTCATAAAGTAGTCAAGCCCAGAATTCACTATCTAGCCCAGGCTGGCCTCACACTTAGCTTACCTGAGAGGATTATAGGCCACCTGAGTCCCTCCCACACCTGTACCCCTGTTTTCAGAGACTAGTCTGATCAGCTTACCTTTCTTTGCTTGGGCATTTGAGGAACAGGTTAAAGAGGAATGCCATTGCTGTCAGTTTCTCCAGTTCTCTTCAAGTAAACATTTAAACAGTCTTGTTTCTATTTACATTTTTTTTTTCAGATTTCTTTACTTTGTCCTCAAAGAGAGACTAGGGAGATTAATTCATTATCTTTATAGTTGCCATTTCATGATCTGACAGATTCGGTGAGCCACATTTAAATTAATAATGTATATTGTATAAAAACCCTTATAATAAAGCACCAGTTGCCTTGTAAGCAGTTTTCTTTTTCTGTTTCTCTCTGAGGTCCTGTTTTGCTGACAAACATTTTTGTCACATTTGACAGCTAACAGGTGGTAAGATCTTGTTGCAGGGAATAAAGGGTCTAGGTCACCATGTTCACTAATTAAATCCAGAAATCTTCCTTCTCCCCGGCTGATCATTCTCATTTGACACCAATCTGTCTTCTATGCCTCTACTTTTCTTGCTACTACCTTTTTCCTCAGCCAGGATTTTTTTTTTCACATAACAGTATAATTTTAGAATGTAGTTTATCTTATATTATTTCCTTTCTCTGTGTATTTTAAGGACTTCCCTTATAATTCAAAACCTAAGCGATTTACTGTGCCCATGAGAGGCAATGTGATCTTCCACCATGCTTGCTTGACTTCAGATTCATATGGCTAGCCAGCCTGCTCACTCTGCACGGCTACAGGGCTTTCTGTGTTCTTCCCGAATGTTCCTTGACCTGTAGCCTTTTGGGCTTTTCTGTTTTCTACTCTAGAATGCTTCCCCCTTAGATAGCCACACAGGTTGCTTTAAACATTCAACATTATGCCATCAGAGAGAGCTTTCCCTGAACATAAAGGAAGCAATTGTCACATCCCTCCTGTCATCTGAGGTGGGTACAGTGGATAGAAATGGATGCTAATATTCCCGTTGCAGAGAGCTGGGTAGTTGGGAAAAAGACTTGGTTGCCATGCGTCCCATTGAAAAAGGTGGCTGGCATCTAAAATGGTGCCCTGAGTTTTAGATGCTTACCAGCAGTAGAGAATTGTAAAAGCACTCAAAATACAGCCTGTGTAAGCTCCACAGGTGAGGCCTCAGGGAGAAGAATACTTTTGAATGATGCTTTAAGAAGTGAGTGAGAAAAGATAGAGAAAGAAGTCTGGGAAATGGGAAGAATGTACTAGTGACTAAGTGCAGTAATGTTGGAATTTAGGTAACTGCCCATGAAGGTGTTTGATTTGTTTCCTTTGTTGCTTTTATTTAAAAAATTAGAGAAAATATTTACAATATGAGTAGACTATATTATGATGAGGGTGTCAGAGACAAAAAAAAGTATTTATTTATTTATTTATTTATTTATTTATTTATTTATTTACTTAAATCTTTGTATAGTGTGGCTAACTTACACTATGTAAAATATAGTAGCTCAATCAGGACACTGTTTAATCCTCAAGAGTATGCTGTCTTCATTGTTATTTCATAACACTCATCTTTCTTTCTAAAAATATGTAGAAGCTTAGATGTCCACTGAGTATGCCTTCTGAAGGCATGTGAGGACAGCGAGGATGGATGGCTGATGGACCAAAAATATAAATGCCTAATGCACTGTCCAATATGCTAGCTGCTCATAAAGAGTAATGAGATACCGAGGTCAGTCCAAGTGTGGAAGGACAGCAAACACTGGGTTGTTGGCCCCATTGGGTTTCTTTTCTTAGTCCCTTGATCCCATCCTCTGTCTAGTAAGTTGATAAAACCTGACATGAAGGTATGGGGGAGACTGCAGTGAATATCTACAGGTGCCTCCTGGAAAGAAGCTGTGTTTTCAGAAACTGATTGACCGATTAGGGCTCCAGTTAGGTGGGGAGGTTGGGATGTTGCTGGTCCAGAGGCTAATTACCTAATCTCTGACTAGTTTTAGCCCCATGAATTGCCAAACTTTACCCATGTCTGTGTCAGAACTAAAATCCTGTGACTAGTAGAGAAAAACCTTTTAATTTATTGTTTTCAATTTTGGACTGAAATCATGCCCCACCACACTCAGCTGATAAAACCCTTTTAAAATCTACTAATTCACTAGGCCCCTGGCTTCCACTAATCCAAAAGCTAACAATGTCATCAGGTAGCCTCTTAAGAAAGATGCTACGCTTCCCCCATCTTGCTGTTCCTGCCACACACTACTGTATTTTCAACTTGCCTTGATTTATGACTTTTGTTCTATAAAACTTTATGAAACTGCTTCCATGTTGTAACATGGGACTTGGGATTACCTAAATCTGTATTCCTGGGACATGGTTACTCAAATTTGGCTCTAGAACAAATTATGTTTTATTCTTTTTAAGATATAATCTGTGGTTTGAGGGTTTTGTTTGTTTGTTTTATATCAACAGTCTCAAAATTGTTACGACTTTGCTGGCCACCATTTTGAAGATAAAGTATGAATTTTAAAAAAGTATAAATTCTGGAACTTTTGCCAAGCTAGTTCCTGAGGTCTAGTTTTCATGGTACCATAAGGCTCCATGCAAGCTTCCGAAGGAGGGAAGCAACCACTAGTCCTACCCAGCTGTAACACTTATAAACCACCACAACAAGCAGCATGGAACTACCCAAGGGGATAGTTGGCACACATGTCTTGATGGCAACCAACTGCTTTCCAGTTGCACTTAAGACCCACTCAACAAGAGGGGAATGATGCCTGGTGCTGGATGCCTGTCCACCTGCTCAGGGACACTGAAGTCATGGGTTTTAGGGGACTCCTGACAGTGGAAGAAATAGCCTTCTCTGGAGAAGATCTTACCAATTAGTTAGCCAGTACCAAGTGGTCAGCCCTGAAAACATACATACATAACAGTATACAGACCGAGAAGGTTGTATTTAGATATTTAGGAACATATATACATGTATGCCACAACAATTTATGGAAAAAGAGGCTCTGAATTTGAAAGAGAACAAGGAAGGGTATATTGGATTTGGAAGGAGGAAAGGGAAGGAAACATATATATCTTAATAATTATATATCATATTATTAATACTAACATAATATTATAATAATTTAATAATTGTTTAATAATTTAACAAATAGTTGATTTAATTTATTTTTTAATAAATATGTAATAATTTAATATATTATATAATAATATAATAAAATAATTAATAAAAACTGTCATTAAAAAAAGAGGCAATGGCAGCCTGCAGTTTAATGAGGCTTCTAGTAAAAGAACATGACTTATCTGCATTTAATAAATGTAAGCCTTTCACAGATTTTGAATTTAATGAGTATATGTTGATTTTATCTGAAATGTTTGGAGAAGACAGGTTCTATGATGTTTCAGTTATATAACAAATGTTGTAAAAAGTTAAGGATTTTAAATGCAGTGCCTGTGGTAAAATGAATTAAGCAATGAAGAAAACATTATGAAAGGGAAGCCACTGTTTTGGAAGCCGCTGATTGAAAGTGTATTTTGCCAGTTTCTTTCTCCATAGTTATAAGTGCTGTGTGTGGTAGTCTGGGTGTGCATTGACTGTTGTTTCAAAGCACCACGTAGACTCTTCTGTCCATGTGCTGGATACTAGGCATACACTGTTTGCATTTTGTGGCTTACAGAAAGCTATTAATAATTAATCATCAGAGCCAGGCCTCAAGGTAACAAGTATACTTACCCCTACTTACTTATTTTTTGCTACAATTTATGACTAAGACACCTTACTGGGACCTAGCATATTTTAAAAGCACTTTACGAATAAAGCTGCTGCAAACATGGTTGAGCAAATGTTCATAATAGCCAGAACCTGGAAACAACCCAGATGTCCATCAGCGGAGGAATGGATACAGAAATTGTGGTACTTTTACACAATGGAATACTACTCAGCAATTAAAAACAAGGAAATCTTGAAATTTGCAGGCAAATGATGGGATCTAGAAAAGATCATCCTGAGTGAGGTATCCCAGGAGCAGAAAGACATGATATATACTCACTTATAAGTGGGTTCTAGACCTATAAGATAGGATAAACATACTAAAATCTGTAAACCTGAAGAAGATAAACAAGAAAGAGGACCTGGGGTAAGATGATCAACCCTCACTTAGAAAGAAAAATGGGATGGACATTGGAAGTAGGAGAAAACAAGTAACAGGACAGGAGCCTACCACAGAGGGCCTCTGAAAGACTCTACCTAGCAGTGTATCAAAGGAGGTGCTGAGACTCATAACCAAACCTTCGGCAGAGTGCAGGAAATCATATGAAAGAAGGGGGAGTTAGTATGACCTGGAGAGGACAGGTGCTCCACAAGGACCAAATACACCAGGGCACAGAGGTCTTTTATGAGACTGTTTCTCCAACCAAGGACCATGTATGGATATAACATAGAACCCCTGCTCGGATGTAGCCCATGGTAGCTCAGTATCCAAGTGGGTTTTTCCTAGTAAGGGGAACAGGGACTATTTCTGACATGAACTCAATGCCTGGCTCTTTGACCTCCCCTCCCCAGCCCTGAGGGAGGAGCAGCCTTGCTAGGCCACAGAGGAGGACATGGCAGCCAGTCCTGAAGATACCTAATAAGCTAGGGTCAGATGGAAGGGGAGGAGGACCTCCCCTATCAGTGGACTTGGAAAGGGGCAGGGAGGAAATGAGAGAGGGAGAGAGTGGGATTAGGAGGGAATGAGGGAGAGGGCTACAGCTGGGATACAAACTGAATAACCTGTGATTAATATAAAAAAATAAAATTATTAAAAAAAAATAAAAGCATTTTATTTTCCTTTTTTTGTCTTCCAAGAAGCATTTTAATTCTTTTTTCTGTATTTTGGGGGCTCTCCAAAAGTGGAATGATTTCCCCAAGGCCACATTAGCATACTTATAATTGGGAGGTAGAATTTATTCATTAACCCCTTTTGCACGTAATAAAAAGAATTGTTGCTACGGCATCAGATAGATAGTTAAAGGGGTCATGATTGGAACCAATGGATTTCTTGTAAGTTTATGGAGGACAGTTTTTAAATTCATATATTTAGAGAACTTTTTCAGATAGCTTTAAACACTTAGAGATCTTCATGTAAAGTTGTCCGACTAGACAAAATACAGACAGGTCACTTCTTACTTTTAGATGTGGATGTCTGTATCGCTGAATATAGTACATATGTAAATGGTAGTAACGCTGTAGTTACTCTTTCTACCACTGTTGGAGGTCTTACTGCTTTAGCCGAGCTGCAGTCATCTCCACCCAGTGATCTACCTTAAACTCCCAACTTACCTTCTGGCCCTCAAAATCTTCCCTTTAAGACCTAGCTTCATTTTGTCCGAGCATGAAGTTCTGACCTGACATTTTGCTACTTAGAACTTCTTAATTGCACCTCCGTGTTTAATATGAAGCTCAGTGCATTGGGTCTTGGTTCATCTGTCAGTGTTTTGATCCCACTTTCCCTGAGCCAAGTAAGAGGCACCTTTGGTATAGAATTTCTCAAAGATTTCCAAACATCCTTTCTTCTCTTTTGCATATTTTATTTTGCCCGCTGTTCTTCACTCTTTTATCTGAATAGCATTTGGTGAGCCTTTGTTCTGACATTCAAATATTGCTCATTCTAAGCTTCCTGGGAGCAAGGTGATCATTTCATTTGATTGTGGTGCATGTGTGGCTCTTCCCACATGAAGCTGCATTGTTATCTTATAGGTGTGTCTGCACACAGGGTGCTAAATAGATGCTTCTTATAAACGAATGGATAAAAATACACTCTTGCCCTTAATAATTTTAAGTCAGGTTCTATCGTCATCTGCCATAATCTAAAAGATAACCAGGTTCTGTGGCTCATGCTATAATCCCAGCACTCTAGAAGCTTAGATGGGAAGGATGGGAGTTCAAGTCCAGCTTGGGCCACATAGTGCGATTCTGTCACAAATGGCAGGATTCAGAAGGATATACATTATAATTGAAAGCTTATGCCTGTAAAAGAATATTCTGACTTCCATGGTTCTGTTTTCCTAACATTTTAAACATATTGCTCTGTGATAGAAAAAATTAGAGATAAAGATAAGTGAGTAAGCTGAGAATGAGCCAGCTGCTTAAATGGATGATGGAGGGAAATTAGGATCTGCTTCATAGTGAATTATCTTCTTTGTTCTGTAAGATCAAGAAGACAGCACTTATTTATTGTGCTTCATTATGTAAAATACATTGTGTTAGACTCGGGGTTCTGAGTCCTCCACTTCTAAGATTCTGAGTTTAATACAAGATTCAAGCCTTAAAACACTTTAAATTTTTTTTCTAACATGGGTTATTATGTAAGTTTTAAAATACATTATTGAATTCTTGTAAAACATCATGTTGAATAAGATATTAGAAACTATTTAGTGAGGATACCAAAATTAATCTTTATATTTGCCCATATGTGCACAGGTATATGTAGGCACATTGGGAGTATTCATAAGTTTTAAAATTTGGCATATAACTGTAATATAGATGATTATCTTCCCTGTCTGAGTTTCTGACTCTGAAAAAAGTCATCCTTTTCCTGAGAGAAACTTAAAAAAATTATTGTGCCAGGAAACACAAGCACTTTGACAGCTTTCTTTGTAGTTTTATAAGGCCTTTCTAATTGATTTTCTTTGCCTTAGTAGCTGTAAACAAAATTGGTTTGATAAAATGATTTTAACACAACATTTTAACAGAACATGGTGCCGTGTTCTGTTCTTGAGAATGGTTAGCTCTTGTTCATGAAAGCAGTTGTTGGACTGTGTTACCTGTTACTCTGTAGCACACCTGGACAAGACACTTAATAGATTTCAGATAATCTTTATTAAAGAAATATCAGGTAAGCATATTTGAAAATGTTATACAACAGACTTCTGGCCCTGTGTGTATCTATCCAGATTTACAATCCTATAGCCCAAATAAAAAAGCTGAAAGAGAGTAACTACACTGTACTTTACTGAGTTCACAAATGCATAAAACATATTACTTTCCTCCTCAGAATATATATTAATGTTAATTAATATACTGACATATATAATTTTGTACTTACGTAAATCCTTAATTGTGATTAAGTAACAAAATATTAAGACAAATGTTTTAGGAACTAAAGAATGCTCATACCTAGGTGATTTTAGAGATAATCTAATTCAGCATCTCATTTTGTTGAGGAAACAGAGGTGTGGATCCTTTGCTATTTCAGACTCTTGCTCAGAGTTACAGTTGTTGATGTTAGTATAGAGAGCCCTACATATATATGTGAACACCTGCTGCCCAGTTGATGGCACTCTTTGAAGGGTTTTGGGATCTTTGAGAGGGAGAACATTCCTGGAGGAACTATATCACTGAGTTAGCTTTGAGGTCTTATGACCTCACCCTACTTCCTGTTCTCTTTGTGTGCTTCCTGTATTGATGAAAATGTGATCAACCAGCTTCCCTCTCCTGCCATGGCTTTCCTAATGGTCTCTGTGCCTTTCTCACCATAATGGCCTTTATAGCTCTGGACATAGGCCCTGCTAAACCCTTTCTTCTTTAAGGTACATTTGTCAGCAACAGAAGGTAACTAATGCAGACAAACTGCTGGGTCATATAAGAGCCTGGCCTGGAACCTGGATCTCCTGACCTTTGCTTAGTCCTCTTTTGTTTGAAAGCACTAATGAGCCTGTGTGCTCGAGGCTGGATTCAGGGTACATGGAGGAACTGAGCATTGATGAGTATGGATGGGTGATGAGAGAAAAGCTGGTGTTCCATACCGAAGGGAATGATACAGAAGTTTAGACAACCGGTGAAGACTAAAGTTGATGGCTGATGACAACAGAGGGCACACAGGGTCTGAATTAAGAAGGAATTGTACACCAGGTGGGTTTTATGTGGTAGGCATTGGGCTATGACTGGATAAAAAAAAAAATGGAATATTAGTCTGTGATGGTGAACCTTAAGAACAAAGTAACACTAGGGACAAGAGGGAGTAGAAATGAAGTAGAAATTCAGATCCACAGACATTTCTTGAGGGAAACGTGTTTGTACTAGATAATAATTTTATAGTGAATAGAACGAAAAAAAGAATATAGAATGGAATTTCTATGAACTTTGAAAGAATAGGATGAATTGTATCTGTTGCTATCTGTCTCTCTCTCTGTGTGTGTGTGTGTGTGTGTGTGTGTGTGTATGTGTCTCTTTTCCCTCAGTCACTCCTCCTTCCTCCCTACCTCCCTGCTCATCTCCGTCTGCATCTAACATAGATTCCTTATATATTAAAATAAATTAAACTTACAAAGGATTTTGGAAACCTGCCCCATTTGGGGATAATAATAGGTTGTCCAGTTGAATATATCCTTTGGGGATTTGGAAAGTACAGCATTCTTGTGAATTTTCGGCATGCGGATTGTGGAATTTCGCCACTGTGATTGTATTGAAGTTGCATGGCAGATAAGCTTACTGAAGACTTCTCTGTAGAAATAAAGGAAAGATGCAGTCTTGGAAATGTTGCCCATTATAAGGGAGCAAAGGACACTGAAAAAGATCAGTGTGTGGTACCTTAGCCTCACATCCGGACAGCATTAGAGTGAAGTCCCACTGATGCTGTTACCTTTGGAATTATTCATATTTTTCACATGAAGTGGGGCAGTAATAGTACCTACGTTTTAAGTAAGAGTTACTGAGGTCAACTGAAGCCAAAAAAGAACTTCACTAACTCACTGTTCAGAGGTACATTTGGCATCCATTAAAACTAAACATGGGCCATAAAATCACAAAGAATACAGAAGTGTCATTGTCTCTGAAAAACATGCACAAAATGAAAGCTAACAACTAGCCTGTGAAAGATGTGTCGGGGGTAAAGTAGCAGCATACTAGATACACAAAATAGTTAAATTTGACTCATGTGTATGTGCAAGTTCTTTGGGTATGGGTCACTTTTAAGTAGAAATTATACACTGATGAAGCCTTTGTTATGTCTTGTGATACTAAATGAATTATTGCCAAGGCTTAGTGAAGGCCTGTTGTAAAACAGAAGACGAAGGTTTGCACTTTGTGACTTCTCTATGTTATTAGGTAATCAGTCATAAAGGTTTTTCAGTGAATAATTAATAATTAGTCTGTTGTATATGCTTAGAAACTGTTAGGTCATTTCTGTGTCTTGTACTTATGTATGTATACAGGCATTTTCATTTAGTTTAGTATTTAGTTTTATAAAAATCATGATGTAAAGCTGATTGCAATAATATACGTTATTCATAATTGCCACTGCCTTGTTGCTGGCAGTACATTTGAAAATGTGCTCACACTTAACAAGAATCCCTCTCCAGCTAAGTCACTAATTTACTATTGTTTATGTCCCAGGCCTCTGAAACAGAGGGCAGTTGGAGAATCTTTTCTCTTGGCTTCCTACATTAATTTTGTGATGATGACTTTTACATAAACTACTCAGTGGTATTTTAAAACATTTTAATACAGCTTGTTGCTTCGACCATAGGTTCTACATGAACAGATCCAACTGAAATCAGATAAAAATATTTGAAGAATATTATATCTGGACTCAACAAGTTCAGCAGTCTTCTCCTTTTCCCCAAGCAACGTAATAAAGCAATTACATAAAATTTTAATTATATGAGGTTTCATAAACATCTACAGATGCCTTAAAGTGCACATGGGAAGATGCTATCGATTATATGTAAAAATGGCCTCGTTTTATTTAAGGTGCTTGATCATCTGCAAACACTCGATTTTTCTATGATAGCAGGAGGCAGTCCTGGGATTCTGGAACCAGTCCCTTGCAGAGGCCAAAGGAGGTCTGTATTCACTTAGAGAACACCATTTATTGTGATAAATTCTATTAGCAGTCCATTCATAAATGTCTAATAATTCATTGACTTGTATATTTTGTGCCGTTAGCCTTAATGTTTATTTTTCTATACTTGAGATGTGAATTTTAAAACATTTTATAAATTTAGCTCTTTCAACTTGGGCTTCTTTTTCTTTCTGTTCTGTGTAATGACTGGGATTGACTCAGTGACACTGTTACAGGTACTGACCCTGTGACCTAGGCACATAGCACATTTCAGTGTTGCATTTCCTGTCCAGCAGCTTTCAAAACTGAGGAGATCACTTAACACTAACTCCTGGGGATAGAGTCTCATTTGGCCTGTCCATGTAGAATCAGGACAAAAAGCACCGTTCTTGAAGCTGCACCAGCTTTTCTAGAAACAGTGGGGAGAAGCATTATTTACCAAAGGAAACAGCCTGAACTGGAGTCATTGTGATAGGCACTATTACAGTGAGAGGATCATTCCCAGTGGCTGGACTGTTTTTAATAGTGTAAATGAGAAAACTTTTATGGGCTTTTAGCCAGGGGATTTTTTGTAAAAATGGTAATAGCAAAGTCATGTAATGTTTATGAATGTGGAGATGTGATATAATGGTGGGCCTTTGAGATCAGCTCCATTGAATCCTGGCCTTTCTTTGTAACTGTGGGTAAGTTACTTGTCCTCTTTGACCTTAACTTCCTAGTTTTTTAAATGGAACGCAAGGTTTTCTGAAATGAATTTTGGAAAATTGCCTGGAGTCACATATATAGAATTCCTAATGAAAGGTTTGGCATGCAGACTTTTTCCCACAGAGATGTATAGGTTTCCTTGCTAAGTATAGAAAAGGAAATAAAAGGAAAGTTTCTTCATTATTTACTGGAGCTTTGTGCCCCTGGGTTTCTGAATTGTCTCTGTTAAGCGAGGCACAGTAATCCCAATATGGGAGTGCCTTAAGAAAGTGTGGGGGTTAAGTGTCTCCTCTCAGTTAGAACAAAGCCTAGTTTATGCTGAGAATATTCAGTGGGACATTGAGTCCTACTTCTAGCAGACCAGCTGCATGTTCCTGTTTTGCTGTTTGTATTTTTGTTAAGATATTGATTGAAAAAGGGGGTCTGTATATTATAAAAGAAAAAAAAAAAAGAAAACCGAGGCATGTTTAAGCATCCTATTTTTCAGCCTGCTCAAGCTGAAAAATAACTCATCTGTTTATGTGTGTGGAAGTCAGAGGTTGACACTAGGTGTCTCTTTCAATCTCTCTCCAACTTATTCTTTGGAGCAGACCCTCACTGAAGTTGGAGCAACTTTAAAACATTTTAAGAGCATATGTGTTCAAAGGAAACCTCAGGAGTTGTTTTCTACCGCAACCTTTCAGCCCTTTCTCAGCTATTCATGTTGTTGTAAAATAAAATGTGACAAAACATTTATAACTGGGACGTACTTGGTAGCTGAAATTACACCTAAAAACAAAGTGAGTAAACAAAGGAGGCGGTAGCAGCAGCAGTATTGGTTTTCTAGGATTGCCATTTTTGTACAAAATAAAAATATACATTTAAATGTAATTGAAATTAGCACATAAATGCAAATATTATGGCCATATTTTATAAATTTGTGTGTCAATTATGAGTGTCTCACGATGGGGACAAAATATGTCAAAATCAGTTGCGGAAGAAAGGGTTTGTTTTTGCTCAGAGTTCACCAAGCCAGGAAACTGGTGGCAGTAGCTTGAGGCAGCTGCGCAGAGTGATGAGTGGAGTGCTCAGCTTATTTCCTCCTGTTTGCCTCAAACTGAAGCCTATGTGGGTGCTGCCCAGAGAAGTGGGTCTTCCTGTGTCACCGAACCTGATCCAAATATTTCCTCACAGACACACCCGGAGGTTCGTTACCGTGGTAATTCTAAATTCTGTGGGGTTGACCATCCCGATTAACCAGTGTTAGAGTTGAATTCTGAAGATACCTTTTTGTTTAGAAATAACCTTCATGTTAATTATATTGCTTCTTTATTCATTATTTAAAAATTGTTCCCAGCAACCTCTCTTCATGTGGCTGTGACGAAGAAGGGTCCCAGGGTTCAAGCTTGTACTTGAAAAGTGGGTTAAATGATACCCTAATTACTTTACCCATTACCGTTCATGTGAGAATATGATCCTAGTGTTTTAGCTCAAATGCACACCAGAAATGAATGCAGTTTGTGTCCAGCTGAGGTGAGAGAAAAGATATTGTGTTAAACTGAGCTTTGTATTTTCTTTAAAAAAGCATTTTATTGGTAAACTTGCTAGATTTCATGTACTTGTATTTTAATTAAAACAGTTGTATGTTGTAAGTAAAATTTTCTTCTTAAATGCTTTTTTTTTATCTTCCACTGTTTTTTGTTTTTTGTTTTTTTTTTTTTCCTAAAACTATAAGTATGTGACTTAGGTTGACTTCTCAAAAGAATAACAATGCTCCTTACTCTGCAGTCACAGAAACAGTTTGTTATTGCCGGAACAAAGTGGTATGTTTTTCCTTCCAAATGTATAAATAATAGTGTAAACAGAAATCTTTGGCAGTGAGCTCTTCCATCACTGTCAGTCAGAACAGAGGAATGGTTCCATTGCTTTGCTGTAGCTGTACTGGAAATAACATAGACTGACCTGCCATAGTCTAGCTTAGAGTCAATGGTTTGATTGGATTTTCTTTCAGGTTTTTTAAAACCATTGGCTTAATGCATGTTCTACAGGCAAGGTAAATCAAGAGGAGAGGGACTGGAGATCATATTTAAGAATCGTTTTTCTACTTAATTAGAATTAAGGCCCAAAAGGCTCAATTCTGAGTAATTAGTGTATAATTTTGCTAATATCTTTCTTAGTCTGACTTTAATGAAGTTGATTCTGTCAGTCATACAGCAGCATAATTACCTAAGCCAATTGAATGTTTATTGAGGGTTCCCTATGTGTTAAGGTTTGTTCTGAGTGCTTTAGTCTCTGAGTGGAAGCCAAACTAAGGCAGATAAGCCCCTCTTATAACTCTTGCAACAGTGTTTTGTGCACACGACTGAATAACACCAGTGCTGGATTTGTCTGCATGAGACAGCACATAAGAAATTGTGATGTAAAGCAACGTAAGCCATCAGGGAAGGCCCTCTTCCAGCACCTGCCACAGTGGGCTTGTTAGCACTGGCCATGGTGCTAGCAATGGTCTCAGAAGTTGGCGCGTGTGAGCTGCACTCAAGAGGTCAGCACTCTGCATTGAGTTAGATGAATACGACTAAAACCAACACCATAGCCTCAGGTGTCACCAGGAACCTGAGAATCCGGCTGATCACAGAGTGGGCCTGAGAGAGGAGTGGGGAGAAGCTAGGTTTACAGCATGTTCTGAGACCAGCTGTTGCTGGAGCGCTTCCTGTTCCTATCATTGGGTTTTGTGACCCAATCTGTTGCTTCTTTGTGGGTGTGCCAGGGTGGATTGTTTTCTTCTTCAGCAACCCATACCGCCTGTGTCTTTAGAATATAAATTCTAAATCATCTAGAATTGAGATCATAATATATGATTACTAACATTTTAGGGCTTAGCTGTATGAGATTCATTGTGTGCACGTGTGTCTACCTATGTAAATAAAACCTTTCTACCTGGACAAATAAAATCAACTTGAAGATGAAGTTAGGAAATAGAAGGATTTTTAAGTCATATTTAATTGTGATTTTTAAAAGCCAAACCTATTTTAAACATTTTGCTATAGTTAAATACTTAATATAATTTAGAACTTTAAATTAGAATTAAATATTTAATATTTTATTTCAAATTAAAAGTAGAAAATGTAGCCCTGTATACTCTGTTTTGCCTTGCTATATAACTTTAATTTTGACACTGTAACATTATAATTTTCAAATTTCATGTATGGAGATCATGCTAATTTCCAGTTTTAATATATGGATATTTTAGTATAGAATTATATTATTTTTGCCATTAACTGTCTCAACTCATTTTTTTCCCCAATTCCCAGACAAAGCATAGTGAAACTAAAAAGTCTCTAAAAATACCACTGAGTTTGTTTTGTGTTAACCATCTTCTCCTGGACAAGGGGCCTGCCCTCACATGTGGCTTGTATGCTCAGGGAGGCTGTGTTGGAGTAAACTTCTTTTTCCTCTGTGAGCCGTTATCAGCTGGAGGTAGTGGCTGGGTTAGGGGTGGGGCCTGTGTCTGCTTACCCTCTTGGCACTGGGATGCCATGTGGCTTAGACCTGTGCAGACCCTGAGCGTGTTGCCACTGTCCCTGAGTTCTTATGTACCAGTCCCCTAGTGTCTAAGAGGCCATGTTTTCTTGTCTAAGAGGCCACTGGCTCTACAGTCTTCCTGCTCTTTTTCTGCAGCATTCTTGAGGGGAGGGATTTGATGGAGGTATTTTATTGAAGACACAGTGTTCCACGGTTCTTCACCCTCTGCTCATTGTACAGCTCTAGGTTTCTGTACTTGCTTCCGTCTCTATATTTGTTTCCATCATAGAGGCATGGGTTGCCAATAAAAAAAAAACATAAACAAAAAGTAAAAACCACCTCCGGGTTCTGTTTAGCTCTCCGATGATGGCTGAGCAAGGTACTGATCTATGAGTACAGCAGAAGGTCATTAGAGTTATGCTATTGCTATGTTTTCTTAGCAGTATTTGGTTTTTCCTAGGTCTGTGGTCTATATGGTTTGAGATGCTTGGCCGCCTGGCAGTGTCAGGCATGGGTTCTATCTCATGGAATTGGTCCTTAGGTACAATCAGTTAGTGATTGGTTTCTTTTGTACTACGATTGCATTAGCGTATCTTGAGGGCAGATTACTGTTGTAGATTGTAGGCTCAACCTCTTGGTTCTCATCCCTAATGAGAAATTTAAATCAACTTTCTTCATTGCTGTTCTTACTTGTAGCACACCCCTGCAGGTTAAAGTGAAGAACTCGGGAGAACAGCCCCTAGACTATAGGGAACTGTGTTGGTGCAGCTACCATAACCCCCAAAGCCTAACATAAATTAGCTTATCAGTTATATTAAACCTATTACAGACATTATGCTAGCATCACATATCGATTGTTTAGTTACATTTCTACATTTTATACTCTCATGTTCCCTTTCCTTGAAACTGTAATAGTTTTGACAGTGCAACATTGTGGGTTTTTTTCTCGAGCATCATGAGTGAAAATATGATATAAATTTATATATGTGTAAATTTCTGGAGCAGATCGCTATGCTGAATCAAGAGATGAACCTAGCCCAGTCACGACAAAACCCTGACTGCTGTTTTTTTTCTCTGCATCCTTTGATCGATTGCCTCTTTCTCTTTCTCTTTCTGATGTCTCTCATACGTCTCGTCAAGTAGTGCAGAGCTATTTCTCTTTTAATCCTGGTCTCACTGTGTAGTTTAGGTTTGTCTTGATCTCACTGTCATCCTTCTCCTGCCTGCTGAGTGCTTCTGATCCAAGCATGTATCTACACCTAACTGTATTATTATCTTTGTGTATTTCAAATGAATATTACTAAGTGACTGTGAATTCTGCCAACAGTAGCATGGGGGAGGTTAAAAATAAACAAAGTAAATGAAAACCACATCTTGGTCCTATTTCGTTCTCCTGACCTACAGGTTTGGAGAAGGAAGGACATGCTCAGTGACTCCCAGACTCACATTGAGTGTAGTTCAAAAGAAAAAGGGTAAGATTAGGAAGGTGTGGATGCTTGTCTGCTTCCCACTGCCAGCTGCTGTGCTTGCTCTTGTTTCCCTACCTTTTAGTTGTAATTAAATTCATTCAGGTTGCCCTCTTCAAAGTTCTTGTCAGGATTGAGTCATTTATACCCAATGTAAATTCAGTCAGGCTAGTTCCTGCTCACAGGTGGGTGTGATTCCTTCTGTGGAAGGATTGGTGGTTTGGGTCGAAGGAAGGACAGTGGGTGTTGTTTTGTTTTGTTTTTATGGTGCACAGTTTTTTTTACTGAAAGTATTTTTTCATTATTATTATTATTACGTGTTACAGTTCATTCACTTTGTGCCCTGGCTGTAGCCCCTCCCTCATCCCCCCAGTGAAGCTCGGCAGTGCCGCAGAGTGTCAGGCAGCATGCCTGAGAGTCATATGGACCTGGGTGTGAGGACATCATCCTGCCTCACCTGCACGGCCTTAAAAATGCCACTTAATTTTCCAAAGCCTGAAACTTTTCAGGTAAAATGAAGATAATAACAGGTTCCTTATAAAGGGCTTATGAGCATTAAATGAGGTAAATATAGAAAGTGTTCCTCACAATGCCTAGATGCAGGTGACATTCCTACTAACACTGTAATAATAAACCGTTGCTTTGTTTGTTTGTTCTCAGGGAGCCCCAGTTTCAAAGAACTAAGAGTTTGAAAGTGTTCTGTTAGTTAAGGCCAGTGTTCTCTTCATAAGCTAGCCTAGAACTAGTATTACTACTCATCTTATGTCTATATGGGGAAATGAGTTTAAAATATTTTTTTCAGCCAGAAGAAAATAGACATTGAAAACTCATTCTTCATTGTATTTTTATATTATTTATATATTGTTTTATAAAGGGAAGACAGTCACATAATTAAAGGTTGGAGTCTGTTTAGTGAGGTGGCAGTACTGAAGGACTCTGGCGGAATTCATTGTTGTGGGAGAGGTTCTGCCTGCTGCGGTGTCCATCATGATCACATGGCGTTGTGGGAGTTTGGGGGAAGCTGGACTTGGTCTTTGGCAGCTGCAGGTGGAATTTAAGACTGTTCCATTTTATTTTGGGGTCCAGCTGCTTGACATGTCACCTTAAAGTCCTGTCAAAACCCATGGACTTCTGACGTGATGAGCTGCTTGACTCAGGACAAGAAAATGTAAACAGGCAAAGAATTCTGAACCTGAATCTCTTTACTGTTATGCAGTGTACCTCAGTGAAAGTCACCAGCCAGACCAGGTTCACTGCACAAAGCCGCAGAGAGTGAGCAAGGCAATCTGTTATCTATGGCTTTATTAACACTGTCTAGTACAGATGAATATTTTGAAGCTATTTATAGTCATAGAAGTCACAGTAATTCTATTACTATTTATTTAAAGAACATACTTGCTACTTCAACTGCCTTGTCATCAGTTGTTGTGAATAAATTGATGAGCAAATAATCTTAAACTCACAGAGCTGTCATTACTTTCTAATATAAAAAAAAATTCAATAATCAAATCTGCTTACACTCCTGTCCTGGCTGATTAGTGTTAGTGTGTTGTGTGTGTACTTAAGAGTCATAGGTATAGAGGCATTAGTCTGCTTTTTTTAAGGAAAAAAACATTACTGTTTGTGGAGATAGACAGTATATGTTTCTATTTAAATAATCTTCCAACATGCTGTTGTTAGTCACTAAAATGCTAACTATGTGCTTGTGAATGTCTTGCCACAATCTATTTAGAAAATAACTAATTTTTAAATGATACATCTATATCTTCATAGAGAGGTATCACATGTTATTAGTTTTCAAATTTATTTAGAAAAGGTGACATTGAGGACAACCTAAAAATAATCATCTTTTAATGTGAGAAGTGATTTACTAATTAGACCTGAGAAGCTTTTTATATGAATGAGTTTCTATCTTTTTCTAGTATAAGAGGTTTATTGGAGATGGGGTGGGGAGAACACAAGGCTGTCTTGGAGTGGGGATGTAAGGGAGAGATGGAGACAGATAGGCAGTCAGAGAAAGAAGAATGAGAGAGAAACAGACAGAAGAGGGACCAGTAGAGAAGGAGAGAGAAACAGGAGAGAGCAAATTAATTTCTATTTTTTAAATGGTGTTTGCATAAAGTAATTTGATAAGTGTCTTAGTTACTTTTCTATTGCTATAAGACACCATGAGCAAGGCAACATACAGAAGAGTGTTATTCAGCAGTTCGTAGATGGGCAGATGTTGGGTGGGCCAACTCAGGGCTCTGAGTCTGGGCCTATGGGAAGCTGAGTTGGTCAGCCCACCAGCTCTCCTATGCCCATGCCACCAGGGCCAGCTCTCCCACTGTGCCCAAGCAAGGGGCAGGGCTGTCTCTCTGGTGCCCACATCATCAGGCCCAGCTCTACTATGTTGTCCAGGAAAGGTCTGGGCCTGCTCTCCACTGTCTGGAGTGCGGTAGCCGGTGAGGAACAGGACTAGCTCTCCAAAGTGCCACAGTCAGCTAGGGCACTCCTGGGGCACAGTCAGCTCTCCTGCACTTAGCTCCACTGGAGCCAGCTCTATAAATATTTTTAACCACATACACACATTTTAAGCATAATTGTGATTAGTTTCTTAAACCTCCATCTGTAGCATTAAAATTATCCTCAGCAAAGTTCATTTCTACTCTTAAGAAGAAAAACTTTGTCAATCACAGCTTCTATGAAAGGAGGAAATCCAGAAGGAAAACCTTTTGGTTTAAAATATATTAAATACATATTCTGTTTGCCCCTTTGTAGTATATAAGAAATATACTTTTTCTACTTTTTAAAATTTTCAATTATATCAGTTAAATTTGTTCTTTGACAGTTTTATAAATGCATATAATGCATAGTGACCACTCTCTATGATTTCCCTACCACCTTATGTACTCACTTTTCCTATAAATATTTCTCTTACATTATGTTTATTACTTTGTTTTGTGACCCACTGTGTGTCTGTGTGACCATCAGTTGGGAGCAATCTGTGGAGCTTGGTGCACTCGGCACTGTATGCCCAACTGAAGACAGTGATTCCCATTTCTCAAGATCTATCAATGGCTGATAGTTCAGTAGAAAATGGCCCTGACCCATCGGGACCGATTGTTCACAGGTCCCCGTGCAGTTCTGAGTTCATGGTTGCCGTGGTTGTGTTGAGTCTAGAGGGTGCCATTCCACATTCCTTCATCTTGTCTTCCGGATCGAACATACTTCTTGCCTCTTCTTCTACAGTGCTCCCGGAGCCTTAGAGGGTGAACCCTCGGCTGTCATATGTCCTTAGCATTTTGGGCAGCTGTCAGGTACATACTGACAGTGTCTGTACTGCATATAGCATTAAATAAAAGCAGGAAGGCGCTATGGCTGGAATTTACTTCAGGGAAAGAAGGCCAGAAAGGGTTTCTATTTTCTCAAGATTCCAGATGGCAGAAATGAGTGTGGAGTGGAAGGGCTTGGCTATATCCAGTCAGGTTCTTTCTCTCTCCACTGTGACATTCTACTTTTATGGAAGGCAATGCAAATGATACACACCAGGATCCATACCTACATAGAAATACACAGTTAGTTTTAAGCTCATACTCGCTTTACTATCCCTCCTTTTCTGTATGTTCTTTAATAATTTTTCTTTTAGATCTAGTTCCTGATAGTGCTGAATAGTTAGAGGAATACCTGCCTCTTGGAAGGAAGAAATATCTAAAACCTGTATTTCCTCTCTGATTTATGTTGTAGGCAGACAAAGAACTGGAGGTACACATCTGTCTCCTTTTGTGTTCACTGAACTAATAGAATGTGTTTAGCTCAGTATAGTAATGCAAACAAAGAAACCTATGCAGTGAAACTACATGCTAAGAACTGTTCAAAACCACTATAAAATTGCAAAGTTTATCATCATTGTACATTTATTTTAATGATATTAAATGTTATTTATTTTAATTTTTTGTCATGGTTATCTACATGTAAATCTTTTATTTACTGTGGAGGTCATGATATACGCTATTAAAGAAGATGAGCAACTAGAACTCATTCTTGTGATGGGCTCCCAGGTTCCCATAGTAATTTCAGATGACACATGCTGTTTTACTGGAAGAGTAACTACAGGAAACAATCTGATCACTCACGACCTCCCATGGTAAACCTTCTGTTTATTTTGTGAATTTGGTAGTTAAAGGTGCATGATAAAACTTTCCATCTCCGCTAGATGCTGCTAAATCAGACAGTAATAAAATGGCTGCTAAGCTCCAGCAGGTCTTTTTATTCCATTAAGCATGGATTTCCTAGATGGTCGTGGCATCTGGTTTGTCCAAAACTTCTTACTCTGAAAGCATTAAAATCTACAGCATAAATTTTTCAATTTAAATGAAAGAGGGGAAGGAGACATCTCATAAGTGAAAATGTTCCTCAGACAAATGAAATCAAAGAGAATGTTTTGTGGAAATTTATTCCTAGCCTCTTGACCATTGTACGATTACCCTAGTAATAGAAAGCAATTCCCTGCCGTCCCTCCCCATTTAATTGTTGAAGCGGAGAAGTACATTAAATGTTAATTAGCTCATCTATCTATAGTTGCATCTGCTGCTACTGAAGTTCTGCCTGCATCTCAAAGCAGTGCAGTAATCATTTTTTACCTGGAGGACTCAATTCCAGCATTCTGTTTCATTAGATAACTTTTTCTAGTTTTTCACCCATGGGCTTTGCTGAAAATTCTCACATTATAATATGCATGTCTACCCATATAGCATATATGGATTTTTATTTTTTTCATACTTTGGAAAACACAAAATAATAAAGAGGACAAGATATTTTTGTTAAATAAAGTAATATAGATACTTTAAAACAGTTTTCCTTTAATTTGAATATCTTTCGCATCTGCTTGATTTTTATTTTGTTTCCTTGATGCTCTTGTTTTGTATTTTCCTCCTATGATCACCATTTATTGCCAGACTGTCTTGACCCACCAGCTGCCCAAGTAATGACACAGATGCTCTTTAATTAATATGAAATCTTAGCCTTACCTTAGGCTTGTTCCCAACCAGCTCATATAATTTAAGTTAACCTGTTTATGTTAATCTACGTTCTACTGTGTAGCTTGTTGCCTCTCCTGGCATTTGTTTCTTCCTTTGAGTGTGGCTGGCGAATCCCTCATACCTGATTTGTTCCCAGGGTTCCTATCTGCCTGGAAGTCTTGTCTTTCCTTGCTATATAGGTTGTTCAGCTCTTTATTAAACCAATCAGAAGATGATAGAGAAGAGTGTTTATAAAACACTGAGGCAGGTGATGCTTCATAAAAATAATACCGAAATCCAGCCTGTACTCCACTGTTTCCGCATTTGAATAATACAAAGACAACCTGTATACAGTGCTCAGGCAGTTATCCCAACATTCATTGTTTCCTGTTACCCTGCTTACACTCCTGCTCCTTCGGTTCCTCTTCTTCCTTTGCTAAAATTACATATGTATATGATGGTATCTAAAAGTGAGCTTAGAATCAAAGTTTAAAACAAAGTTTTCATACCTAATTTTAATTGATTTTTGAAATAGTTAGCTCATTGATGAATATTTCCATGTCCAGCATTGAGAGTTTGAGGCACCAGGAGCATCCCATTTAGTTTGTGGTTAGGATTGTAGAGTGTGAAAGTTCAGAGAGTTTTCTGCAAGTTGGCTTAGAGCCCCTGATCCACTCACTCCGTCAAATGGCCATGAAATTGCACAGTATTTCACTTTCCTCTTGGTAGGATACATTTCCAGTGCTGGATAGTATAGAAAGTGGTGGGTCTTATCTTCATTTCAAGAAGAGGAGGAACATGGGGAAATTCCCTGAAAATAGTACGTGTTACATATTCCTACTTATTCTATGCAAAATAAACTGGAAAGTAAACCTCCTCAGCGGAGCTTGGGGTGTAGTTAGGATAATGAGTCAGATTCCATTGGGAAGCAGTCCTGCCTAAATCCAGTCCCTGAGACCCCTGTGGTGTCAGGAGAGATCTAACTACAAAAGTTCATCTCTGACCTTCACATGCATGTTATGGAACATGCTTCTTACTCTTACAAAGATAGATAGATAGATAGATAGATAGATAGATAGATAGATAGATAGATAGATAGATACATACATACATACATACATACATACATACATACATACATGATACATAGATGTAAGAAACTAATATGAGCAACAGTGAAATTTAAGAAATTGCTTCTTCAGACTGTACTTTTCAGAAGAAAGCAATATTAAGTAGTCAACATTAAGATGGCATTGCACTCTGTGAAACTTGGGTTGATAGGCATTTTAGCATTTTCAGCCCTTCATCAGTGGTTAAATTATAACCTCAATACCTCAGGCCTCAGTAAACATAGCAAATGCAAATGCGCCTATGAAATCAGTGCTACTCTCTTACACCGAGTATGTGCTTCATACTCGCACAGTCCAAGCACGGTGCAGCAAACTTTTATCATGACACTTTGGATAGACACAGTCTTATAACAGTCCTGTGTAAAAGCTAAGTGAGAAGAAATCCCTGTGCTTCCAGGATGGACTGTTAAATCATGGTCTTTACCTCAGAGTCTTGTGTGCCAGGAGCACAGATCGACACTCATCTTTCTTGATAGAACTGTTCTTTCTCCAAGGTAATCTGTAATATCGTTTTTATTTTGCTAAGCTTCTTAAGAGAGAAGAGACATTTTGTCCATGCTATGTTTACACTTTCACTGTTTTTTGTGGTAAGGCTTTAACTCCATTGTATATGTTGGTTAATTCTGCAAATATATATATCAAATGTGTATTTACAGAATATGAGAAAATGAAACTTTGGTAGTATAATGAGAATTTCATAAAGGTCTAAGTATACAAAAAGTTCATTAAAGAAAATACTTGTGGCTATTTAAATGAAAGTATTGATTAGCTGGGTCTCTTGAGAGAATGTGATAGAAAATTATGTCATTAAATATAAAATGTCATGATCTGTTCCTTATAACATAAAATAGAGTTATTTAAATTAATGAAAATGTATTTAATATTTTGTACAACAATGTATTTAATTTAAAATATTGATATTTCCTCAAACTTCTGTTTTGTTTGCAATCACTATTTTTCAGTTGCCTATGTATCTGTATTATAGCACAATGTATTTTCATTATTTTAAAATGTTTTTTAAGTTTTTTGAGAATCTCATACATTGTATTTTATTGTATCCGTCTTCCTCTCCTCCCACATACATAGGTCTTTTAAAATAAAACTTTTGGGAAGAAAGTTTGCAAATGCATGTTGAAAGATAAGAATTAGGGTCTGAGAGGAATTTTTTATTTTTTTACATCGTTCTTATTCTGGGACAAGATCTTATGTACGTGAGGTTGACCTTCAGCTAGCAGTCTTTCAGCCTGAGTGCTGGGGTTAGAGTGTAGCACAGTGTTAGTATAGAGGGGCGGATAAGCAAAGCTGTTCGTGATGCTTTTCGTGGGAAAGGAAAAGCTTTATCATGTATACACTCGGATATAAAGGAAACAATTGTCCTGAAGTAAAACTGCCCAGACCATTTCCACTGATAATTTTCTTCGGCTAGATAAAATAACTGCTTTAATCCTACAAGAACCAATATTTTGGGAGTATAGTGTTTTGACACGAAGGAAATCCTTTTCCATTGAATTGTATTTTTAAACATTACATAGGGCAAACTGATCAGATTTCACATCAAGGAGAAAACTTGGGCTTTTAGAAAGCTTCAGTCAGTAACATTTCCTCTTGTGTTCCCACAAATTCTGGAGACTATTTTACACATTTACTCACTTAGTTGTGTTAACAAATGAAATGAAAAACTAGTCGCAGAAAACAGAGTTTATGCACAAAGTTTATCTTGACTGTAAAGTTTTATTGAATTTTAGTAGAAACAGAAAACTAATGTTACTATCTAGTAAAAAGTTTCATAATATTATAGTATGACTTTAAGATTCATATATATATATATATATATATATATATATATATGTATTTTTTTTTTTACCAGAACCACTTACCAAGCATAATCGCCAGTGCCTGTGATATATGCTTGGCATAGAAGTTTTAAAGTGGATTCAGGTTAATTGTATCATTTCTAAGTATCACTTCTACTGTTAAGGTTTGTGAGCTCTTTGGTTCTGTCATTGTACTCTCAGTACAAACATCTATGAAGAGGTGTCTGGTGGAGATGGATGTCAGCTGATATTTTTGAGTATAATTTTGAGGAAACAGCCATAAATATTAAAAATTAAACTTTACATATATTTCTGTGAAGGGACTTTTAATTTTAAAAGCAAATAAATTACTATTGAAGAAAGGTAGGACAAATATAGACAATATAAAAAGAAAAAAAAATCACTCCTGCAGTTCCATCGTGCAAATCAGCCACTCTTAGCAGTACATTTTTAAGCATTGACTGCTGTATCGGTTGTATTGTTTACAAGTCCTCACTGTTAGAAAGAGCTTCACCCTGCACAATGTTAAAGGATGCTTCCTAATCATAGCAGAACATGCGTAGTGTAAAGAAACAAATCCAACTTGCTAACCAGCAACAACAAGGAAAGTATTTGGAACTTAGGGGTTTTGGCCTATGGGTTTCCATGAGCTAGCTATGTCATAGATTTTCCACAAGTAGGGGAAGCAGAACTGTAATTACTGAACAGTCTCTTGATGAGGCAGAGCAATACAAAAAATAGATAGGCGGGGGATGAGACCTCTTAGCTGTGATCCTGAGTCACTAAAAGGTAGCAGAAGAAACTCACCCTGAGTCTTCTGTCATTAGACAATTCCAGCTAGCCTCCAGTAGGGGTTTAACTTGACCTAGATCCTAGAGAGTTTGAGGTGCTTCCACCAAATTCTTAAGTTGAAGCCCTAATGAGAATATGATTTGTTTTTGAGAGATGCCTCTAACAAGGTAATTAAAGTTAAATGAGGGTGCAGCTCTGTGGTGGTTTAAATGAGAATGGCCACTGTGGACACATATATTTGAATACTTAGTCCCCAGTTGGTGGAACTGTTTGGGAAGGATTAGTAGGTATGTCCCTAGGCCTGGGCTTTGAGGTTTCAAAAGATTGTCAGGCCCAGTTTCTATCTGTCTATCTGCCTTGTGCTCATTATTGTCTCAGGATGTAAATGTTCAGCTATTATTCTACCACCATTACTACCTGCTGCCATATTCCTCCATGATGGTCATGGACTCTCCCTCTGATACTCTAAACCCCAATAAACATTTTCTTTTGTATGTTACCAAATCATGGTATCTTCTCACAGCAATAAAAAAAATAAGTAAACCAACATCTAATTTTATGGGATTGCCTTACTGTTCTCTAATATTGGGGGTGTACTTTTATAGGCCACGTATAGACTCTTATTTTGAGCCCGTTAATACTCCTTCAGACTTTACAGATTAGTATAATTTTTGTAGTTTAAAGCAATCAGGTCTGTGGCAGTTTGTTATAGACCCCCAGGAAACTAATACAAAATAACAACTGTAACTAGCAAATACTCTGTAGTGTTCATTGATGTAATCCTGTGCATTTGAATCATGTCTCCTTTCCTGCCTTTGCATTTGAAATGAGCTACTTTTTGTTATTAGGACACTATCTTACTCTTTTTTATTGAAAATAGTTTTTCTTTTAAACATATTCTGATTTCCCCTCCCCAACTCCTCCCAGTTCCTCCCCTTCCATCCAGATCCAGACCCTTTCTGATTCTCATCAGAAAACAAACAGGCATATAAGGAATAATAATAAAATAAAACAAAACAAGTCAGAATAGGACAAAACAGAAAAAGAACCAAAGTAAAAGCAGGAGAAACACACATAGATACAGAAGCACATAGGCTCCTACACAGGAATCCCATAAAAACACAAAGGACAAAAGAAACCCTAACACAACTTTATGAGACAGAGAACCTCCAAAGATGCCATTGTTTTTTGTTTGTTTGGTTGGTTGGTTGGTGTGTGTGTGTGTGTGTGTGTGTGTGTGTGTGTGTGTTTATTTTATGTTGGTCATCTACTGCTGGGCTTAGGACAGCAATCTAGCAATAAAATTACTCCTAAAGACATTTTGCTCTAATCATAGATCAATACCTTGCTCAGCTAGCAACAGAGAAGCAGAGGGGAAGAAATACAGATATTCACAGCCATACATTATGCAGAGAGTGAGAGACTTTGGAACACTCAACCCAACCCTACATGGAATATTGCCATCAAATGCCTCCCCTCAGGCTCAAGAAGTCTGCTCAAGAGGAGGCAGAAAGAGTGTAAGAGCCAGAGGGAATGGAACACACCAAAGGCCTTTTAAACACAGGTGTACATATGAATTAACAGACTGTGACAGCATGCACAGGGCCTGAATGGGTTTACACCAGATGAGGCCCTAGAGCTGAGGTAAGTGGACACAGGACCCCAGAACTAGCTCCAGTGATAACCACTTGCAAATGAAAAATCAGTTTTCTCCAAGGAAGTCTCACTGTGGAAAACAAACCATCCTATTCTTAAAGTCTACTAATGTTTAGTAATGTTTTGGTTATAGTCTGAATTTTTATTAAGGACTGAAATTAATTCTTGAATTTTTATTAAATATATTTGATTATGTAGTGGGAGCCCCAATCATGTTAACTCTGAAAGGTAGGTATCAAAACAGGTTTCTTATGAAGTAATCGGAGCTAATTTTGGTTTGTAAGCAGAAGAAACCACATGAAAAGGGTTTAATAGGAAGTAATACAACATCCGAGATAATTTATAGTTACTTTGGAGCTTAAGGAGCTATTGCTATCTTGGGCGACAGTGTTGGTACTGGAGTTTTCAAATGCATTTTGTTCTGCTGTGTTCTTCAGGAGTGGAATATGTGTATATGAGAGCTTAATTTAAAAGTAAAAAGCCAAGTCAGTCGGGAATGCTTCAGTGAATGACAGAGTGGTGATGGGTGATGTTACTTCTCTTCATCTGTGATTCTTTCACTCCATGTGCTCTTGTTGGGAAGAGTGAACACCAGAGAATCCTAAAATTTGGGAGTGTCAAGGGATGATAGGAGAATTATTTGTGTAGATTAGAGTCTCTCTTAGCTTGTGATATTGGAATTATGTGAAAAGAAAGAAGAGAGGAGTTAAAAAATGGATTCATACTTAGCACATGCATGTAAACATGGGAGAAATAAAGTATATATTATCCAGATCGTTAAAGATAGTGTTTGGTCAACATATGTAAATTATCAATTAGAAAATTGTTTCTGAATTTGCGGTGCCATTAGTATCCTGGTTTTGTTTCCTGTTGCTGTAATAAAAATTCTCTGACAGAAGCAACTTAAGGAATAGAGTGTTGATTATGGCTCACAGTATAGTTCATCTGGTGGGAAGTCACGGCAGCAGGAGTGTGTAGCAGCTGATCACATCGTAACCACAGTCAGGAAGCAGAGTGGGCTGATCCTGCTGCTGCTGCTCAGCTCTCACTCCAGGGTGCCAGCCCCGGTACATGCGTGCAGTGGGCAGGTGTTACCACCTCAATTAATACAATCAAATAGCAATGATAATAGTAATACCCAAGCAAGTTCAGAGGCCTGACTTTCAGGTGATTCTAGAGTCTAATAAGTTGACATCCAGCCATCACAGTCAGTAAATCCCAACGAATAAATAGCAGCCTTTACCTAATACTTTAAGGAAATTTGCAAAGTTCTTTTGAGTTTGATTATAACATCAGTCTCTGGTGTCACTGTTGAACACATTTGTAGTTATATAATTTTTTAAAAAGATTCATTTTTATTTATTATGTATACAATGTTCTGCCTGCATGTATGCCCGTATACCAGAAGAGGGCACCAGATCTCATTACAGATGGTTATGAGCCGTCATGTGGTTTCTGGAAATTGAACTCAGAACCTCTGGAAAGAGCTGCCAGTGCTCTTAACCTCTTAGCCATCTTTCCAGCTCTGTAGTTATATAATATACTTATGGTTATATTGTTAGCTGTAGAATCCTAACCAAAATATGTCTTTTCAAGATTTCTTAGCAATGCTACGAAGAGCTTTGATTGTAACTGCAGAAAATGAGGTAGGGTAGGCCATTGGAGGCCAGCCTGGGCCTGTACGGTACTAGTTCAGGCTGTCTTGTATTAAACAGGAAGGCCCTGTCTCAAACAAAACAAGTTGTGTGGTGTGGGGACAGGGACAGGAACAGGGGCAGGGGAAATGCTTAAGTTAGGTTTAAGGTGGTAATTCCTAATATTTTACTTTGTAAAACATAACTTTTATTTCTAGACTGTGGATAGGTGTAAATTCAGTGATAATGTTGCAGTTTGAAAGTTACTAAATACTTCTTATTTTTATTGAAAAATGGATTAGACATTAATTTTGTGTGCACACTGTTGGTTTAGTAAACTCTTTTGATACACCCTCTGACTATTTGGGGATCTGTGTTCACTTCTTCCTAACAATAAACATTGTTACATTGAAACATTTTTCACGTTGGAAAGAAGGAAAAGATGGACTTTTGACATCTCTTGTTTTCCTTTCCAGATTGTTTTCTTCTTAGAGGAAAAATAGTTCATAAGTAAAAAGATAGAAAAATAGACAGGAATATATAACCAGGAAAAAAAATAAAACATGGATTGCTGATTTACAAAATGACTGGGTTTCCTTGGTATATGAATTTTCTTTAGTCAGCAAGGTGGGTGTGGGTATGCCTTGGTAAAGAGGCAGCACTGGTAAGTACATAATCCACTGGGGATGCAGGGACAAGAGGAGAACATGACAGTATTTAAGAAGAAATTGTGATGTGCACTTATTATAGTTGCAGTGAAAGCCAGTGTAAGCCTATAACTTTATTCTTACAAACACATTCCCAAGAGCTGTAGAGAAAGCAGTCTGTGGATTTTAAGATAAGTTTATTTTGACTATTGAAATTAAGTTTTAAATTAGTTTAACTTAGAGATTATGCATCTCCAAATCTCAACTTGGTAAAAACAGGATCTTGTGATACGGGTTCAGATTATTTTGTCAGCAATTACAGCTCCTATGCCCCTTAGACTATGGAACTCATATTCCAGATGACATTGCATTTACTTGTTAAATGGCAATATGCTTTTTACATGGGAGATTACCTGTAGTCATGAAATAGACAGTATTTTGTGATGAGAGCTAACATTTACCCAGGAACATGAGACTTGATGTTAAAGGAGGCTATCTCTGTTTTCCATTTTGACCTTTTCACAAAAGAAACTAGGGGGAAAGCACATTTGGTCATTTTTCATATTATGGGAATTTTAATTGACTAGTGTCTTCAAATTGCTCTTGACTAGAGATATAAAATATTCACTAGTGTTTTCTTTTAATTTACTTGTCTGTATTTATTTCTTTGTAATTGATATCTTTTACTCTGTCTTTCCCATCTTAAATGTCTTCACAGGAATCAGATATTTTGTTTTAAAATGATATTTTTATTCAGATTGAAATTTAAAAAAATGAGTGTGAGCTTCTGTTTATTAGGTTTGAGAATTCTAAACAGTATGAAATGGTCTCACATATGTGTGGTTAGAACCTGAGCAGGACAGCGGAGGAGGAGGAAGGGAAAACGCTACGGTAGTACAGTGAAAATATTTTCCAGTCTGCTGGAAGACAGAGTATCGCAAAAGAAATGCAATAAAATGTAATGAGTATAAACACGAAGAAATCCTAGAAATAATCAAACTGCTCGACTCTTCTTCAGATCTTTGAAGACCACGAGGGCTGGAGGAGTAGTTCAGAGGCAGAGGGAGTACCTAGCATGCACAAGGCTCGTTTGATACCCAGCACTGCTAGAGGATCCAAAGAAAAAAAATGCTTTCTAAACTGGGGGAAATTTCTAAAATGACAGCTGAATCTATGGGTGTTAAAATAATTGGAACAGCATACCAGGAGTGCAAAAGACAATCAAAAATTTTACACCTAGGAAAGTATCTTCAACAGTAAAAGTAAAATAAGATCATATTCAAGAAAACAGAACTTATTATAGGTTGATAGACGTACAACTAGAAGAAATGCCAACAGCAATCCTTCAGGCTGAAAAGACATGGCACTGGGTGGCAACTTAGAACTATAAGAAATAACGCAACTGGGTCAAGAACAGCAGTTAGAACTATCCGAGAGGAGGGACGAGCACCTCGTTTGCACCAGATACTTGTGACTGTTGCCTTTCAGTCATTCCGGGCTGCCTCACCTCATCTGCGCTGTATCTATTGCAGATCAAGCCCTTCTTTTAGAATGTGTATCATTCGCTGCAGTCCCTTCAGGGTTCCAATCCTAACCTTTCTGCTTTCTAGAGTACTCCCCTAAAAGCCCACACTTGCTGCCTGGCTAAGTTTGTGATCACACAGATTTTCTCTGAATGATCTCAACTTACCCTGGTCTGGGCTTCAAAGCACCTTCAATTTTCCCTTGTTAGAACTTCCTAAAATTCCTAGTTAGAAATTAAGCAAGAAGGAGGACCCTGGATAAGATTATCAATCCTCATTCAGAAAGGCAAGTGGGACAGATATCGGAAGAGGAACAAGACAGGAGCCACCACAGAGGGCCTCTGAAAGACTCTACCCAGCAGGGTATTAAAGCAGATGCTGAGACTCATAGCCAAACTTTGGGCAGAGTGCAGGAAATCCTGTGAAAGAAGGGGGAGATAGATAATAAGACCTGGACAGGACAGGAGCTCCCCAAGGAGAGCAATAGAACCAAAAAATCTGGGCACAGGGGTCTTTTCTGAGACTGATACTCCAAACAAGGACCATTCATGGAGATAACCTAGAACCCTTGTACAGATGTAGCCCATGGCAGCACAGTGGGATCCCTAGTAATGGGAACAGGGACTCTCTCTGACATGAACTCAGTAGCTGGCTCTTTGATCACCTTCCCCTGGGGTGGGGGAAGTCTTGTCAGGCCACAGAGAAAGACAGTGCAGACAGTCCTGATGAGACCTGATAGGCTAGAGTCAGATGGAAGGGGAGGTGGACCTACCCTTTCAGTGGACTTGGGGAGGGGCATGGGAGGAGAAGAGGGAGGAAGGGTGGGATTGGGAGGGGATGAGGAAGGGAGTTACAGCTGGGATACAAAGGGAATAAATTGTAATAAATAAAAAAATTTTATTTAAAGAAATTGAATAGCTAATTCACCAATAGGTTCACAGATATAGTCCCAGGGCCTGCTAGGGTTTTCAATGTCTGCTTTGGAGGTCAAGGAATATTCTTAAATAAGTGATACGTGGGTAATGTGTGGCTTAACATGTTATGCAATTTCTTTTTTTTTTAAGATTTATATATTTATTATTTATGCTTTATTCTGCCTCCATGTACACCTACATGCCAGAAGAGGGCACAGGATCGCATTATAGATGGCTGTGAGCCACCGTGTGGTTGCTAGGAATTAAACTCAGGACCTTTAGGTAGAACAGCCAGTGCTCTTAACTTCTGAGCCAGCCCGTTATGCAATTTCTTGCCTCACATTAACTGTGTAGTGAAAACTCTGCTCTAATATACTAAATCTCACCTGTAAATCTCTGCTCTTTTAATCATCTTTTCCCTTTGTTGGGTCTTTTTTGAGAACACATCTTTAATTTTACCTCTTCTGCCATCGCCATCTCTGTTGTCTCTTCATCTGGTGAGTTCTAAATTTCAGTTTTTGTACTTTTTAGAGTTTTACCTTTTCATTTCCATTCTTCTGAGAGTCCTTTCAACTTCATTTCCTGATAGTGTACACTTCTTGAATGTAATTGTGTGGACTACTTTACATTTCTCGGTTACTTCATGTGATAAACTCAACATCTTAGCCCACTTAACAGTCATTTTTATTGGGTATATTTCTTCCTAAGAATGTGAAACACTTTCCTGTTGATTTGCACATCCAGAAATTCTTCTTTTGAGATCTGTTCATTGTCAGCTATATGGGAAATGACTCTGGGTTCTTATATATTTTCCAAAGCCATTTTCTTTTAATTGTTCAGGAGGCAATCAGTGTTTCTGAATTGAAACTGTAGACTGTCCAGTGAGGTATGTGGCTTCCCCTGGGGCTTTCTTACCTTGGACCCTGGAGTGCTTCTGAAACCCAATGCCACACAGCCTAGCAGTCTCTACATACTCCTTCCCACTTCCAACTCTTCCTGCCCCATCCATCCTCTTTTAACATCATATATTAAAAAAAAAAAAAAAACAAAAAAAAAAAAAACCAACCTTGAGTTCAGTTAGTGCTATTCATATACTCACAGTATGGGGCTAGCCACTGAAGTATATACTCAGCCTACCGGAGTCCACATGCCTAAAGAAAATGCACTTTCCCTCCTCACTTTCATGACTGCTTGGCACCTTCTCAGGTGGGGGAAGGGCGCTTGTGTCCCTCCCCCATCCACACTGGAACAGACTGGACTGAACCTGTGCAGGTCTCTCGCATGCATCCACAGCTTCTGGGAGTTCATCGTGTCTGTCACTTCCAGACGACACTCACCCCACTCCTTCCCAGCTGCCAACATCTCACACTTTCTCAACTCAGTATTCAGTCCTTAGGCATACTGTCAGCACCTTGCCATCCAATCTGATTAGTTTCCTTTTGTAAAATCACTAATTAAAGTTTGCAATTATCCGCTTCTGTGTGTTTGCCTATTATTATAAAAATTAATTTTTGTAAGTAGGAAACAAATAGTCCAGCTTAACCTACAGAGTTTGTGGAGAAAAGGAAAAAAAAAACCTTTAACATGTAATTAATTTTATCTATTCTTACATTTTAAATATGGCCATAAACTTATTTTGCTACTCTTAAGTATAGACTTCAGTATATTAGACTGCAAATACTTCCTAAGTTTGTAAGTGCTAGGGTACTTATCAACTGAAAATTTACCTTACTGAAAAAAAATGGATCATTTTCCAATGTTGTACATAAACTAGCTTGACTATTTTGTATTAGATCCTCTCATTTGTTACATTTTAGTTATTTATCCTTACCATTTATCTTATTTTATTTATTTTAAGGAATTTGTGTGATATGTTTCTTTTGGAATACATAGAGTTCTTAGAATTCAAGTGGTAAATGATTTGGTAGTGGTTGGATCTGACAAGAATTATAGACAATTAAATTAGTTGCTAGGCTATGGACATGAACTTGTGAGATCCATACCTTCATTCATAAACCACAGAATGCTGAATTGTTGAGGTTTGGGGAACAGAAGGGGTCAAACTGATAGGACTTCCATGACCTTTCTTTGATTTTACTTAACCTCTTTGAATTTGAGAAAAAATAATCTTGTATCCATATGACATTTCATGCAATGGGTAGACTAATTGGAGAATAATCTTACGTAGAACACAGCTGCGTCGAAATGACTGGTTACTGTTTCCCTAGTCAGCATCAAAGAGACTTGGATTTAGATCATTGTCACAGCCTGCTGCTGCCTCTAGCCTTAACTAATAGTTCTCAAAGGAAAAGGGGTTTGCACCCTGTTCACCTCTGGGGAGTGCCAAACAAAACAGAGGTCATCAGTGTCATCATTTACCATCCACATGACCTTGGCTGGATAGTTTGCTTTTGTAAGTTAAGTTTCAATATCAATTGGTGAGATAAGTAATAGCAGCACCTATCTCATAACATTGGACTTCAGTTAAAATATTTTTTCTGAGTGGCTGACATTACATAAATATAATCTGTTACAGTTCTCGTGATTGTAATTGAGGAAAGAGCCACCACCACTCCCCAGTATGATAACTATTGCGGAGTAGCACAGAACACTACCTTGCCAAGCATTCTGGGATAACAAATCTACCCCACTGTATTCTTCTGCCACCCTCTACTGTTCTCTGGATCACGTTCTTTCACTGTGCCTGTCAGAGCATGACAGTCTCAGGGGCTACTCGGGTGATGAAATTCCAAGACAGATTTCACCTGAGTTTCTGCAGGCCTCCAAATGGGGCGCTCACATGCAGGTACATGCTCGCAGCTCACTTATGGTGACTCATGTCTTTCTGGATAACGCAGACTTCCCCATCCCTGCATTGCACACAGCAGACAAGGCAGGGACGTCCCGGAGCCTTGTTTGTTTGTTTCTCACTCTTCTAGTGGTTGTCAAACCACTTTTATGATATATGTCCTTTGTAACTTATTCTGTCTTAGAGATGCTAGGTTGTTGTTTTCTTTGCTTTTACTAGCATATGTTAATTATATGTAAAAGCTAGTTTCATTATGGCATTTATATATGTACATATAATTTATTTTGATTGTATTCATAACCATTACCCACGCTCCTCTACCCAAGCACTTCTGTTGTACTCAGTGTGTGTGTATATACTAATATACACACATAATATGTAGCCTGGCGGGGGGTTATTTACAGGAGCACTGACAACTTAGGACAAGGTATACCACTGAAGACAAAGACCCTCCCACCCACCAACCCCCATTCCCTGTAACCCTTTACTGCTGGTAGGTAGGCAGGAGGCAAGTGGGCCCTTTTGGACTCCTCCCCTGCTTGGATTTTTAATGCTTCTATTTTATAACCTACTCAGATGATAGGCAAGGTCTTTTTTTTTTTTTTTTCAGTTTTCATAAAGATGTTTGTTGTTTCTTGAGCATATCTGGCCCTCACACCTCTCTTAACTCCTTTCCCCCTCCATCACTATCCTTTGTTTCTCTAGATACTCTTTCAGTTGGTGTACACACACATGATTTAAACTGTGGGGATGCTCTCACAGATTGGTACCAAGAAGTTTGTCTCCTGGTAAATCAAGCTGACAAAGACTCATACTCCAACCAAGTACCATGCATGGAGATAACCTAGAACCCCTGCACAGTTGTAGCCCATGGCAATTTAGTGTCCAAGTGGGTTACACAGTAATGGGAAGAGGGACTGCTTCTGACATGAACTGATTGGCCTGCTGTTTAATCACCTCCCCCTGAGTGGGGAGCAGCCTTACCAGGCCACAGAAGATGATAATGCAGCTACTCCTGATGAGATCTGATAGACTAAGATCAGAAGGAAGGAGAGGAGGACCTCCCCTATCAGTGGACTTGGGGAGGGGCATTCGTGAAGAAGTGGGAGGGAGGGTGGTAGGGGAGGAGGGAGGGGTTTATGGGGGGATACAAAGTGAATAAAGTGTAATTAATAAAAGTTAAAAAAAAATGAAGCTGACAGTCAAGACTAGCCATCATATCATGCAAGCTACTTTTAGTTTAGAATCTTGGTAAATTAATTTTTCTTTTGTAAAACCTCTTCACCTCCCATTTTTAGTATCATCTACTCTTGGTGATAGTTCCAGTGACATACAGTTGTCAAGTAAATTTGTGATAAAGCTTTTGTTAGAAAAGAAATTAGAATTTGTTCCTAACTCTAGCAAATCGTATAAACCAAACATTGTTGGCTGTCTAGGAGTAGATAATGTCTACAGCAGTCAATGTTGGGAAAGTAGGCCCCAGTGCATGCCACACAAGCATGAGGACCTGAGCGTTATCCCAAGAACCCATGTAAAGAAGCTGGGCATAGGAGGACCCACTGGTAGTCCCAGTGCTTAGAGACAGATCACTCGGGCTCACTGGCCAGCCAGTCCAGCAATGGGCTTTGAATGAGACAAGTCCCCCCTAGGCTCTCATATTTGAATACTTGGTCCCTAGTTGATGGCATTGTTTGGAGAACTTATTGAACCTTTAGGAAAAGAAGCCTTGCTGGAGGAAGTATATGATGGGGAGTGGGCTTTGAGTATTGTGTGTGACAGAATTTTTCCTAGGGAGGTACAACGCACATATCTCCTCGCTCCACAGACCCTACAACAGACCAAAGTCCAGCTTAGTGAACCATGTGCCTCATTGGGCTTACTTACAGGGATATGGGCAAAGGGTTACTTCCTGGAGCAGAAATGATTCAAGGACAGCTGTATCACCAAAGCCCATGCCAGCATGGGTGACAGCTCACAGAAGGTGGGAACCTGGAATACACTTTATAGCCTACAGGCAGCTCAACAGATTAGAGAGTGTCCTTTCCAAGTGATTCAAGTGGTTTAAACCTCTTTCAGGGAGATCAGCGGGTCTCTGCTTCCTCCAGGCCTCTGGTCTTCTTATCTCTAGAATTGTCTTTGCAGCATGGCTTCTCTGAATCTTTGCAGCTTGTCTTGTCTGAGGGGGACTGTCAGCTTGTATTGCTTACTCTGGCATAGAGGCAGCTTCCTGAATCTGCTCAGTTTCAGGGTCTTCCTGAAGCTATTTTGAGTCATTTACCTTTCTGTTTAAAGAGCTTAAAGATGGAATGTTTTAATTTCAGAGGAAATTGTTACGTAACAAGTATTTATAGCCTCATCCTGCTTCCTGTTTGCTTTCTTTGCTTTTTGTGTGTCATTGCGATGTCATCTCTCAGTGTCTTGCTCCTTCTGTGTCTACTGTTACTGCCATGGCTCCTGCCTTAATGGACTCTTAACCCTATGGAACTATAAGTGGAAATAAACTTTATTTCTTAAGTTACTTTTGGTAAGGGTATTGTAGCACAGCAGCAAAAAGTAACTAATACTCTAGTCTACTTGGCAAGCTTCAGGTCATTAGGTTAGTGAGAAACCCTGTCTCAAAAAACATTGTAGGTAGCACTTAAGGAATGACACTCAAGGTGTCCACACACACACACAAATAATGTAATCATTGAGTGAAAATTACATTAATCTATCAGTCTTCATTGAAAGTCATCATCTAAATTAAGTATAAATTTGTGATTCACATTTTTAAAAACCACAATCTATGCTATTCCTAATCTGCTTAATTAAAGAAATAGTTAATATGACTGAGTTTTTATTAACATATGCCATATCCTTAAAAATCAACTTCACGTAAGATGTTGCTACTAGCAAGTGGAAATTATATTGTTTGAAGGAAACATGCTTGGATAGCTGAACGCAGAGTCTTCAAAACAGTTTAAGATCGCCTAAATGGTTTGTCTAAACAATTGAACACATTAAACAGCCATTTTTTGGAAGTGACAGAAGCGATTATGGTGTTAACTATTGTCCCGTGGTGTTGTGCCCCATCCCTGCCCCTGCCTGGTTCTCCACTGTGCTGGACTTGTTCATGGCTGGTTTGTTCCCGACAGAGTATGAATTTGAACTTTTCTTGTTGTTATCAGTAGAAACAGCATTTTATATATAAATAAAGTTGATATTTCAGAACAATTTCTTGGGGGAGTCTACATGTTTCTTTATCTTCATAACAAACTGTAAAATAATATTGAAACACCACTAACCTTCTGTAGCACACGGGCTACTTTTGTCCAAGGTGTACTGAGTACAAACTCAAGAGGGTTTAAGTTTCTCTCTAAGGAGTAGCAAGTGGAACTTTTAATCCAGTTAAAAGCACTCAGGGTGATTCATAGGAGAATCAATAAAGATCACAAAATTGCCCAGTTTAGGTTCACTGATCTGCCTAACTTTTGATCTCTTGATCCAAATAATGCTCTTTGCCAGGTGACCCAGCAACTATTAGCAAGTTTTCCAGTACTGTGATCTCTCTGAGTGAATATTTCCAGACAATGTTTTATTAGAGTGGTTGTTAATAAATCTTTTTAAGAAATATCTTGCTCAAAAACACTATTTCTTCCACAGAACAGTCTTTCATCTTGGCATGAATAGTTTAAGGAAAAGCATTCTTTTAGAACTCTGGCCTGCTACTAGCTAGACCTGGATTTTGTGCAATATGAGGCATATTGATTTTCAGAGAATATGAACATATTCAAATCAAGAGATTATGACATCTGGGAACATGTCTTTAGATTTGCTAAATACTCCTTGATTGCAGCTAAGAAGATGGTTGTGAAACAGCAGTGGCTTCGTGTTTTGCCACTGTAATTGTGGCTATTTTTTTTTTCTGGCATCTGCTGGTATTTTAACTCTTCTCAGATAGAGCTGATTTTATCAGTGCAAGTCAGGTGTGTCAGATTAAACAATGCTGTTAACTCAGAAAATGCACAATTATTCTATGAAAATGTTTTCTTTAATAGATATAATCAGATTACCTCTGTTCATAATTTGACTGTGTAACAGAAAGCAGACCATCAGTCCCCATTAAAATATCACTGACATCCTTTCCAGAACTAGAAAACACAGTCCTAAAATTATCACGGAAGCATAAAAGATCCTGAGGTCAAAGAAGTCTTGAGACAACAGTCCCTGCTGGATCACCATAACGCCTAACCTCAGTAGACACCTCAGAGCTATCTAACCCAAACATGGTGTCAGTACAGAGATCAGCTGAGGGCAGTGTGTCAAAACAGAGACTCCCACATGCACAGCTCTCTCTACAAACACACAGTGAGTACTTACACCCGAGAACATATAACCCTTTTAGTCTCTTCTGTTGCGGTGAGGAAACCCTTTGACCAAAAGCATCTTGGAGAGCAAAGGTTCGTGTAAAGGCGTGTACTTCCTGGTCTTCCTCCATCAACGAGGAGAGTGTTGGCAGGAACCTGAAGCAGAAAACATGGAGGAATACTGCCTTCATTGCAGACCGTAGGCTTACACTTCGCTAGCTGTCTTACACAGCCAAGACCGCCTGAGCAGGTGCCGCCCACAGTAGGGTGGGATCTCTTATCTCAGTGAACAATCAAGGCAGTGACCCACACTTGTGGCTGAAGGCCAGGCTCTTCTCAGATGACTGTAGGCTGTGTCAGGATGGCAGTTAAAGCTAATTAGGAAAGCAACAAGTGATGCCAGGAAAATTGGATATACACATTCAGAAAATTGAAACATGACTCCTATTTCTCATCCTCAAAATGGATCAACAACCTAAACCTAAGTCTTAAAAACTACTACTAGAAGAAAACAGAGGTAACTTTCAAGACATCAGTTGGTTCAGGGACTGATTTTCTAAACCTTAATATCATAGGAAATGAGGAAAATTTAACTACTGAGGCTACATTAAACGAGAGGCTTTTGTGCAGCAAAAAAGCAATCAGTAGAGTGAACAGACAGCCTGTAAAGTGGAAAAAAAATGTAGTCAGTTATTCACTTAACTGTTACTATCCAGAATGTTTTTTAAAACTCCACCAAAATCCCAAGCCAAAATACAGTCCAATTTAAAACAAATGGGGAAAATCATATGAATGAATGCTTCATGAAAGAAAGAAAATGGCCAACAAATACATGAAAAGACCATGAATCCTCAAAGCTAAATGGAAACTGTTGTGGGCTGATGCCCATAATCTTATCACTCAGGAGGCTGAGGCAGGAGGATTTTTCATGAGTTTGAAGTCAGCCTATATATATACATATTATACATAGACATACATATATGTACACACATATACATACATATGTATGTGTGTGTGTGTGTGTGTATATATATATATATATATATATAGAGAGAGAGAGAGAGAGAGAGAGAGAGAGAGAGAGAGTTCCAAGTTAGCCGGGGCTACAGTGTAGAAACTTACCTCAAAAAAAAAAAAAAAATTAAAACAAAGTGAGATACTATCTTACTCTTAAACTAAATCTTATCAGAAACAAAAAATAACATACTGGAAAGATATGGAGAAAAATGAGCTCTTAAACACTGCTGCTGGAAATGTAAATGAGTACAGCAGTTATGGAGACCAGATGAAGTTCCTTAAGAAACTAAAAAGTATTGCGTGGGAAGGATGAAGCAGGATGTGAGTTCAAAGCCAGGTGTGCAATTGTTAAGAAAGTGACAGACTCAGCCTGGAACCTGGAGTCTAACAAAGCAGCGCCCATGGAAGCAGCCAGTTCCAACTTCCAGAAGAACCAGAACCACCTAGTAGAGAAATATGAAGTATTGTCAGCCTCTTATCTCTTTAATAATTTTTGACTGATCAGTAGTTAATTATTAGTTCACACTCCTTTCTTCATTATCTTATTGTGGATTTCACAAATAGAAAAAGAATACATATATACATGTATATGAGGCATGTGTGGAATTAAAAAAGTAATCATTTTACAGTTTATTTGAAGATGTTCATAGGTAAGGTAATTTGGTCTAGTTAGATACTTTCCAAGGAGAAGTTTTTTTTAGTAAAATGTCTCCAGCCCTGCAAAGAGCACTGTTGCCTGGCTCTTCTCTAAGTAGCCAGTCAGAGCTGTTGACCTTTTTCTTTCACACTCCAGAAGCTGCAGTTCAGCTGATTCCTGTGTCCTGTTACCATTTCGACTCTAAGAGACTTCTTCAGAACTCTACAAGAGGAATCCTTTTAAAGTCGGCACTCTACAGATGAAATTAGCCTACTGGGTTGTTTTTAGAACTCAAGACTGTTTGCTAGGTAGTTCATAACTCGATCTGTGTGTAAATTATTTACAGTTGAATGCAGTTCCACACAGATTGCTTCATTTAAATGCATCATTACCGGACACATCATTAGCTTCTCCATTTGCACACTGAACTTTACTTTATTTCAAATATTCTCTTGAGCAGTATAGAGTGCCTCTGATTCCCTTGCTTAATAAGTAATAGTTTACCCTTCATCAAAGGCTTATACATTAGATTGTTCCCACCTTAGAAAATGTATATGTCAATTAATAGTATTTTTCCATGTCTTTGCTCTAATATTAATTACAGCCTTGAATTTTTTCAGTGCTACCTGTTTTTGGTTTTTGTTTGTTTGTTTGTTTTTTGTTTTTAAACAGGTGGTCTTTCAAATGCCCAGCTTACAGCTATTTGTCAGTTAGCGCAAGTGACTGGCACAGGTGTCCAGTGACAATCTCCACTCTTACCTACTAGTATTCCCATGAAGACTCTTCTGTCACCCTGATTGCCATGTTAGAACTTCTCTTCCTTCTGCCTCCACTGACACTGGCTTCTGCAGCCCATGTCCACCCAGTTCCCAGCCTCCCCAACTATAATGCCAGTTGGGAAACTGCTTTTACTTCCTGCTCTCCCCTAACAGTGTCCTCACCTTTCAACAGAATAGCCTCAAATTATTAGCTTCTGTTTGTTTGTTTCCTTACTCTTTTGCATATACAATCCTTACTTTTCTGCGGGGGTGGGGGGTGAGGGGAGGAGCCACAGATGACTTCCGTATTGCAGACAGTATTCAGTCCTAGCAGAGGCCTTGGGTGATCTGTCCTTCTCCCTTCCTCTCCTCAAGCATCTCAGCCATTCTTGCTTACTTTGTTTCAGCTACACTCTCTGGCTGTTCTGGAAGACACCAAGCATTCTGAAGTTTCCTCCATTTGGAAGTTTTTATTCTGAGGGTTCTTGTGTGTATTCCCTTACTTCTTTTGGGGTTTCAGTCAACTGTCAACTTATTTATGAGGCCTTCTCTAAGTTCCATATGAACTAACAGATTTCCGTATCTTCCGTTTCAAACTAGCCACATGGGTCATTAGACAGGCTATGTTTTTCTTGTTTGTTCATCATGTATTGAGATCCTCAGCCAGAATGGTAATTTCAAAAGGGCAGAGGACTTTAGTTTGATAAACATTAATATTCTAAATACCTAGAACTTTGGTCTGGAAATGCTACTTTGTGCTCAGAACTTAGTGAATCACTGCTGTGAGAACCTGGAAGATAGTGCTGAGAGCAGGGCAGACTGTGGAAGCCTGGCTTGTGGAGTTTCAGGGGGAAGCTTGGGAGTCCCTTCCACACTCTATCAGAGCCATTTAGTGTTTTAAATTGAGTCTGTGGTTTTGGTCAGCTGGGCCTGAAGGATCAGCTCTGATTTTTTAAAAGACCCGCATCATTGAGGCAGAGTCTTCCAGGAAGTGTTTCTCAGGGTAGCACACAGAAGCTGTACCAAGAGGACAGTGGGTAGCTACTCCTTGTGCTGGCAGTTGGACTTGGTCATGCATCAGAGTCTACCAAGTGGTGCTGGCTTTAAAAGTATGAAGTATCAAGCAGCTGAGGCTTGACATCAGGAGAGGCCATTGGTGAAGGTTGCAGTAGAAACTCTAGAGTAGAAGCTCTAGAGGTCATGGAGAGAAGTTGAGGCTTGGAACCCTATGTCGCTGTCGCGGTCAGAGTACCTGAAGAAAGCTGTGGTGCTTTAAATAGGAATGGCCCCATAGGCTCATATACTTGAATGCTTAGTCATCAGAGAGTGGTACTGTTTGAGAAGGATTAGGAGGTGTGGCCTTTTTTAGGAGGTGTATAACTGAAAGTGAGCTTTGAGGTTTCAAAAGCCTATGCTAGGTTCAGTCTCTCTCATTCTCTACTTGAGGAACAGTATGTAGCTCTTTAAGAGTTTCCTTGGCCATGGTGTCTGTCCTATTCATGGTTGCCATTACTGTGATGAAACACTAGGGACAAAGCAATTTGGTGAGAAGCAGGTTTATTTGGCTTACTCTTTCACATCACAGTTCATCATCAAAGGGTGTCAGGACAGGAACTCGAGTATAGCAGGAACCTGACGGCAGGAGCTGATGTAGAGACCATGGCGGGTGCTGCTCACTGGCTGACTCTCCATGGCTTGCTCAGTCTGCTGTCTTACAGAATCCAGGACCACCAGCCTACCGGTGGCACCATCCACAATGGCTGGGCCCTCCCTTATCAAGAGCTAATTACGAAAATGTTCTACAGCAGTGGTTTGTCAGCCTGTAGGTTTCTACCCCTTTGGGGGTCTCATGTCAAACAGCTGCATATCAGATATTTTCATTACAGTTTATAGTAGTAACAAAAGTACAGTTTTGAATTAGCAACAAAAATAATTTTTATGGTTGGGGTCACCATAACATGAATAACTGTATTGCAGTATTAGGAAGGCTGAGAACCACTGCCCAACAGGCTTTTCTACAGCCTGATCTTGATGAAGGCATTTTCTCAGTGATACTCCCTCCTCTCCAATGACTGGTGTGTGTCAAGTTGACATGAACTAGCCAGCACACCTGATCCCTTGTCAACTTGACACCCCAAAACATCACTATTAAGCCACAACCTTAACTTTCTTATTCATCTCCATGATCTCACATCAATCCATGGACATCACAGTATAAAGTATTCCAAAATTTAAAAGCCCCACAGTTTTTTTTTTTTAATCAAACACTTAAAAGTTCAAAGTCTCTTTCAAATATCCAAACTTTCTTTTAAAATCTAAAGTCTTTGTAACACTCCAAGGTTTCTCTAAAAGTTTAAAGTCTCTCAACTGTGGGCTCCTGTAAAATAAAGAAGTACTTTGGGGCTGTAGAGATGACTCAGTGGTTAAGAGCACTAGCTGTTCTTCCAGAGGTCTTAAGATCAATCCCCAGCACCCCCATGGTGGCTCACAACCACCTATAATGGGATCTGATGTCCTCTTCTGCCCTGCAGGTATACATACAATCACAATCTAATAAAAGCAGAACCAAATTCCATCCTCTGCAGCACACAGTGTGTCGTCCCCAGCTGGCTCCACACGCCGCTGCTGCTGTTCTCGGTGGTCCTCTGTGGTACTGGCCTCTCCAAAATGCTGAGGTCTCTGCTGAAAGTAGGCTGCACTTTCACCAATAGCCTCTCTTGGGCTCTCTTTAGAGACTCCAAATATGGCACACAGTGCCAGGCTTCAGCTGCTCTTCATGACCTCTTCACACCTTCAGAACTTGCACCAACTGGGCAATTCTTTCACTATCAGTTCAGCCGCCAGCACAAGGTAAAACCTTGGCCATTCTGGAACACAGTTCCTGCATATGGACTCTGAAGAAATACCTCACTTCCCAGAAAACTTCACCTCAGTGATGATGACCTCTTCTTAATCACCACTGATTTCTCAGCACTAGTTGAGCAGCATCCAAAGCAAATATTTCGCTGGCTGACTCTTCAGCCCCACGTAAGCAAAACCACAGAACTCAATCAAAATGACAGATGTCCCCAATAGAGTTCTCAAACTGCCCTCTGAAACTTCACAAGCCTCATCATCTATCTGCGTTGCCCTCAACATTTTTATCTCCCAAGCTCCTACAGAATAGCCATTGAGCTCTCAATACTCAGTGGCATTTCTAGTCCAAAATTCTTCCATAGTCCTCCCCAAGACACATGGATACGTCTCTCTCAGCAATATCTCATTCTCCTGGTATCAATTTCTGTCTTAGGGTTACTATTGCTTCACAGCAATAGGACAGTGACTAAGACAGCAACTCAGGAGAGGTTATTCGTAAAGGTACAGCCTAGCTTTAATAGAGAACCAGCATTTTGGAGATACTAGTATCATGGGATGACCACCAAGGATGGCAGCAGCTGTGGAATGGTTGGCCTGAGCCTAAGAGACAAGCCGTGTGTGCTGTTGGATGGCAGAGCCAGAGAAGTGGAGCCACCCAGGTGCTTTGGAACCTAGAGGATTGTGAGTGGGTCTTAGGCATGAAGCACTGAACTTTTTACATTGTTGACTTTTGAGTTGTTGGGACAGTGCCCTGATTTCTGACTCCTGAAGCAAGAAAGTTTTTAATTTTTTTTTTTTTTTTTTTTTTTTTTTTTTTTTTTTGGAAGGAGTTCACAGTTGAGACTTTGGATATTTTGAAGAAACATCTATTTTAGAGATTCTGGATATTTTAGAGAGACTGAATATTTTAGAAAGGCTTTGGACTTTGAATGAGACTTCAGATGTTTTAAAGAGAATGAACTTAGTATTCAGATTTTTAAAAGACTGTGGGACTTTAAAAGTTGGAATGCTTTATATGTGGTAGTGATACTAATATGAGGTCTTGGGGACAAACAGGGAAGGAAAGTTTATGGTTTATGTATTTGTATATTATGTTGGCAACAGGTCAATTAGATTGATTAGGCTTTTTGTTTGTTTGCTGTTGATTTTGTCTTTTTGGTCAACTTGACACAAACTAGAGTGATTTGCCAAGAGAGACGCTTGATTGGGAAAATACCTCCATAAAATCATCCTATAGGCAACTGTATTGAGAATTTTCTTGATTAATAATTAATGTGGGAGGTCTCAGCCCAACTGTGGGTAGTACCAACCCTGAGCAGCTGGTCCTGAGTTATATGAGAAAATAGACTGACCAAGCCACGAGGAGCAAGCCAGTAAGAGGTGTTTCTCCATGGTCTCTGCTTCAGTTCCTGCTGCTAAGTCCCTGCCTTGTGTTCCTGCCCTGGCTTCCTTCAGTGATGGAACTATGAACTGAAACAAGCCCTTTCCTCTCCAAGTTGTGTTTGTTCATGGTGTTTTATCACAAAAATAGAAACCCTAGCTAAGACAAATGCCATACCTATTCTGGGCTCTACTTGTATTGTCTCAAATCCATTCATTTGTTACCAGCAAATTGAAAGTTACTGCTTTTCTTCAACCCAGAAGTTCATAGAGCATACCATCCTATGTGCTGCCTGCCTGTCAGAATCAGGGCTCTGACCTTCAGAGTGAGACAGTGCCATCTGCAGTTCTAAATAAAATTCAGCTTGGTATAAAGTGGCTCTTTAGCTTGGCACAGCTAACCACAACTGGCTTAGGTCCTCTTTGCTGGGGAAGGGGGTATAAATACTTTTTTTTTTATTAGAGTTAATTATTTCATATGTATCTTTAATAGTTTTTTAAATACAACTTGACTTTTAATTTAGTTAAAACATCACACTTTGTATACTTTATCTGTTGTTTTATGGATTATCTTGAAATAACTACTGAAGTGTTCATGTTCAGTTGTTACTTCCTGGCTGGCTTCCTTGAGAAGAGGTTTAATTTGTCAATGACAGTTAAATAAATGGTAAATAAGTAATCTAGTAGCAAATGATGAGTTTAAACAATGAGACCTGTCTGTAGTTTACAACTGTAGTAACCAGGAGGTGAATCAGGAGGATTGGGAGTTCAAGGTCAGAGTGGACAACAAGGTAAGGTCCTGTAGCATTAAAGGGAGAGGAAGAGGAGAAGGAGGAGTTACCTTTTATTAATCATTTTAGTGAAGTACACAATGTGAACTCTACAAAGGAATAGTGTAACTGTCCAGCTGAAATAACAAAATAGCACTTGCAGCCCCTACTGCTCTTTCATGTTCTCCTACTGACTCAGCCACTAGTCATGTTAGTCATTTTCTCTTGTCTAAAGCTAACTCTATTAACATCCAAATATTGCATGTTAGTGGGGCTGGAGAGACGGTTCAGCAGTGTTTGGTGCTCCTGCAGAGGTCCTAGGTTATTCAACACATGGCAGCTCATAACTACTTGGATCTCTAGTTATAGAGGATCTAGTGCCTTCTTCTGGCCCCCGTACATGATAAAATATGCAGAAAATCACACAAGCAAATACACAAAAGTACTTAAGTTAATCATTTCAGTAGTCTTTTTAGATGTGTATATAGTAGTTTTGCCTATTTTAAAGCATTTGAGAAACAGAATTAGTCAAAATGTCCTCCTTCGTCACTCAGTTCTTACCCCACTTCATATGAGGAAACCCCTCTACATTTTCTATGGCACTGGTTTGTTTGTGTTCATGCTGGAAAATTTTCTTTATACCACAGTGTATTTATGCATTTCTTCATAAGGGAAAAAATAAGTTTGTACTGGGATTGATACATACATGCCTGCATTTCTGTTACATGTAATGCTTAGATGCAAATCACTGGATCACAGAATCTGCTTTAGTAGATAATGGCAAAGTGTTTGTTTGCCAAAGTAGTTATGCCAGTTTGCTTCCTGACGTCTGTCTGTGAATTGTGGATTTAACATCTGCCCACTCTTGCTTTACTTTTAACCAAGGTGTCTCCAATGAAGATAAATTATCACTTTAACATAATTTTAAAAATGTATTTCTCAACCTGACACAGTGGAGCACGCCTGTAATCCCAGCACTCTGGTAGGCAGAGGCAGGTGGATCTCTGTGAGTTGCAGGCAGCCTGGCCTACAAAGTAAGTCCAGGATAGCCAAGGCTCCACAGAGAAACCCTGTCTTGGAAAAAAAAAAAAAATCTCAGTCTTGTCCTTTAGTATTTCTCTTCCTGTTTGTTTAGAAAATAATTCCATTCCTAGTTTATGAAACATTCTCTGGTATTATAAGGTAATAATAAAATTAAGAATTTTTTTAACTCTAGCCATCCTTAATTATACTATAGCATTAAAATTCAGACATATTCATCTACGTATAATTTATTTTAATGGACTATATATGACTATAATGTATATACATAATTATCTGTAATACAATATATATTTTTATGTAATTATATATAATACATATACATATAATTCTACATAAATAAAAACTCCAGAAAATAGAAAAGTTAGGTGGACACATGTATGTTCTAATATTTTCCCCTGATTTTATGTTGACTATTCTAGAATTAAATCATATAATTAAATAGATTACTTGAAGTATATAGGAAACTTAACTAGCTTTTCGTGGAAAAATTTCCTTTGATGACAATTTGAGAAATTATCCTGTTTATAAAGCAAAAGGTATTCTTCACATTTTTATAGTAGTAACTTAGGGACAGTCATACTGTCCAGTTAGTAGGTATATAGCAGACACTGTAAATATTTGAGTTTTTCAAAAATGAAGATTTAACCATTTTTACTTAGCTCCTCAACTAATTCACCAAATAGCTCCATTCATCCAAGAATTTTCTTATTTTGATTATGAAAAGTGAAGGAAAAAAAATTCCTAGTTGATTTTTCTTTTTAAATAGATAAACAGGTACCTTAAGAGAGAGAGAGAAGGAAGGAAGGAAGGAAAGAAGGAAGGAAGGAAGGAAGGAAGGAAGGAAGGAAGGAAGGAAGGAAGGAAGGAAGGAAGGAAGGAGAAAGAAAGTCTTGTTTTCCAGAGCATGAGTTTCTGGTTTCTGGTGACGTTCCCTGCTGTAAGCCAAGGATGCTGTTCACTCTTTCCCTCCCCTCAGAGAGCTCCAGCAGTGAACAGCCTGGCCTGCGCACAGTAGAGGAACTGTCATTAAAAAAAAAAAAAAGTGTCTGCTTAAGTTCTCATTTGTTTGTTTTACCTTATGCATGTTCATCAAGGGGCATAGGGTAGGGGTGCAAAGGAAACAGAGGAAATAGAGGTTACTTTTTTTTTTTTGGTTCTTACCTAATAATCTTTTAAATTGTTAGCATTTTTCCTTGCCTCAAAAAATTAAATCTAATGCCCTTTTTCTTACATCAGTATGAGAGTATAGTCAAAAGACAAACAGTGCTAAAGGGCAGCTTAGAATTAATTGGATTTTAAGTAGCTGAGGAAGGAGGTGGGTTTCCTGGTATTATTAAGCATCTGGTTTCTTAGTGACTTGGTGGCAGTCCGCTGAGGAGGTTGCACAGTCATTAGAAGAATTGAGTTCCGCTTTGGGACAGCAGGAATGCGTGAGCAGCCCTAGTAAGTGGCTCTAGATGTGGCTGTAGGGTGAAAAACAACACTCACACGTTGAGCAACTTCCCCCAAGTTACTTTTGCTGTTAGTCTGGGATGTGGTTGCTTGCGCTGAGTGTCTGCAGTGGGCACCTGTCACCTCATCTCTCTCACTACGAAAAGGCCTGGGAAATTTTCTTTTTTTCTCACCCGGTTATCTTTCTCTTTTTCTAGGTAACTTCTGAACTTTTAAATGTATCCTCTATTTTTTTTTTTCCCTTATCATTCTTTTTCCAGTCTGTTCTGAAGAATCTCTTGCCTTTATCCTCTCACTCAACAGTTAGATCTTTATCCGAGTTCTTTTATATTTTCAACCTATCTTTTTAGGTCTAATTTTGTCAGTTCTATTTTTAATATTTTTGAGCAGCGGTGTTTTGTTTTTTTAACAGCCTGCTCTCTTTTATTCCTTGTTAGTTATCCTTTCTCAAATTTCACAGAGATTAATAACATGTAAGTCTTTCTGTTGTTGTCGTTTAACCTAACCTGCCTGTTATTTGTTTTTGTTTGTTTGTTTGTTTTTAATTTGTTGGGTTTGAGGACTTTCTTGCTAGGCTTTCCTGAGATGTTTGGTGATCCTGTTGCTGCATGTGGAGTTGAGGGCCTACGCTGAGCAGGCCTTTTATCCCTGGATTATTTGCTCCCTAAACCAGATAAGAATCCTTCTTCTTGGGTTTGTAGAGTCTCCTTAGGCCGTTCTTCCAGCCACTTCCGTGCAGGAGCAGCCCTGACTGAGCAGTGCCCTGTCCTGTGGACCATTGCCACTGGGTTTGAGTTCCCTTCATGCCAGCTATTGCCAGCTTTTTCTACCTGTCATCCTGCTATCCGTTCTGCATCTCCCCATTGTCATAAATCATGTTTGGATAAATAATGTATACCTGCTTTTACTGATCCATCTTGGACTTTGGACAGCCGATTCTCCTTTGCTTATTACAGCAGCAGTTTTCTATGATCTAATTGTGGTTAGAATATATTCAGATCTCCGTTGATCCTTAGTTTACAGAATTTCTTGAAATTGTCCGATTTGAGGTAGCATTCTTTCTTACATTATTAATATTTTTGAAACAGGTTCTCATATGTCCCAGACTGGCCTTGAATGTACTGTGTAGCTGAGCGTATGATCTTTAACTTTTTATCCTCCTGCCTCCACCCAAGTACTGAGATTAGAACAACCTTGCCTGTTTTATGTGGTACTGGGGTCGGAACCCAGAGCTTTGTGCAAGTTGGGTTAGGATTCTACCAACTGAGCTTTAACCCCAGCCCCACTACACTTTCTTTTCTTTTTTTAAATTTAAGACAGGAGCTACTATGTAGCTCCAATTGTCTTGGAACTCATTTTGTAGACCAGGCTGGCCTCACAAACTCACAGAGATCTGCCTGCTTCTGCCTCCTAAGTCCTGGGATTAAAGGTGTGTATACCACATCCAACTTCCTTTTTACATTCTATTGTTTTGGCTTTGAAGGAAAAGTGAAGAGGTAAAATGTGTCCTCATCTCCACTATACTCTATTTTTTAAAGTAAAATGTAAAAGTACAGTTGGAAATTAAGAGGCCAAAAAGAAGATGAAAACATTTTAATGGAATCTTATAAATACATTTGAAAATGACAGAAATGTGCTGTTTGTAGTACTTATTATGAAGGTCATAATTCAGAATTGATTTCTAGTATGACTCATCCCCCGGCCCCCAGGAAAAGAAGTTGAAACTAATTGTTTTAACGAAATTTATTGGACAGTATTTATTATTGCTCATTCTGTTTAAGAAGAAATTGCTTAAGTGTTAACTTTATTGAGCATTAATAAGTAACCTATCCTGATATATTGAGTATTCAGTGACTCATTTTACTAAAAATGTATGTTATTTTCAAAAGTTATGTGGCATTGTAGTCCTGTATTTTAAGTTTAACTTTCTAATACCAAAAAAAGTAAAAGAATTATTTATTTTGCTGGGAATTATGAATGTTTCATTGCTTTGTTTAGGCAAGATTCAGTAAAAATCAAATCAAATGTTGGGCTAACAAGAAGACTCACACCACCAAGTGTGATGGCCTGAGTTCAATTTGTAGGTTTCGTGTGGCAAAAGGGGAGAACTCACTCCTGCTAGATGTCCTCTGCAGTCCACACATGTGCTCATGCTATAGCATGAAAATACCCAGACGTGTGCACATAGGAAAACTCACTCCTATGTGAGGTCGCTCCTGCCAGATGACCTCTGCTGCCCACACGTGCTTTTGAATCCATGCATGAGAATACCTACGTGTATGCACATACCAAAAATGAACAAATGTAAACAAAGGAAATCAGATGTTCTATTAATGGCCATGCAAAGCTGAAGCTACATGGATAAGTAAAGAAGCTGTCTGCTGAAATGGACAGAGAGTTGTTTCAAACTTATTTTAATTAACTACATTGCAATTTAAAATTAGGCCCTGAGATTAACTTTTTCCTATCATTTATAATTATGGTTTGAAACAAAGTTTGCTAAGGAGTGTTTAGAAGAGAATGTGGAAATTTTTCATTTACATAGTTCAGATTTTTTTATGAAGTGATCATTATATGTTTCTCATTAAAGTGTTCTAAAATTAATGAAAATGTGAAGCCATATGCTCTCCTTTTGAAAAATGGATATTAATATGTTAGTAAGATTGTCTTTATATACTGCTTTATGATAACTATTTTATTTTTATTTTACTTTTTTCTAGTAAAGCCAGTTCCTACTTTAAAAAAATAAGTAGCTTGTGAATTTTCATTTCATTTTAAAAGCACACCTGCATCCAAAACTGATTTTTAAAACATAGTTTTAAAAGAAAACTACTATCCTGAATTACATTTCTCAATGCTCTCTCATTTGCCAGTATGACTAGTTTGGATTAAAAAGAAGTTGATTAAAATGATCAAAACTGTTCGTTGAGCAGAAAACCTGGATGCAATTAGGAATCATAGGTGCCACCCATGGAGTTCTAAATGTGAACACCTTAATGGTGATTGCTGTTTCTTTTCAAGATATTACCGATCTTGCTGGGATATGTGGAGGTCTTTCTGGTCTTCTGGTGGTGCTGGCAATCTGTGCAGTTTGGTGAGGCACCCTTGATGTGCACGTGCATTCTTACAGCACACACGAACTCTTCTACCAAACTGACCAATACAGCTTACAGCTGCTGTCCCCCAGAGTATGCTGTCATGACGGGGCTTTCACTGCAGTGACTTCATTTGACATACTCCTGGCTATTATTGGCTAAAGTATCTAACCACTGTCACTTCTTCTTTACTGTTTGCTTATTTTGTTTTGCACTCTCTAGTTTATGTGTAGATCTCTTGGTTCCTTCATGTCTATCAACCAGGCTTCAACAGTCCCAACTAACTTCTTGTTATCTGACTTTTATTATTAATTACTGTGTTGGTCAAGGTTCTCTAGAGAAACAGAACTGGTAGAATAAATCTATATATCTAGAGGGAGTAAGGTGGGGTTTATTGCAGTGGCTTAGGGGTTATGGTCTGACTGGTCCAACAATGGCTGTCTCATTGGAAAGCCCAAGAACGCAGTAATTGTTCAGTCCATGAAGGTGACTGTCTCAGCTGACTTCTATTCCACTCTAAATTCCAGTATATGCTGGAATCCCAAGGAAATAGGCCCGGATACCAGTGAAGGAAGGTACTTGCCAGTGAGAGTGAGGGCAAGCAGGCACAGAGCAAGAGGTTCCTTCTTCTCTGTCCTTTATATGGGCTGCCACCAGAAGATGGGACCCAGATTAAAGGTGGGTCTTCCCACCCATCTCAAGAGACTAGGATTAGTGGGTGCATCTTCCCATGTCAAATAATTCAGTCAAGAAAACCCTCTTACAGGCATACCCAGCCATGTGTTTTAGTTACTTCCAGATACAGTCAAGTTGATAACCAAGAACAGCCCTCACAGTTGCCCGTTTTCTTCCTTTGGACATAGCTGACTATTAGCTTTAGTGTACCTGTTTCTATTTTAAAACTTTAAAAAATAGTATTCTTATTATTTCTTCGAGAGTTTCATGAGTCTATTGATCACATTTAATCTACTTTCCCAACTTATCACAGAGCTACCCCACCCCAAGATGCCTCTAACGTCATGTGTTTGTGAGGCTACTTCGTGCTGGCTCATCACTCATGGGTGGGGAGCCTGCCCTTGAGCACAGTTGGCCTGCCAGGTGTCAGGGCGCTGATTCTTCCTCGTAGCAGCTGTCCGATGCTGGTAGTGTCTCAGTTGGGATAGGACTTCATGCCCACCACCTCCCGTGCTGGCATTTTTGTCTGGCTCGAGCTTGTGCAGGCCTTCTGCATGCTGTCACAATCACCGTGAGGAGTGGGGACAGTGCTCCAACTAGACACCGTACACTACCAAGTAAAAACCCTAGTACCAAGAATATGTTCCCTCCTGCTGTGTTGTTGGCCAGTGGGGTCCCACAGTCTTTCAAACACTGATGATCTTGGTCACCCTCTAGAATTTGATGGCAAGACTCCAGTGCTGAAGGCGTTACTTACTTGGGTCATAAACAAGGAAAAGTCAAATGGGTACCGACCTGCAAGCTTCATCCGCACTGGCTGGCTTTCATAGCGCAGGAAGATGCCGTGCACACTACCCCAAGAGAAAAGCAGTCACCACTCACCACGCTGTGAGCTCTTTTCTGCATCTTACAGAACTCTTCAGCCTCTAGGGCTGCTGACCCACTGTTCTTAGCATCTGGGCTTTGGCGTTACTCTGCTTCCTCTAGTTCAGTGGTTATACCAGCTAGGAGTGCTTGTAACATTTGCTATTGCTTGTAACACTTACTAAATGCTTATAGCATTTACTATTCTAAACACTTTGCATTTCATGTTATCTTCAGCACAAACATTGGGGCAATTTACTGTTACTCCTTCTTGCTTTAAAAATGAAGAGGGTCAGGAATGAAAGGCTAATTACTTTGTGTAAGGCTACACAACTAGCAAATGATGGAACCAGAACTCTTACACAAACATTTGAACCAAGGAGCCCATACTTTAAATCTCTAAATGCTGTATTATTCTGACCAGTATTTTCTTTCACATTTTTCTGTTTGGATCCAGTTGTTTATGCTCAAAGTTGATTCAATGTTACCTGTTGTATTAAAATTTTTTCACATCTCTGGCAGACTGGCTTAGTATCAGTTAATATAGTTTTATCAGAATGGAAATTGAATACTTATTGTGGACAAATTTATGCTGCACTTTGAAGTTAAATTGAAAGAATGGTCATTGCAATACTCAAGGTTAGACCTAAGAGGATTTAATTTCTTATTTCCCAGTACTATAATAGGGCATCATTAACAACTACTTTTCATCATTAGGAATTAAGATATGGTATTTTTAAGAACTGAAGATTGAATTTAGGGCCAAGATTTTTTTTTTTTATTCAGGCATGGTATTTGAACATCCTGTGGGGTATAAATTATGATAGTGCATTGTGCAGTGCACAAGAATCAGATCTGGAAAATAGAATGTCTCTCTACTCAGTCATTAGATCTGTACTTGTTGCTAACTTTATGCTCTTCGGGTCACTTTTTAAGTACCTCATATATTTATTTCTCCAGTAGTTACCCCATTGTACTAAACCAGCAGGAATTCTCTGCCCCACATGGAACATCCCCTTCCTCCCCTTGATCTCCATGCACTCACTATCATTAGTTTTTTTCTTGTTTTCATATATATGTATATATATGTGTGTGTGAAAACTATAGATGTGTGTCTTAAATATGTGTACACCTAGAATGAACATCCTAACTGATGAAAGGGTATTCCGTTGTGGTTTTGATATGGATTTCTTTTGTGGTGGTGAGGCTAAGTACTTTCATGTGTTAGTAGCTGCTCTGCCTTCTTTTAAGCGTGTACTCATTTCCTTAGCTCATTCTTTAATTGGATTGTTTGTTTTGTTGGTGTTCAGGTTTTATAGTCTCATGTATATTTTGAAAATTAATTCCTTATTGGATGAATAGTTTGCAAATATTATCTCCTGTTGTATAGTTGCCTGTTATTTTTGTCATTTTTTTTTCTTTGCTGTGTAAAAAGCTCTTAATTTGATGGAGTTTTATTTATCTCTTCTTTTTGTGCCTTGAGGTCCCTATCTAATAAACATGCTAAAGTCTGGGAATGCTCTGTTTGATAATTACCTAATATCAGATATAACATTTTGAGATGACTGTTGTATGTTCTGAGAGGATGGAATCTGCTTTCATTTTCCTGGATATCTCACACAGCTGGAAGCATTTATTGATGAAACTTCCTTGTAATACTTTTTTGAAGTCTGTCAAAAAATAATGGCTGTATGAACATGGATTAGTTCCTGGGTTCCCTTTGTACTGGCCTTGGCCTCTCTTCTGATGCTGTTTAAGGTCAGGTTGTGATGTCCCCTTCTCAGCATCACTTTGACTTCTCTGGGTCTCTTTTGGTACGATATGATACTAGCATTCTTTCTTTTTACATAGAAAGATGTTTACATTATAAAGAAATTATGTGGACTTTATACATTGCTTTGAACAGTGCATGACCCGTGAACATAAAATATCTTCTCATTCTTATGTATATCCTTTATCATTTTATTATCAGTGTTTTAGAATTTTTCTTGTAGATAGCTTTTACTTTCTTGGTTACTTCTTTCTAAACATTTTGACTGTTTTTCTTTCTTAATTTCTTAATTTTAGCAACTTCATTACTAGTTGCTTAAAAATGCTGTTGCTTTCTGTATCCTGTCTTGGTATTCTGCAGCTGTACTGAAATCCTTTGTAAAGTCTAACAATTTAGTCATGAAGTATTTAGTTTCTTCTGTTAGAGAATTGCACCATCTATAAACATGGCTGATTTGATTTTTTTTTTTTCTTTACAATTTGGATATCCTTTATTTCTTCTAGTTTAGCTGTCCTTGCTAAAACTTCTATTACTGTATTAAGAGGGAATAAAGAATGAATATCTTTGTCTTGTTTCTGATTGCATAGTATCAGGTCTTTTTAAGTACATAAATTACTATAAAATATATAAATGTACTTACTGTAAATTAGATTATTGTCTAAGTGGTGGTTGGAAAACCTTTGAATTCCTGAATGTTTTACTCTAAAATAAGCTTTCTATTCTTTGTGTTTTCTACCAACAAAATGAAAGTTATTTCATGACATTGTTAGTCATCCCTGTAATGATTTATGATACAAGTTGGGCCCATTTGCACAATACTTGGCAGTTCTTCTCTCAAATAGTTTTCAACCTTACATTTAAAATGACTCCTATAAATAAATATTATTAGGGACCATTTCCCCATTTTTTAAGTTTTTTTCCTTTTTTATTATTACCATTAATTACAATTTATTCCATTTGAAACTCGGCTGTGGCCCCTCCCTCATTTCCTCCCAATCCCACCCTTCCTCTCTCTTCTCCCCCGATGCCCCTCCCCTAGTCCACAGATAGGGGAGGTCCTCCTCCCCTTCTGTCTGACCCTAGCATATCAGGTCTCATCAGGACTGGTTTCATTGTCTTCCTCTGGGGACTGGCAAGGCTGCACCAGCCCCCTGGGACAGGTGATTAGAGATCGTGCCACTAAGTTCATGCCAGAGAAAGTCCCTGCCCCCCTTACTAGGGACCCCATTTGGAGAATGAGTCTATAGGCTACATCTGAGCCGGGGTTTTAGGTCCTCTCCTGTACATTGTCCTTGGTTGGGGTATCATTCTCTTCAGGGCACTCAGGACTCAGTTTTTATGACTCTGTTGGTCTCCTTGTGGAGCTACTGTCTTCTCCAGGTCTTTATGTCTCCCCCTTCTTTCATAAGATTCCCTGCACTCTGCCCCAAATTTGGCTATGTGTCTCATCCTCTGCTTTGATACCTCGAGCAGTAGAATTTTTTAGAGGCCTTCTGTGGTAGGCTCCTGTCCTGTTCCCTGTCTTCTCCTGCTTCCAATGTCTATTGCGTTTGTCCTTCGGAATAAGAATTGAGCATCTTCTCTAGGGTCTTCCTTGTTGTTTAGCAAGGAATAAACATATAATGTTTATCCTATATTATGTGGCTAATATCCACTTATGAGTGAGTATATACCATGTGTACCTTTCTGCTTCTGGGTTACCTCATTCAAGATGATCTTTTCTAGTTCCCACCATTTGCCTGCAAGTTTCATGATTTCCTTCTTTTAATAGCTGAGTAGTATTCCATTGTATAAATGTACCACAATTTCTGTATACATTCCTCCATTGTTGAGGTATATCTAGGTTGTTTCCAGCTTCTGGCTATTTCCCTGCACAAAAGTAAAATCCAAATGACTCAAAGACCTCTACATAAAACCAGACACACTAAACCTGCTAGAAAAAAGAGTGGGGGAGGGCCTTGACCTCATTGGCACAGGAGACAACTTCCTGAACAGAACACCAACAGCACAGGCGCCAAGATCAACAATCAATAAATGAGACTTCATGAAACTGAAAAGCTTCTATAAAGCAAAGGACACTGTTGTCAGAACAAAATGACAGCCTACAGATTGGGAAAGGATCTTCACCAACCCTATATCTGACAGAGGGCTAATATCCAGAATATATAAAGAACTTAAGAAGTTAAACGCCAACAAACCAAGTAACCCAATTTAAAAAAGGGAGTACAGAGCTAAAGAGAGAATTCTCTGTAGTGGAATATAGAATGATGAGAAACGCCTAAAGAAATGCTCAATGTCCTTAGTCATCAGGGAAATGGAAATCAAAACAACCCTGCAATTTCACCTTAAACTTATGAAAATGGCTAAGATGAATCACTCAAGTGACAACACATGCTGGAGAGGTTGTGGAGAAAGGGGAACCCTCCTCCATTGCTGGCGGGAATGTAAACTTGTACAGCCCCTTTGGAAATCAATCTGGCACTCTCAGACAATTAGGAATAGTTCTACCTCAAGATCCAGCTATACCACTCCTAGGCACATATCCAAAACATGCTCATCTATAAACAAGGACATTTGCTTAACCATTTCCCCATTTTTATGAAAGTAGAATATTTTAAAACAGTGTCCTGGAAATTGACTTTAGTCATCAACAGAAAGAGCTGATATAGAAAGGAGAAGGCTCTCATAGGTTAGTTGTTAGTTCTTTTTTTTTTCTTTTATTAATTTTTATTATTAGTTACATTTTTTATTTTTATATTAATCACGGTTATTTACTTTGTATCCCAGTCGTAGCTCCCTCCCTCATTCCCTCCCAACACCACCCTCCCTCCCTCATCTTCTCCCTGCCCCTTTCCAAGTCCACTAACAGGGGAGGACCTCCTCCCTTTCCATCTGACCCTAGCTTATCAAGTCTCCTCAGGACTGGCTGCAATGACCTCTTCTGTGGCCTAGCCATGCTGCTCTTCCCTCGTGGGAGGGGAGTGGAAGAGCTCACCATTGATTTCATGTCCTAAATAGTCCCTGTTCCCCTTATTAGAGAACCCATTTGGACACTGAGATACCATGGGCTATATCTGAGCAGAGGTTCTAGGTTATATCCATACATGGTCCTTGGTTGGAGAAACAGTCTCATGAAAGACCCCTGTGCCCTGGAATTTTTGGTCCTTGTGGCGCTCCTGTACTCTCCAGCTCTTACTAACTCCCCCTTCTTTCATATGATTCTCTGCATTCTGTCGATGGTTTGGTTATGATTCTTAATATCTGCTTTGATACACTGCTAGGTAGAATCTTTCAGAGGCCCTCTGTAGGCTCCTGTCCTGTTACTTGTTTTCTCCTACATCCAATGTCCATCCCATTTGTCTTTCAAAGTGAGGATTGGACATCTTACCCTGGGTCCTCTTTCTTGTTTATTTTCTTTAGGTATATAGATTTCAGTATATTTATCCTATCTTATAGGTCTATATAAGTAAGTATATGCCATGTGTGTCTTTCTGCTTTTAGAATACCTCACTCAGGATGATCATTTCTGGGTCCCACCATTTGCCTGCAAATTTCATGATTTCCTCGTTTTCTAATTGCTGAGTAGTATTCCATTGTGTAAATGTACCACAGTTTCTGTAGCCATTCCTCAGTTGAGTGGCATCTGGGTTGTTTCCAGGTTCTGGTTATTATGAATAAAGCTGCTACAAACATGGTTGAGCAAATGTCCTTGTTGTGTACTTGAGCATCTTTTGGATATATGCCTAGGAGTGGTGAAGCTAGATCTTGAGGAATCACTATTCCTATTTGTCTGAGAAAGCGCCAGATTGATTTCCAGAGTGGTTGTACAAGTTTGCATTCCCACCAGCAGTGGAGGAGGGTTCCCCTTTCTCCGCATCCTCTCCAGCATGTGTTGACACTTGAGTTTTTGATCTTAGCCATTCTGATGGGTGTAAGGTGAAATCTCAGGGTCATTTTGATTTGCATCTCCCTGATGGCTAAGGACGTTGATCATTTCTTTAAGTGTTTTTGTGCCATTCTACAGTCCTCTACAGAGAGTTCTCTAACTCTGTGCCCCATTTTTTAATTGGATTACTTGATTTGTTGCTTTTTAACTTCTTGAGTTCTTTATATATTCTGGAAATTAGCCCTCTGTCAGATAAAGGGTTGGTGAAGATCCTTTCCCAGTCTGTACATTGTTGTTTTGTTTTGATGACAGTATCTTTTTTGCTTTACAGAAGCTTTTCAGTTTCATGAGGTCCTGTTTATTTATTGTTGATCTTAGAGCCTGTGCTGTTGGTGTTCCGTTCAGGAAGTAGTCTCCTGTGCTGATGAGTTCTAGGGTCTTCCCTACTTTTTCTTCTAACCGATTTAATGTGTCTGGTTTAATGTGGAGGTCTTTGATCCACTTAGACTTTAATTTTGTGCAGGGTGATAAATATAGATCTATTTTCATTTTTCTGCACATAGACATCCAGTTGGACCAGCACCATTTGTTGAAAATGGTGTCTTTTTTCCATTGAATGGTTTTGGCTTCTTTGTCAAAAATCAAGTATTCATAGATGTGTGGGTTTGTTTCTGGGTCTTCTATTCAGTTCCATTGATCCTCCTTTCTGTTTCTATACCAATACCATGCAGTTTTTATTACTATTGCTTTGTAGTACAGCTTGAGATCAGGGATGGAGATACCTCCAGATGATCTGTTGTTGTACAGGATTGTTTTGGAAATTCTGGGTTTTTTGTTTCTCCATATGAATTTGAGAATTTTTCTTTCAAGGTCTGTAAAGAATTGTGTTGGTATTTTGATGGGAATTGCATTGAATCTGTAGATTGCTTTTGACAGAATGGCCATTTTCACTATGTTAATCCTACCAATGAATGAGCACAGGAGATCTTTCCATCTTCTAATATCTTCTTCAATTTCCTTCTTCAGAGACTTGAAGGTTTTCTCAAACTCGTCTTTCACTTGCTTGGTTAGAGTCACCCCAAGGTTTTTTATGTTATTAGTGGCTATTGTGAAAGGTGTTGTTTCACTAATTTCTTTCTTGGCCTTTTTGTCTTTGGTATACAGGATTTTTTTGAGTTGATTTTGTATCCAGCCACTTTGCTGAAGGTGTTTATTAGTTGAAGGAGTTCTTTGGTTGAATTTTTGGGGTTGCTCATGTATACTATCATATCATCTGCAAACAGTGATATTTTGGCTTCTTTCTTTCCCATCTGTATCCCCTTGATCTCCTTTAGTTGTCTTATTGCTCTAGCTAGGACTTCAAGTACTATGTTGAAGAAATATGGAGACAATGGGCAGCCTTGCCTTGTCCCTGATTTTAGTGGGATTGATTTAAGTTTCTCTCCATTGAGTTTGATGTTGGCTATAGGCTTGCTGTATATTGCCTTTACTATATTTAGATATGTGCCTTGTATCCCTGATCTCTCCAAGACTTTAAACATGAATGGGTGTTGGACTTTGTCAAATGCTTTTTCGGCATCTAAGGAGATGATCATGTGGTTTTTCTCCTTCAGTTTTTTATATGGTGGATGACATTGATGGATTTCCATATATTTAACCACCCTTGCATGCCTGGGATGAAGCCTACTTGGTCATGGTGGATGATAACTTTTATGTGTTCTTGGATTCAGTTTGCAAGTATTTTATTGAGTATTTTTGCATCAGTGTTCATAAGAGAGATAGGTCAGAAGTTCTCTTTTTTTGTTGGGTCTTTGTGTGGTTTAGGTATCAAGGTAACTGTAGCTTCATAGAATGAGTTTGGTAATGTTCCTTCTGTTTCTATTTTGTGGAATAGTTTGAAGAGAATTGGAGTTAGCTCTTCTCTGAAAGTCTGGTAGAATTCTGCACTAAAACCATCTGGCCCTGGGCTCTTTTTGGAAGGGAGACTTTTGATGACTGCTTCTATTTCTTTGGGGATATGGGACTATTCAGTCTTTCTACCTGATCTTGACTTAATTTAGGTAGATGGAATCTATCAAGAAAATTGTCCATTTTGTTTAGATTTTCAAATTTTGTGGCATATAGGCTTTTATAGTAAGACCTAATGATTGTTTGGATTTCCTCAGTGTCTGTAGTTATGTCCCCTTTTTCATTTCTGATTTTGCTGATTTGGATAGTTTTTCTCTGCCTTTTTGTTAGTTTGGCTAAGGGCTTGTCTATCTTGTTGATTTTCTCAAAGAACCAGCTCTTGGTTTCATTGAATTTTTGAATAGTTTTATTTGTTTCTATTTAATTAATTTCAGTCCTGAGTTTGATTATTTCCAGCCGTCTGCTCCTCTTGGGTGTATCTGCTTCTTTTTTTTTTACTAGGGCTTTCAGTTGGGCCAGTAAGTTGTTTGTATGTGATGTTTCAAATTTCTTCTTGGAGGCACTTAGTGCTATAAGCTTTCCTCTTAGCACTGCCTTCATTGTGTCCCATAAGTTCAGGTATGTTGTGCTTTCATTTTTGTTGAATTCTAGGAAGTCTTGAATTTCTTTCTTTATTTCTTCCCTAACCAAGCTGTCATTGAGTAGCGAGTTGTTCAGTTTCCATGTATGTGCAGGCTTTTTGCTGTTTCTGTTGCGACTGAGGTACAGCTTTACACCATGATGGTCAGATAGGATACAAGGGATTATTTCAATCTTCTTGAATCTGCTGAGGTTTCCTTTGTGACCAACTATATGGTCTCTTTTGTAGAAGGTTCCATGCGGTGCTGAAAAGAAGGTATATTCTTTTGATTTGGGGTGGAAAGTTCTGTAGAAATCTATTAGGTCCATTTGATTTAGGGCCTCTGTAAGTGCCCTTGTTTCCCTGTTTTGCTTCTGACCGGATGACCTGTCCTTTGGTGAGAGTGGAGTGTTGAAGTCTCCCACTATTAAAGTTTTGGGATCAACGTGTGATTTCAGCTTTAATAATGTTTCATTTACAAATGTAGGTGGTCTTGTATTTTGGGGCATAGATGTTCAAAATTGTGATGTCCTCCTGTTGGAATTTTCCTTTGATGAGTAGGAAGTGCCCTTCCTTATCTTTTTTGATTAATTTTGGTTAAAAGTCTATTTTATTAGATATTAGGATTGCTACCCTGGCTTGTTTTCTGGGTCCATTTGCCTGAAAAACATTTTTCCAGCCCTTTACTCTGAGGTAGTGTTTATCCTGTTTGCATAGGTGTGTTTCTTGGATGCAGCAGAATCTTGGATCCTGTTTCCGCAACCATTCTGTTAGTCTATGTCTTTTTATTGGAGAGTTGAGACCATTTATGTTGATAGATAATAGTGACCAATGACTGTTAGTTCCTTTTATTGTGGAGTTGGTGGTCTTACTATGATTCATCGCTTTTTTTCTTTTAATTTATGTTGGGAAATTATCTTTATCCTATATTTTCTTTGGTGTAGTTGTTTTCATCAGATTGGAGTTTTCCTTCTAGTATCTTCTATAGGGCTGGGTTGCTGTGTAGATATTGCTTAAATTTAATTTTATCATGGAATATTTTGTTTTCTCCATCTATGTTGATTGAAAGCTTTGCTGGGTATAGTAGTCTGGGTTGGCATCTGCGTTTCCTTAAAGACTGCATGACCTCTGCCCTGGCCCTTCTGGCTTTCATAGTTTCTGATGAGAAGTCTGGTGTGATTCTGATTGGTCTACCTTCATATGTTACTTGACCTTTTTTCCTTGCTGCCTTTAATATTTTTTCTTTGTTTTGTATTTTAGAGTTTTGACTATAATGTGACATGAAGTATTCCTTTTCTGGTGTAGTCTATTTGGTGTTCTGTATGCTTCTTGTATATTTATGAACATCTCTTTCTTTAAGTTGGGAAAATTTTCTTCTATGATTTTCTTAAAAATATTTTCCGGTCCTTGGAGCCTGGAGTCTTCTCTTTCAGCTATTCCTATTATTCTTAGGTTTCGTCTTTTCATGGCATCCTTAATTTCTTGTATGTTTTGTGTTTGGAACTTTTCTGATTTTACCTTTTCTTTGAGGGAGGAATCAATTTCAGCCAGTGTATTTTCAGCACCTGAGATTCTCTCTTCCATCTCTTGTATTCCATTGGTGATGCTTACCTTTGTGGTTCCTGATCTTTTCTTTAAGTTCTCCAGTTTCAGGGTTTTCTCTGTTTGTGTTTTCTTTATAGATTCTACTTCTGTTTTCATGTTTTGGACCATTTCCTGCATCTGAGTGAATGTGGCTCCTATTTTTTTGTTTGTTTCTTCTTTATATGTCTCTAATTGTTCCTGTATGTGGGCAGTTATAGTCTTCTGTATTTCTTTGAGACCTCTGTTCATTTCCTCTTTTTGTTCCTCTAACAACTGCATAAGCATAGCTTTAAAGTCATTTTCCTGTGTTTCCGCTGAGTTAAAATATCCATTGATTTTGGGGATTGCTGGTGGTCCATAGTGTCCTGGTTTTTGTTGGGTGAGTTCTTACGCCTACCTTTGGCCATTTGCTTATATGTGATCTTCACTGTTTTATCCTTGAGTCTGAACTTCACACTGGAGCTGTCTTTCTCTGGAATCTGGAGTATCCTTCAGGACGATCAGGGAGGGCCAGTGGTTTGAGAGTGTGTGCTGCTGCTCAAGTTGTACCTAAGGAAGGGAAACTGCGGGTGCAGATTCGTTATTGCGGGGGAGTGAGTGTGCGTGTGTGTGTGTGTGTGTGTGTGTGTGTGTGTGTGTGTGTGTGTGTCTTGAAGGGGTGTGCTAGAGAATGTACTTGCTTGGGATATGGGGGTTGGGAGCAAGTGCAGGAGGGGATGTGGATGCTGGCACAGTTAGCAAGCGTAGATTGCGGGCACAAAGCCCCTGCACCAGTTTCCTGAATACGCTGTGGTCTCTGGTCTGTGGAGGGCCCTTCAGGCTGGACTCTGGGGTCTGTGGCTGATGCTTCGGGCGGGACGATTACACTGTTGTGGGCTCTGTGTATTCAGCCCTGTGCTCCGTGCTAGAAGCTGTGAGCACAGCAGGCTGGGCCCTGCTTTCTGATTTAGGAAGTGCCAGGTGCTTCCTCTGCTGCTTCCCCCTCCGGCAAGGCTGGAGATCAGAGGTCGGAGGTCGTGGGGGAGATGTGGGAGGTTTGACTGTTCTCAGCCTCAAATATCAAGGAGGGAGATCTGTGTTTGGAGCAGGCAGCACTGTGTGTGGGTGTGCTGTGTGCACTGTGGGTGCCTCCTCTGCTTCAGCTGCTAGTTGCTCCGTAGCTCCGTTGCAGCTTCCCTGTTGGCTGCTGTACCTCCGTCCTCTCTGCTGCTGGCTTGGCCACCTCTACCGCTGCTTCCACTGGTTATGGGAAAGTGCCCAGGAATCATTCCCCAAGAGAAGGCCACGGAGATGTCCACGGTTGGCCTGTGTCCTATTGGACTCAGATCAGGGTTTGTCCCCCTTCTCCCCGGACTCCTCCTACCGTTGTTTTGGGTTCCACAGCCCCTCTCTCACCAATTCGGAGTTTCAGCTCTTTTGAATTACAGTGTACGCTGGTTGCCACCATCTTGGGTCCCCAGTTGTTAGTTCTTATGACTAAAAATATTCTTAAAATTGCTTGCTGTTTACTTGAGCATATTTTGGATATTTGTTCAACTATGTTTATAGCAGCTTTATTCATACTAGCCAGAACCTGGAAACAACCCAGATGTCCCTCAATGGAGGAATAGATACAGAAATTGTGGTACATTTATATACTGGAATACTACTCAGCAATTAAAAACAAGGAAATCATGAAATTTGCAGGAAAGTGGTGGGATCTAGAAAAGATCATCCTGAGTGAGCTATCCCAGAAGCAGAAAGACACACGCAGTATATACTCACTTATAAGTGGATACTGAACATAGAATATAGGATAAACCTACACAAATCTGTACACCTAATGAAACCAAACAAGACGGAGGACCCTGGATAAGACGATCAGTCCTCACTCAGAAAGACAAACAGGATGGACATTGGAAGAAGGTCACTTGAGTTTTTGATCTTAGACATTCTTATCAGTGTAAGATGGGATCTCAGAGTTGTTTTGATTTGCATCTCCCTGGTGACTAAGGATGTGGAGCATTTCTTTAAGTGTTTCTCCACCATTCGTTATTGCACTGTTGAAAATTCTCTTCTTAGCTCTGTCAGAAATGATGGAAGAGAGAAAACAGGATGGGAGCCTGCTATAAATGGTCCTCTGAAAGGATCCACCCAACAGAGCACCGAAGCAGATGCTGAGCCTCATGGCCAGAGAGCAAGGAGTCTTATGAAGGAAGAGGGGATGGGGAGAGAGGGATATGGAGACTCTAAAGCTAAAAGATCTGAGCCCAGCGGGTCCTGCAGAGACTGATGAACCAACCGAGGACCATACATGGAGAGTACCTAGACCCCCTGCTCAGATGTGACTGATTGGCAGCTCAGTTTCCATGTGGATCACTGAGTGAGGGGAGAAGGGGCTGCCTCTATCCTGTTCTTTAATCACTTGCCCCTGGTGATTCGGCTTTGCCAGGCCATGGAGGAAGTGGATCCAGGAAGTCCTGATGAGACTTAACAAGCTATGGGCAGATGGCAATCATGGAGAACTCCCCATTTCAGTGGACTAAGGAAAGGACAGAGGTGGGAAGAGGGAGGGAAGGTGGGACAGGGGTAGGGGAAGTTGAGGAAGGGAGCTTCAATCATTATAGATAATGAATAAATTGTGAAAAAAAATAATAAAAATTAATTTTAAAAAGAAAGAAAAAATGATCCTGATCATATTTATGAAACAGCTTCGGACACCTGTACAAGCATTGTTTTTACAAAACTGTTGACTTTCCCTTCAGGTACATGACACAAATATCTTTCCACGGCTATTAGAGTAAATTTCCACAATCTTACAGTTTTATATTTACTAACTCAGATCTGTTGTATAAATAAAAATTACTTCTTACTGCTTTGTCTATCTTCTTGTTTTTCTCCTGTCTGGGCTTCTAATTCTGCGATGTCCATGCTTCACAAACGCTCCACCAACTGAGCTACACCCCCAGCAAGAACTGAGTTGTATTTATATTGTTCTGATGCCTTTGGGGGACTATTCTGTCTTAATTCCCTCGTTATTAGCCTGTGATTATGAAGCAGCCATATGTGATCCACATTCACCAAGTGATATGTTGGATAAATGCTCTCACCATTTTGTCATTTTCCCACATTCAGGTAGGAAATGCCTTTTTTTTTTTTTTTTATTAACAGCACTATAAGAGGCTATTTTGAGTTCAAAATTATCATTGAGAACTTCTTAGCAGAGTGTTTCAAAGTTTGTTTTATTAAGTTGGCCTGGGTCACAAAATTCATTAATATTAATGACTGAACTAGAAAGGCACTTAGCCTCTATAATCAGTAACAGATCCAAAGCATTAAACCAAATGTAAGGCTTTGTTATGCCATGAGTCATTCCATCAAGGCCACATGCAATAAGCCGAAGGGGAACAGCCTGCTGGAATGTCTCCCAGCCAACCTCGGACTTCTTCTTACTTCTGTAGAGAAACTGAATTTTGAACACTCAAATACATTTCTATTGACGTCATATGAATACGTGAAATAAAATACTTGGGACTTAACCACTAGTGGTTTGAGGAAAGCTCCAAAACCCTATTACTAATAAACTGTTAAAAAGAGAGAGAAAAACCTCGGGAACACACTTTTCTTTTTTGAGCATGTCAATATTAAAGTTGTGTTCATTCATTAAGTTTACACGAGTCATTAGTGGCATTTGCGAAATTCATATAAATAGGAGCTGCTGTGTGGTGGGTTTTGTTTATCCCAAGCCTCTGAAACTGTCATCAGGCTGTCCTATAAAACAGAGAGCTGTCAGATGACAGCGAAGGCCTGACATTTCAACTTTGAAATGAGCAATTACAGTGTTGATTCAGATTTCACTTACTCATGACATTTAAGCAGCGTGTCCTTTTAACAGGCAGCATGAGCGCAGTAAGGACTGTGCGTGCTGGCTCTGGTAAATAGAACTAATAATCTAAGACATTTGTGACAGAAGTGATTAGCAAACTTCCCTTAAAAGCCAGATCATAAATAGGTCAGGCTGGGACTGTAATGCATAAGCAGCCATAGGCAATGAGTTATTGAGTTTTCCAGATCTTATCTTTGTTATTGTTTATTTGCTTGTTTGTTTTTGTTGTTCTATTTTTGTTTGGTTTGGTTTTTGCTTTTGTTTGCTTGCTTGCTTTTTGTTTGTTTTTTACTAAACATGAGTCTTTATTGGCCACAGCCATTTGAGGGGGATGAAGCAGGAGGAGTGGGTGGCAGATACCAGGCCAGCCCTGCTTCCTGGGCTTGTAAGTGATGAAGAACTCACCCAGGTAGTGGCAGTCATCTCTAGTTTGATCTCCACCTGGTTGAAGGTCTTGCCATTGTACACATCCACCATGCTGCCCACCATCATGGGCAGGATGATCATGTCCCTCGGGTGGGGTGGGTCTTCACCACCTCAGGCTTCTCCATGGGTGGCCCCTCCTCCCTGGCAATTTCTTAAGTGCTTGAGTATTGCGTTCAGGTATGACTTTGGCTGGTGCTGTCCAACTGCATTAGCTGCTCACAGGACACGTCCAGCAGTTGCAACTTGGTCCAACTTGCTCCGCTTCTTCTGCATCAGCCACCTCGGCGGCTGCTCAGAAAAGGAAGCGCTGACTCTCTCTGCCCAGATTGTATTTCTTAAACATCCATTTCTTTTAACTCTCTACTACAGCTTTCCTTGTTTAGACCTCTGTTACCTCTAGTTTAGATTATTATCACATTAGTCAACTTCTCCATCTTACGTTCTCCCTGTCTTGCCCTGTTCCCAAGAATTTATCTTTCTGATCATGGATTACCTATAATTTCTAGTAGGAATCTTCCATTGACTCTACAGTACCTTGACTGTAAAAATCATTCAAGTTAATTTGTTCAGTTTATCTCTGTTGGACATCTAAGTTCAAGTAGAGCAAAAGCTATGTATGTTCATCATTGCTTTAGCCTGAACAGCGTAGCATGTTGCTTATACATATATGTTAAAAAGTGAAATTACTCTGAAACCCCCAAACCACACAGTATTTTATAGAAATCATCAAAGGATCAAAATCTATTTAATGAGTTAGATTTGCAGGGTGAAAGGAGGTATGTAATCTGGAAGTTAAAGGGATGAATGCATTAGAGAGGTCATAATTCACATAGGTGCTTTACCAACATTACACCTTGATCATTATGGTTATTGCTGCAGTTGAGCAGATTCTCTCTGAGCTTTGTTAATGTGCATACACATAAACCTGTACTTAAAATGGTGGAGCTCTGCCCTAGCTCTGTTGAATCCTGGTTTTCAGAGGAAAGGTTGAAAAATAAACTGAATCAACTTGGGTAGTATAAGACTATTTCGCAGAGACTGTTTCATTTTCATAGTTAACTCTAGAAGTTGGTTTTACAGATTAAAAATCTCCAATGTGTGTGTGTGGGGGGGGTGTTGATTAACCTATAATGTTTATGTTCTACCTTATATACTGGGTATTCATAAATGTGGTACTGCCCTTGGCATCAAGCAGCTTACTGCATGGTATGAAAGCTTCCATGGCAGTACATCATAGCCAGAACTAACAGAAATCCGCTGTGTAAGAGGAGGGAAGCAGGCATCTAGGGTGTGGGAGTTGGGAGGACTGTAACAGGGTTTCACAGAGGAGGTGACATTTTAAGAGAGTCTGAAATATGAGTAACAGGTTTTTCCTCAGTTGTTCACATTTATTTTAAGTCTACTTACTCTGAAGCTCTGGCCATTTTCAGTGTGAATCGGTGATACAGTTGAGTTTCCCCTCTAAATAGTGGTTTTAAAAATACATTACTAATGTAGATATATTTAAGAAGCTGAAAAACATTTAATAACAAGAACGAGAAAAGCCACTAACTAGCATTAACTTGGCAAGCATAAAAATAGCTCACAGTTCTTTACATCTAAAGCTTCATGTATAGAACAAATTAAAAATGTAGTTACATGATCACATAACTCCATTTCTCTTAGGTTTATTGCTTTGAAGATATATGTGTTGAAAATCTTTACATTGGCTTTATTTAAAATAACATTTATTACATAGAAAGTGAAAGTATTAAAGATGGTCGAGGTGAGATCGCCTAAAACTAAATAGAGCTCAGTATCTTTACAGTTTAAGCATAGGCTTGCTGCCTTAGTTATGTTACCATCTTACAGTATGTGTTTAGGTGTACTACAGGGTTATGCTAAAAATCTCACTGAGCCTGGTGGCAGAGATAGTCTTCTAGTGACTTTTGACAATAGAAAAAGCCCAAGCATAGACCAGCACTGTAACTAGGACTCCAGCCTGGGTTGTCTCCCCCCTAGAGTTGCTGTTCCTTCCCATGGTGTCTCTCAAAATCTGAAACATTACAGAGCAGTATAAGAGCATAGGCGTAGGTAACATAGGCTACCTACTTAGCGCTCTGACTGCCAGCCTGCTTTTTGTGAGGACTCAAGTAGCCTAAACTAATCTCTTGGTGTGGTGCTTCAGATTCTTCACATCTATGAAGAATTATAGTTCATGGGACTGATGTGAGAATTCAGTAAGTTCATAGGTATGAAGGACATAGAATAGTGGCTGGTATATAGTAAGTGTTATGTTTGCTGTTATTACATAAGTTAATTGTGCCTTATTTTCTGTGGTGATTTGAATAAAAATGGCCTCCACAGGGAGTGCCACTATTGGGAGGTGTGGCCTTGTTGGAGAAAGTGTGTCACTAGGAGGTGGGCTTTGAGGTCTCAGAAGTTCAAACCAGTCCTAGTGGTTCACAGTCACTTCCTGTGGGTTCAGACATAGAACTCCTAGCTGCCTCTCCAGCACCATGGCTGCCTGCGTGCCACCATGCTTCCCTCTATGATGATAGTGGACTAAACCTCTGAACTGTAAGCCAGCTCCAATTAAATGTTTTCCTTTATAAGAGTTGCTCATGGTGGCTCTTCACAGCAACAAAATCCTAACTAAGACACTTTCTATAGAGTATTTCTGTCATCACTGTTTGAACTTATAGAACAAGAAATTTTAGAAATAGCCACTAGAAAGCCGTAGGCGTATCTATAGATAAAGAAAATGAGCAAACATTTTTCCTTATTCTAGAATTAATTGTTTATATCAGGACCTTGGGGAATAACTTAGTGATGGAGTCCAGAGTTCATGCTTAATAAGAACTGTGCTCAATCCCCAATGTGTTTAGGGGGATTAAAAAACAATGAAGCCTGTGTTCTGTGTTAGATACTAGGTATTAAATATGTGTGTGTATGCGTATGTGTATGTGTATATATATATCTATACGCATGGTGTGAAAGCTTCCATTGCAGTACATTGTAGCAAGAACTAACAGAAATGTCATTGTAAGAGGAGCGAGGCAGGCGTCTAGGGTAGTGGGAGTTAGGAGGGTTCAACGTTTCACAGAGGAGGTGACATTTCAAGAGAGTCTGAAATATGAGTAACAGATTTCTAGGAGGAGGAAAAATACTTCTTAAAATTATTTTTTAAAATAAATAATGTGTTAGTCATGTTCATGTGCTATCATATATTTTATTTTAATTGTCAAAGAAAATAAAACTGTGTCAGCATTATTTGTTATGTACTGTATTTAGGCACAGTTTGTGTCATACATGACTTGTTAAATCTGAATTATGAAATCCAATTCCAATAACTTTATTTACTTTATTGGACCATACTCTTTTTCTTAGTGTTAAAGACTATGTGGATAAATCTTGGAAACACACTAGATGAAGTTAGTCACAAAATATCACATATACATGATTGTATTACATTTTTATATTGTTTTCAGAATAGGCAAAGCAGTGAAGACTAGATTACTGTAGAGTAATGCAAGAGTGTTAGCTGGCAGCGGCTAGCGTTCTGGAGTGGCTTTGAGATGGTGAGAATATTCTAGAATTAGCTGTGAGAGCATAGCCTTCGGACTCAATTACTCGTTTTAAATGAATTAATTGAATAGCATATGAAAATTTCTACAAAACTGCCATTTAAAAAGTAAATTGAATTACTCAATGTTATTTTATTTTTACCTGTAAAACATACATTCCATCTTTGTCTCAGGTATCATAGTACACATTGAATTATATGGTGGTGTTGTCTGTGTTGAATTCACAGCAGCTGCCACAGGCGACACTTTAAACATAAAGTGAAAATTCTGTCGTGGCCTCTTTGCTGAGAAGTAGAACTGTACCAGCGAGTTTCAGCCACTTACCTGTGGGATGTGCGTCATTAGTTCAGTTGACTCCAAGATTATTCTACAATTAGAGTCAGGTTTACAATTGCAGCTCACAAGGGCCTGATAGGGGTGTGAAAATTATTTCGGTTATGTTCGTAATATGTCCAGAATAGTGCTGTTACAGGTTAAAGTGTCCTTTTGCACTGTTGCTGCTTTGATTCTGTCTTCTATCAGATTTTGTTTTTCTACCTGACTGTCTTTGTATCTGTTTTCATACTGACTTTAGCAATTTGGGTTCCTAGGTCTTTGGGGTGAAATAGTACTTTGTGTTCCGCTGTAGTTAGTGGTGAATTGTCAGCTATTCATAGATGATCAGTTAAGTACACTTCATAATGAAGCAAGTGCTGAACTTACCTTTTTCATTCTGCTGAAGCAGCTTATCTCACAGATTAGTGTAAATGGTAACTTAGTTTTGAGATGTAGGAAACACATTGGTCCTTTCTCCTTGAAACTGACTTAACAGCACTTTTTTTTTTTTTTTTTAAGAATCAAATCAATTGGACATAGTGGCTCATGCCTGTAGATTCTGGAAGATGAGTTCAGCCAGCCTGAGCTACCCAAGAAGACAGCATGAAAAAGACAGAAAAAGAGGCATTGGGTAGAGAAATGGGGAGAAGGAAGGAGTTGCCATATACCTTTAACTATATTTTTTGTACACTGTTGACTGTGGTACGTCATTTAATTTAGGGTAAATATAAAGTAATCCTCAAAAGTGCAAATGTATCACACAGATTTTTGTCTCTAACTACCATACTGATTTTAAGATCTTAAAGTTTGGCTGTTGAGCATGGGCTCTAAGAGCAACTATCAATAAATGGGACTTCATGAAACTGAAAAGTTTCTGTAAAGCAAAGGACACTGTCATCAGAACAAAACGACTGCCTACAGATTGGGAAAGGATCTTCACCAACCCTATATCTGACAGAGGACTATAATATCCAGTATATATAAAGAACTCAAGAAGTTAAACAGCAACAAATCAAGTAATCCAATTAAAAAATGGAGTACAGAACTAAACAGAGAATTCTCAATAGAGGAATATGGAATGGCTGAGAAACACTTAAAGAAATGTTTCAACATCCTTAGTCATCAGGGAAATGCAAATCAAAACGACCCTAAGATTTCACCTTACATCCATCAGAATGGCTAAGATCAAAAACTCAAGTGACAACACATGCTGGAGAGGTTATGGAGAAAAAGGAACCCTCCTCCACTGCTGGTGGGAATGTAAACTTGTACAACCACTTTGGAACTCAATCTGGTGCTTCCTCAGACAACTAGAAATAGCTCTTCCTCAAGATCCAGCTATATCACTCCTAGGCATATACCCAAAAGAGGCCCAAATACACAATAAGGACATTAGCTCAACCATGATTGTAGCAGCTTTATTTGTAATAGCCAGAAGCTGGAAACAGCCCAGATGCCCCTCAGTAGAGGAATGGATACAGAAATTGTGGTACTTCTACACAATGGAATATTACTCAGCAATAAAAAACAAGGAAATCATGAAATTTGCAGGTAAATGGTGGGATCTGGAAAAGATCATCCTGAGTGAGCTATTCCAGAAGCAGAAAGACCCACATGATCTATACTCACTCATATAAACATATAATATAGGATAAACCTACTAAAATCTGTACACCTAAAGAAACTAATCAAGAGGGAGGATTCTTGCTAAAATGTTCCATCCTATCCAGAAAAGCAAAGAGGATGGACATCAGAAGAAGGAGAAAAGAGGGAACAAGTCAGTAGCCTGACACAGAGGACCTCTGAAAGGTTCTGCCCTGCAGACTATCAATGCAGATGCTGAGACTTATGGCCAAACTTTGGGCAGAGCGCAGGGAATCTTATGAAAGAAGTAGGAAACGGTAAGATCTGGAGAGGACAGGAACTCCACAAGGAGAGCAACAGAACCAAAAAATCTGAGTACAGGGGTCTTTCCTGAGACTGCTACTCCAACCAAGGACTATGCATGGAGATAACCTAAGACCCCTGCACAGATGTAGCCCATGGCAGTTCAGTATCCAAATGGGTTCCATTGTAATGGGAACAGGGACTGTCTCTGACATGAACTGATTGGCCTGCTCTTTAATTACCTCTCCCTGAGGGGGAAGCAGCATTACCAGGCCACAGAAGAAGACACTGCAGCCACTCCTAACGAGACCTAATTGACTAGGATCAGAAGGAAGGAAAAGAAGACCTCCCCTATCAGTGGACTTGGGGAGGGGCATGCATGCAGAGGGGGGAGGAAGGGAGGGATTGAGACGGGAGGAGGGAGGGAACCACAGGGGGGTTTCAAAGGGAATAAAGTGTAATTAATAAAGAATTTAAAAAAAAGTTTGGCTGTTGAACTGCAATTCTTTAACACTGCATTCTGGAAACAGCATGAGTCTAATTTAGCATTTGTTAAGCATTCTGGGAAGTAATGTGGTTATCCCAAATGATAATGCTTCAGTAGAAGTGCTTATAATTATAATAATTTCCATTTTCCAGAAAACATAAAGCATCACCTATAGTATTTAATACGAAAAGACTCCATTCACAACGGCCACTATTTAAAGAGCTTCATGTAATGATATTCAAAACCTCTTATCCAGCTGATTAGATTCAGCAACCATGACTGACTATATCCACACCAAAGCCAAATATTGTAATGACGTCATCAGCACACACACAATCTGTTGCAGTTAATGCACACTACACGGGATATAGGTTTGATTGGCTCCATGTGATTGTGCAGTTAACGCTCCACCTTAAAGAAGAGAGCTCTGCAGCTGGGGCTGTCGCAGATTGTTTTGTCTGCAGAAGAGCAAAGTGTCTTGTAACCAGAGTGAAGAGTGTTTTGTAGAAGACAGGTCAAATGGCCAGGATAAACTGAGACCCAATTAAACGTAGTGGGAATGTACATACACTGTTCTACAGCCTTTGTTCTACTTAAAGATCTCTGCCCACAGTTGTTTGCTGCCACGTTGGCAGCCAAACTACTACATTTTTTTTTCCAGCTACATATTGGAAAACACCAGATTTTCTGTTTTAACAAGCTTGAGGTGAGAGTAGTTTCGGTTTGTTTGTTTGTTTTTTTGGGGGGGGGGTTTCAAATTTATCGAGGCTCAGTGGCTATAGTTTAATGACTATGTTATTAGGTCCAATAGTACTATAATCAGGTTGAAAAATACTGTCATCCTTTATACAACCTCCACTCTCTGATAGACTCTGTGGTCAGTGTATTTGCAGAGGAAGATAATTTGGTGGCAGCAGAAGTGTATGAGAGAGTGTGTGTGCATGTACGTACATGGATTCCATTGGGATGCTCCTGGAACACCAAGAGTAGCAGGAACCGGGGGCCTACAGGACAGTGTGTGAAACACTGGTGGTACTTCGCTTGGTACTACATACATCCCTCTGTATACAAGATGATGCCAGAATGTGAGTCATTAAGAGACATGAGCCAGATTTTGGTGAATGCCACACTAATGAGCTTGGAATTTGATTTTGCAATTTATATATTATTGTGTTCTAAAGCAGTACACATTTTTGCCAACATACACTTTTTAAATATATTTTTTATGTTGTAATGTGGTTGGTTGATTTAACCTTGAGAAGTGCTTTCTGTGGCTTGCATCCTAGGTATTGGTTGCTGATGTCTTTTATGTCTTTCATCAACTTTTACATAAGCTTCGGTTCTCAGAATGCCTCAAAGGGCAGGGGCATGCCTGTGAGTTTTCAGAAATTGCTGGACTGGGCAGTACTTCTAATGAGACTTTGGAATCACAGGGCTTGGAGGAGACAACAAGAATAGGCTCCGTACCCTGTGAAGATGACCATTTTTATTGCTTGTGTATTCATTGCGATAACACTTTTTGTTTGTTTGAAATTAGTTTCAAACTTGGTAATGATATTATGTAACTTTTGTGAAAATTTCACATGACTTGCTTTTGTTCTATTTGTTTTGTTTTTTATTATCAAAGATAAAATTTTCAGCATATTTTTGAGAAATTGAAGCCTTTGCCTTACATCTCTTTATACTTAAGATAGCTAGATACAAGCCAGGTGATGATGGTCTTTAATGGTGCCTTTAATCCCAGCACTTGGGAGGCAGAGACAGGTAGATCTCTGAGTTTGAGGACAGCCTGGTCTACAGAGTGAGTTCCAGGACAGCCAAGGCTACAGAGAGAAACCCTCTCTTGAAAGAGAGAGACAGAGACAGAGAAAACAAATACAAACAAACAAAAATAGCTAGACACCTCACAATGTATATTTATTGGCTGTTTTACCCTCATCCTAATTTGTTTGTATTTCTGTGTTATTCACAGGAAGGGGGTTTTCTTTTCCCCCCTCTGAACCATCTTGATGTGCATGTCAAAGTCTGCACCCACCTTAAGCCACCTCCATGATGTAGTACAAGAATGATGATAGGTGCCTCTGTCATCTGTATGCATTCTTTTGTCTTCATGGAGCAGATTTCTTTACAACAATTAGAAGGTTAAGCACTTTCTAACTAGTATTTTATATTTTAACTACCTCAGTTCAGAGGTCTCATTTGCCAGTGTAGGTGCACTTTTCAGCATCCTTAAGTCAAAACAAACAAACAAAAAAGTTTTGGGAGATGAAGCTGCCTCCCATCAATAATACACACATAGCTTAGAGTTTGTTGAATGACCAAATGCTGTGGGTAAGAGAAAGGTCAATGAATTGTACATACTGAGTTCATAGCTTATTTGACCTGTTAAGAACTGACATTGTATTGATGATTTTGAACAATAATACTTAATAAAGACAGTGAACCACTAATGGTAAATATGCTGGAATATATTTACAGTTATCTCTAGTAACATATGGTATAGTCATATAATCTACAGAGATAGTTACTTAATGAATGATGCCTAATGATGTTCAGTGAGCTCATTCAATAGGATGGAATGTGTTTACATGCCTTCTGTCGAGGTTCCTCACTGGAAAAGAAAACTTCTCCAGGGACCCAGCAAAGTGTTTTAGGTCCAACTGAACAAGAGCTGGTAGCCTTTCCCTTGCAGGAGTATTGTGCCTTCGTGGCCTTCTAAGTGAAAGGATAATTGTAACATCTCTCATTTGATACTCAATTTAGATCTAAAAGCTAAGTAATATAAATTTTAATTCTTATCTGGGATTTTTTATTAGTTCTGCTTAGATAATTTGTGACAAAATTGGTGCATTTCTCTTTTCAAGATGTATTTGTGTTTCCTCACTAATGGGAAAGCAGAAGATATTTTTAGTGTCATCTTTCATCAAGTCAGACCTTTCTGAAGACCTGAATAAATTCTATTTCCATGGGAATTTTGCTAATGGGCATGAGCAACATTATCCAAGCTCTGGCAGATAAGATTACAAATTTAAAATGAAGAGGAGTAGAAAAGAAAGGTGATCTTTCTCAAGCTATTGTTTCATTTTTGCTTTGCTATGTTTTCAGATCAATCTAAGTTTGGTACAGTAAAGCATAAGATTAACCCAGACAGTAAAAACAGTGACTTTCCTAAGTAGATCTTTAGCTTAATCTTACATGTATAAGGCAGGAGGGGGAGAGAGGAAATCTTCCAGTCTCCGTCTGTCTAGTTAACAGTGTTAGTAACATCAGTGTGTAGGAAAATGAAAGGTTGAAGATGTATTTTAAAACAAGCCACCCAGTTTATTGTTTGTATACTAACTTACTGATTCATTTTATAACGTAATAAATACCCAGTACACACTTCAAAATAACATGTAAGGAGGATGTGTAAATCTGGGCCTACTCATATCTTACCAGGACCTACTTACCCTAAAGATCAAGCCCCAGACATGTTCTTCTCTTGTTTTGCATCTTTCTCAGGACAGTCTCATCCATTTGGTTCTAACTGTCTGTGACTTCCAAGTCTCTCTTCCCTCCCTGCCCTTTCCATGTATTTCCTTTGCAATTGTTGCTTTCCTGAGTCCTTTTTTCATCTGCCTTCTGCATCTGCTGCCCTTGTATTGCTGATCTCAGTTCTGTGGCTCTCACATCTCTTTCCCACAAACTGGCAGCCTTCCTTCATCTTTCTACTCCTTTTAGGACCTGCTAACCCCACCTTAGATTGGTCATGGAGTGCTATTTCTTCTGCTTCTATCCAATCTCTTTCTCTCCCCACCCCTCTTTCTCTGTCACTGTAGCCATCACATTAAATCAACTCTTTTCTTTCCTGAACTAAATCAGTAACCTCAAGGCTGCTTTGTCCATAGCCAGTTTGGCCAGTTCTCATCAACTTTCAAAGGAAAGCAAAATTGAGCTATTAATATAAATAGAATGGTGTCACTCTCACACCTGAAATCTTCAGTGATTTCCATTTTAAGAGTAAGATTTTTTTGCCATGCAGTGGTGGTAGGCATCTTTAATTCCAGCACTCAGGAGACAGAGCCAGGTAGATCTCTGAGTTTGATGCCAGTGTGGTTTGTAGATCAAGTTCCAGGATGGCCAGTGCTACACAGAGGGAAAAAAAAAATAAGTTTTTATTTTAATTTCTGAAAGAGATGGAAGGGTCTACATTAGCTTTCGATGGCTCTCTGTTAGTCTAGATTTTAATTTTGTTTATTTGTTCATTCTTGTTTAAATAACAAAATACCTGAGAAAACCACTTAAAAGGGAGAAATATTTAATTCATAAATTCAAATGTGTCAGTCTAGGATGCTTTTCATCTCAGTCTAAGCAACCCCAAAGTTTCACTATATTCCAAAGTTGGACCACCAGCCAAGGTCCAAACCTTATACTCATGGGCTTATGGCCGGGTGCATGTTGTAGCCATAATAGGATGCCATGACTAAGTGCCACAGATGTCACATCTTCTACTTCTAGAGTAGAAGGACAAGATCAGGCTGTAGAGAATCTGGCTTCCAATGCCTCTCTGCTGGGCTAGAAAATGACCGTCTCCTGCTAGCATATTTACATTTTGTTTACCTTAGACATATCTACTCTTCTGACCTCTTTTCCAAAACATCTCCAGTTTGAGCTTCTGAGAGTTACTGTTCTACTGTGTGAATTCGAGGGAGATGCTGTTCAGTCCATAACAGAGTTTGAGTTGGTAGGATCGGGGAGGAGAAACAAGAGGAAGACAGGACTCCAAGATTTGTTTCCATACCTGTGAGCCTGCTGCCTGTGCTGCGCTTCCATGAAACCTGAGCTCCTGTTAGGTCATCGCATCCAAGCAGGCTGTTCTCCTTTGGTGGTGGGACAGCCACTCACTTCCTGCTGACGGTGGTAGACGGGAAGCAGGTGGAGAATCCCTTGTCCGATTTAAGTACATGAAGCTACTTTACCTGGGCATTTATATTCTTTTCCTTCACAAAATCCGTTGTTGCGGTTGATGGTAGCTCAGATGATAGAGTTCATTTTCCACCTTTTTCCCTTTCTCTCTCAGCAGAGATGCTAGGGAATCATGGGTTGACTCATAAGATCTTGAGTGTCCAGTTACCCCAAAGAGCAGCACCACTAAGATCCTAACTTTTGAGTTCTTGAATGTAAATATTTTTCTTTCTTCTTGCCACTGATTTGTATGAATATTAAAATGGAGAGGGAAAGTTAAAAGTTTGCTTTCTTAATGAACAAAACCATTCTGATAGGTATAAGGTGAAATCTCAGGATCATTTTGGTTTACATTTCCCTGATGACTAAGGACATTGAGCATTTCTTTAAGTGTTTCTCTGCCATTCGATATTCCTCTATTGAGAATTCCCTGTTTAGCTCTGTTCCCCATTTTTTAATTGGATTACTTGATTTTGTTGATTTTTAACTTCTTGAGTTCTTTATATATTCTGGATATTAGCCCTCTGTCATATAGGGTTGGTGAAGATCCTTTCCCAAGCTGTAGGCTGTCGTTTTCTGACAACAATGTCCTTTGCTTTACAGAAGCTTTTCAGTTTCCTGAGGTCCCATTTATTGACTGTTGATCTTAGAGCCTGTGTTGTTGGTGTTCTGTTCAGGAAGTTGTCTCCTGTGCCAATGAGTTCTAGGTTCTTCCCCACTTTTCCTTCTAACAGATTTAGTGTGTCTGGTTTTATGTTGAGGTCTTTGATCCACTTGGACTTTTAGTTTTGTGCGGGGTGATAAATATGGATTTGCATCTTTCTACATGTAGTATCCAGTTAGACCAGTACCATTTGTTGAAGATGCTGTCTTTTTTCCATTGAATGGTTTTGGCTTCTTTGTCAAAAATCAAGTATCCGTGGGGTGTGTGCATTTATTTCTGGGTCTTCTGTCTGATTCCATTGATCCACCATTCTGTTTCTATGCCAGTACCATGCAGTTTTTATTATTTTACTATTATTATTTTTTTAAGATTTTATTTAAAGTATGAGTGTTCTAGCTGCATATATACCTGTACACCAGAAGAGGACATCAGATTCCAGCATAGATGGTTGGAAGAATCACCATGTGGTTGCTGGGAATTGAACTCAGGACCTCTGGAAGAACAGGCAGTGTGCTTAACTACTGAGCCATCTCTCCAGCCTATTTTACTATTGCTCTGAAGTTCAGTTTGAGATCAGGGATGGAGAAACCTCCAGATGATCTGTTGTTGTACAAGATCACTTTAGCAATTCTAGGGTTTTTGATTTTCCTTATGAAGTTGAGAATTATTCTTTCAAGGTCTGTAAAGAACTGTGTTGGTATTTTGTTGGAAATTGCATTGAATCTGTAGATTGCTTTTGGGAGGATGGCCATTTTCACTGTTACTCCTATTGATCCAAAAGATCTTTCCATCTTCTGATATCTTCTTAAATTTCTTTCTTCAGAGACTTGATGTTTTTTTCGAATGGGTCTTTCACTTGCTTGATTAGAGTCACACCAAGGTATTTTATGAACAAAACCTTCCATACATTCTGTAGACAGTGAAAAGAGAATGAAGACAGTCGATATGGTTTGGTAAGCAAACTTGAGCTTTCTAGTTATAACTCGGGCACCATTAGGAACACATTTTCCTCCTGGAGATGTAGTGGGCACAGGAAAGCCTTTGATCAGACCTCCTCCAAGTCGTCATAGAAACTGCAGCAAGTGTGACAAGGGAGGACAGATGTGTGGCTCATTTGACAGTCACCAACTAAAGTTCCTAAGTTTAGCAGAACTCTGTTCTGTTCTCTTTACTTGCTCTTCTCAGGATGTCTCCTGAAAAGCAGACTTCAATTGAAAACTCTTGGATTCTGTGGGATTCCATGTCAGAACGTGACCGTTTAGGGAACTGCCCAGGCCATGCTCTGTTTTTTGTCTTAGACCTCTAAGCTCAATTGTTCTTTACAAATCCATCATGTCACCGTAGACATGAAATTTCCCGGCTTCATATTCTTCCTGGTCTCCTCAAAACCACTGTCATGGAAAGGAAGTGGCAGTGGCAATGCATACTGGCAGTTAGTCCAGATAATGTATACTGGGAGTCAGCCCAGGCACAGATACAGGTTTTCTGCATATTTTACTTCAGGTATCAATGTTTTTATTTCTATATCTAAACATTTCAATAAAGCGAAACAATAAAATTTTATATTCACGTACCCATATCTGTATTTATATTTTAATTGTTTTAAAATACGTATCTATAACAGGACTGGAAAGATGGCTCAGCAGTAGAGCACTGACTTAACTTGCAGGGTGCCCAGCTTTAATTCCTAGCAGTAACAAGTGTGTGTAACCGCAGTTCCAGGAGGTGATTGTGCTCTGGCCTCCAGGGGTGCCAGATGCGCACGCTGTGCACAGAAGTACAAGCAGGCAAAACATTCACATACATTTTTTTTTAATTTTAAATAGGACATAAAAACATGCCATTTTAATCACTTTGAATACACAGTTGGAACTGTTTAAATGACATCTAGATCCTTTTCACCTGCACATCTAATTCTCTTTACACAATTTGTTTTGTTTTGTTTTTCAAGACGGGGTTTCTCTGTAGCCTTGGCTGTCCTGGACTCACTTTGTAGACCATGCTGGCCTCACATTCACAGTGATCTGCCTGTCTTTGCCCCCTGAGTGCTGGGAATAAAGGCATGTGCCACCAGACATTTCTTTTTTTTTTTTTTTAAATCTTTTATTTTTTTTTATTAATTACACTTTATTCATTTTGTATCCTCCCATGAGCCCCTCCCTCCTCCCCTGCCGATCCCACCCTTCCTCCCCTTTCTGCATGCATGCCACTCCCCAAGTCCACTGATAGGGGAGGTCCTCCTCTCCTTCTTTCTGATCTTAGTCTATCAGTTCTCATCAAAAGTGGCTGCATTGTCCTCTACTGTGGCCTGGTAAGGCTGCTCCCCCCTCAGGGGGAAGTGATCAACGAGCAGGCCAATCAGATTATGTCAGAGGCAGTCCCTCTTCCCATTACTATGGAACCCACTTGGACACTGAACTGCCATGGGCTACACCTGTGCAGGGGTTCCAGGTCATCTCCACAAATAGTCCTTGGTTGGAGTATGAGTCTCTGGGAAGTTCCCTGTGTTCAAATTATCTTGTTCTGTTGCTCTGCTTGTGGAGTTCCCGTTCCCTCCAGCTCTTACTATTTCCCACTTCTTACATAAAATTCCATTCACTCTGCCCATCAGTTGGCCATCAGGCTCAGCATCTGCTTTGACAGTCTATACTGCAGAAGCTTTCAGAGGCCCTCTGTGGCAGGTTTCAAGGTTGTTTCCTGTTTTCTTCTGGCTTTCAGAGGCCCTCTGTAGCGGGTTCCGAGGTTGTTTCCTATTTTCGTTTTCTTCTGATGTACATCCTCTTTGCCTTTCAGGATGGGGATTGAACATTTTAGTTAGGGTCCTCTCTTTTGCTTAGTTTGTTTAGATGTACAGCTTTTAGTGGGTTTATTCTATATTGTATGTTTATATGAGTGAGTATATACCGTGAGTGTCTTTTTGCTTCTGGGTCAACTCACTCAGGATGATCCTTTCCAGGTCCCACCATTTACCTGCAAATTTCATGATTTCCTTATTTTTCATTGCTGAGTAATACTCCATTGTATAGATGTACCACAGTTTCTGCATCCATTCTTCAGTTGAGGGGCATCTGGGTTGTTTCCAGCTTCTGGCTATTACAAGCCACCAGACATTTCTATAAGGAAAATACTATCCCCCCCCCCCAAAAAAAAAGAAAAACAACTTGGAAATCTCCGTTCTACTGGGACCAAGCTTGGGTCCTCTGAGAGAGCAGTAGTCACACTTAGCAGCTGAGCCCTCTCTCTAGTCTCTACCTTTAATTTTTAATGCCCCTTTATGATCTTTTTTTTTTTTTAAGATTTTTATTTTTAATTGTGTATTGGGGAGAGGTATCCACATGCGTGCAGGTGCCCTTGGAAGCAGGGAGAAGCAGTTGTCTACTGGAGCTTGAGTTATAGGCAGCTGTGAACCACCTGAAGTGGGTGCTGGAAGAGCAGCAGTGTTGATAACTACTGAGCCTTCTCTCCAGCCCCTGACTTTCCCTGTGACGCTTGTACCACTTTATAATCTCACTGTTGGTGTGAAGAATTCCAGTTTCACTTCCTTTTTTTTTTCTTTCTTCAGTAATAGCTATTCCAGTGGTATGCACTAACGTACCTAGGGCTCTCACAGGTGTATTCCAGTCTGTTCTGTTTGTTCAGTGCCTTTGTGAAAGAAGGGTGGCTTACTGTTTTCAAGTCTGCCACACACCGCCACGGTAGCTGGGGTTGCTTTAGTAATCATGCTTCATATTCGTGCTCTTAGTGTAACATTTTAGGAAACAACACCTTGAAACAAAGCAAAGCAAAATGCAATCTAATTCAGTGCTGGGTTTAAGGTTATGCAGATTAGTTATTTATATGGTTTTTTTTTTCCCCCACTTATTCCCTGTTAGCTTTTGACATGGAACTGAGAGGGTAATTTCCCCTTATAATTTAGGGAGAATATAAGTATCACTAGATCTTGCTGGTTAGACTTTTACATGTTAAGTGATGTGTGTCAGTCAGCTGAATAATCTTTCTAATGCAGTTCACGTCCTTCATAGTTTACACCTTCCTAAACAGGCAACAGGCATCATAGGTGATAAACTTCCCATCCGCTCAGGCTTAGATGTGTAAGAGAGAAAGTGAGGGACTGTGCAAGCTGGTCCTGTATGCTTAGAGAGAGGTGCTGTTTCTGAACACAGCCTAAGAGTTAGCTGGAGATCACTTGGTTTGAAAATGTTGGCTTTGTTAATAAAAAATGGAAACCATCAAAACAGATTTTTTACAAGAACATCATGGAAGCTGAGAATTAAGTTGTTACAGTGAAATGGACCAAGTTTTAAGTACTAGAATTAATGTCTGTTACAACAGCTTCCCACCTCTTTAGTCAGGATGCTCAGTCCACGTCCTATGACCAAAGCCGAGGGATCAACGTGGGCGGCACACTGTTAGGATTCTGCCATTCTTTTCACTTCTTCAAGGGAACCTTGGGCAAAGTCAGTCCACTTTGGCGGTACTGAGCAAGGCCATGCACTGTTGCTTCAGCTGCGTAGATTAGCTCCACTTAACTAGATCACTGTAGATACCAACACAGTGCTTCTCTGCAGCACTCCGAATGCTTGCTTCAGAGCATGTGAGATGAATCTAGGACAACTTTGAAACTGTCATGTTAACCATTAGCTTTTGCTGAGTCTGTACAATAAAGAAGGTAACAACCTTAGCACGTTAAGGCTGTAACTGTCAGGGTAGTGCTTGGAGGCAGAGGCAATGCCCAAGTGAGGCATTAATGTCTGGACAAGTTCAATCAGATAGGCTACCTCCAGTCTGCATAATGGTATTTACTAGATTTTAAATGGACTGCTGAGAAAGATGAAATATAATCTCATGTATTATCTATGCCTTGAAAAAAGATAATTAAATTGTTCTCTTGCTAGCATGTATTTTTATTAACTTTTGTCAAGTCAACTTAAAGAATGATGTCCCTGTAAAGCTGAAACGTTTTGCTCAGGTGGAATGTTACCAATTGATTTTGTGAGTTCTAGGAATTCCATATTCCTAGGCTGGCTGAAGAGTGGAAAGTGTACTGTAAATTGCTTAAAAGTGAATTATTTTTCCCCTTTGTTTCTCTCTTTACAGGACCTTGAGAAGGTTTTAGTGGAATTCAATCATAAGGAGTTGTTCGAGTTCTACAACAAGGTTTGTGTTTTTAAATGTTTTCTGGTATGTAGTGGTTTCCTAGTACTTCCTTGGTTTTATGAAATTTTATTTTTGAATGCCTTATTGTAGGGCCAAATTCTTTTAAACTCCTGTAAACACCTTATATATCACATTAAGAAGAGGCAAAAACCAAGATGAAGGTAATCTGAAAACTAAATCAGAAAAAAGATGAAAATGTTTTTAAAGAGACAGGATTAGGGGCTGGAGAGATGGCTCAGAGGTTAAGAGCACTGCTTGTTCTTCCAGAGGTCCTGAGTTCAATTCCCAGCAACCACATGGTAGCTCACAACCATCTATAATGAAATGTGGTGTCCTCTTCTGGCGCTCAGATGTACATGCAGGCAGAACATTGTATACATAATAAAATAAAATTTAAAAAAGAGAGAGAGAGAGACAGGATTAGTGTTCATGCAGGGCACTGAGTACGCCTCATAGCCACTGGCACATTAGATATAGACCACCTAAAATATTTCAATGACTAGGCCTAAAGGTACAAGGAAGCTGCCAGATTTTAGAGATTTATCTTTGGGTATATTTAATTTTTCTTTCCAAATACTGATTTTGTATCCTAGGAAAATACATTTCGCTAACTACCACATGTTGAAGTCTTACTATTTAGTGATAATTTACTAAAAGAGCTGAGTGCACTTAAGACAATAATACTTAGAAGTCTTCCTCCTTCATAAATGTGAAAAATTAAATGACAAACCTATATCCTAACATCTTTATATATGGAGAAAAGCAGCCCAAGCATTACTGTTAAGTCCTGTGTGTCAGTTCACTGTGTAGAGTTCCCACTGCCATTGTTTCTGTTTCCTGTGCACATTTCTAAACATTTTATATGAAGTTTGCTCACTTCACTAACTCACTGTCTTTATTTCCGTCTTTATAAATAGCTGGAGACCATACAAGCTCAGCTGGATTCCCTTACATGATGTTCTTGACGACTGCTTTGCCATCGCATTCCCGCCACCTCATTCTAACGCAATGAAGACTGAGCATATTTTCTAGAGGACTCAGTGACTTTATTCCTACAGATAATATAGCTTATCACTTCTTAGACAAGTACCAGTAAAGCAAGATCATAATGAGAGTACTGGGGTTTCTAATACACCTTCCCTCCTCATATGAGCCCAGAGCAATTGTTGAGAAAACTCTGTAAAGAAAAGTAAATGCCATATTGTTTTTTCTGTCAGATCACTGCTTCATCGCTTCCCCTCAATCTTGTTTTCATGGATCAGTAGGCAGAAGGTATGATGTGTGCCTTAGCAGAATATGGAACCTTAGTAATTATATTGATTAATTAGGGAAGCAACCACAGGCCATAAATGTTTTAGCATTTGTCCTACAACTCTATTTTGCTTGGGGTATAATACAGGAAAGAAATCTAAAATGGTGCCAGTTCGGTTATGAGTTAATCACAATGTGATCCTCTTGCTCTACCCACTTGAATATTTCTGATTTTAATGATTTAATAATCATCTCTGTATATATATATGCTTCTGCAAATTAATAACAGTGGATGTCACAGTGTGGGGACAGATTCAGATCATGAATGAAAGCCAGCAATGAGTATGACGTGTGAATCTAACATTTTAAATCAGAAACTTTTTGCCTTCTCCTGTGAATATGTCTATTTGGTTTCAGTCAATAAAAGTTTTCTACTTTAGCATTATTTAAACTCAAGTGTGTGGCATTTTCATTTTATAATATATTTTAAACTGTAATGATATATAAATATATGATTTTCTGAAAAAAATCATTTGAAATTTGTATTAATGAAATATTTTATCCTGTTTCCAGGGGAAGGAAGGAGAGGTTCAGTCATAGCCACAAAAAGGCATGCAATTTCAGAATGTCCTATAGTTAAGCAACAAAAGAACTACAGTTGAGCACATCTCTTCTGTGAGTGTCCTGGAGAGTGCAGTGGTAACTTAGCTCCAGCCAGTGTGCGCTATGGACAATGATGTCCATACTTGTTTATGCAAGAATGTTGTCACTTAGAAGACTTAAAGGTTTGGGTAATTGTAGAAAGCAAGCGTTACAGCTCTTACCCCGAGCTGCTTGATCTTGTGCGGTTTTGAGGCTCCAGCTGTAGTACAGCTCAGTGCAGGTTACCTGTAACCTGATGTATTTCTTTCTGTGCCATATAGGCTCTTACTTTTTTTTTCTTAATGACATCTTAGTTAAGGTTTCCATTTCTGTGGCAAAACACCATGACCAAAAGCAACTTGGAGAAGACAGAGCTTATCTCGGCTTATAGCTCTAAGGTCACATTCCATTACTGAGTGAAAGCAGGGCAAGTGCTCACACCACTCACAGTGAGCTGGGCCCTCCTACACTAATCACCAAGAAAATACTCCACAGGCTTGCCTTTAGGCCAGTCATATGAAGGCTTTTTTTTTTTTTTTTTCCAATTAAGAGAATTCCTCTTCCCAAATGACATCAGCTTGACTAAGACAAATGATTTCACTGTTGTCTTAGTCTTAGTTAGCATTTTTACTGCTGAGATAAACCATGATGGCAAAAGTAACTTGGAGAGGAAAGGGTTTATTTCACCTCACATTTCCACATCACAGTGAAATATGTTCAGAGCGAAATGTCATTGAAGGAGGGCAGGGCAGGAACTGATGAGGACGCCATGAAGGAGTGCTGCTTGCTTTCTCCCCATGGCTATCTCAGCCTGCCTTCTTTACCAACCCAGGACCATCTTCCCCCGAGTAGCACTGCCCACAGTGAGCTGGGCTCTCCCACGTCAGCCATCAATCAAAGAAACGTCCTACAGACTTGCCTACAGGCTGATTCCATAGAGGCATTTTCTTGATTAAAATTTCTCTCCACCAACCAAAGAGCAAGCATGAACTGGTCCTAGGCACCCCGCACATATGTAGCAGATGTGCAACTTGGTCTTCATGTGGCTCCCTGACAGCTGGAGCAGGTGGGGGAGGGGAACCTTCTCCAAATCTGATGCCTCCCTTTGGAGCCTGTTTCCCTAAAAACTGTTAGGCCATGTCTGGCCTCAGTGGGAGAGGATGCACCTGGACCTGCAGTGACTTCATGGGGGACCTCCCCCTTCTCTGAGGAGAAGGAGAGGAGAGAATGGGAGAAAAGGTGGGGGGGGGCTTGGAGGACAGGAGGGGGGCTGCAATCAGGATATAAAGTGAGTAAATAAATTTTTAAAAAATATTTTAATATATAACAAGATAAATAAAAATGGGAAGAAAGGAAGGAAGGAAGGAAGGAAGGAAGGAAGGAAGGAAGGAAGGGAAAGGAAGGAAAGAAGGAAGGTTCCTTCTCTCATTTGTGTCAAGTTTATCACAAAAACTAGCACAACCATGTTGCTCAGGATGGCCATCATCTCCTGGGCCCAAGCAGTCCTGCTTCAGCCTTCCCAAGAAGCTGGAGCTGCAAGCATGGAATTCTTGCCTAGCTTTCCCTTGCCTTTTTTATGCTCTTATCTGAGCAGTCTCCAAAGACTACCTGATGTCCCAAAGCAACTATACATATTTTGTGTGCGTGTATGAAAATTCTTTGAATTTCTTTAAACAGTCTCAAGTTGAATTTGTTTGACCTTCCTAACGGTGACTGTATAGATATGGAGAAGTTTTTATTGGTTTAATGGCCAAATTAAATTTCCAGTGTCTTAAGTCTAATACTTACACTATCCTCTCCATAAGCCTATTTCAACATAGTCTTCACTCAGAGACACTGAAGAAAATACAAGGTGGCTTAATTCAAACAAGGCTGAGGTGGACAGGCACCTACTCAGTAGATAGATATGTGATTATGTGATCAGGTGGCATGTAACGTGTTGGCTGTATGTTAGACCGTATTGTATCAGTGCTGCCTGGGTGTGCAGTGGACTAGACCATAATGTCGGTTTGTGTAAGTATGTTCCTTCTACATGTGCAGTGATGAAAGCACCTGATACATTTCTCAAAACATATTCTCAGCATGGAGCACTTAAGGGTTTATTAGAAAGAGAATTACTCATTAGAACGAGAAGTAAATGCCTTCTACAAAGATTATGGTGTTTCTATGGTTATTTTAAATTAGAAAAACCTAAAACTCATAAAGAACTGGTATAAACCCATGGAGTCTCGTCATCTAGAAATGGCCATTAATACCCTTTTAGTAAGTTTTTCACTTCTTAAATTTTCTATCCATGTATCTTTTCTTATTTACTTTCTTTTTTTATCCTAATAAATTAAGGTTGTGCTGTAGTTTTTTTATGTCAGATTATAACTTGTGCATTTTTCATGTCTTTATTGTCCAGAACATAATTTTAATCTATAGTAAATAACTCACCATTTGAATAAGCTAAACTTCCTCAATTTCTAGACTTTTAGGTTATTTCCACTTTTAAAAATGTTAATAAAGAATACTCTTGATATATAATCCTAAACCACACCTCTCTTTATGTTATTACCAGAGATTCCTAAAAGTAAAATTGGTTTTGCAAAAGTTTGAAGATTTAGTTTCTGTTTTTTATCTTTCGTGACAATTTTTAACATAAAAGCAATAGTTTCTCATTGGGGACAAAAATAGCTGGTCCAATGTGCCATTTCAAACCCTAGACATGTTTTTTTTTATGTTTTTTATTTATTATTTTTGAGAATTTCATACAATATATTTTTATCATAGTCTTTCCCAGCTCCTCCTAGATTTATCTCCCCCCCCACATGCACTCAACTTCATGTTCTTTCCTCTCTGTTAAAAAGAACCACACACATTAAAAAACAACAGCAACAACAAAAATTAAAACACACAACAAGCAGTCAGACCTGTGCCCACTGCCCTTCTCAGTGTTGGGATTTTTGTCCGGCTCGACCTTGTACAGGTCCTATACTGAGGTCGGTCCAAGTCTCCATGAGTTCACATGTGCAGCAGCCCTGTTGTGTCTGGAAGATGCTGTTTCGTTGGAGTCATCCGCCACCCTCTGGCTCTCACAGTCTTTCCACCTCCTCTTCACACAGATCCCTGAACCTCGAGGGGAGGCTAAGCTCATTCCAAAGTCTCACTCTCCACATTGTCCATCTGCGGGTCTCTTTGTCAATTCCCATCTACTGCAAGAAGAAGCGTCTCTTAACGAGGGTTCGGTGATGCACTGATGCAGCAGTATGTCATTAGGACTCATTGCTCTGTTCCTTAGCAGGATGATAGTAGGGTTAGATTGCAGCAAATGGTTCAGTTTCTGTATTTTCAGATAGGTAAATACATATAAATATATTTTAAACGTATTCATATTTGTCTCAAGGCTTCTGATATATATTGCTGAGTTGTTTCCCCGAACAGTAATTTCAGTGTCTCTGCTCCCTCCTCCGATGAGTAGGAATTCACATACCCCAAGCGTTTCTATCAGCCCTTTCCTCCCGCTGTACATTCCACCCTTAACATTCTTCTATACTGGGAATTAGACTTCCTGTCAGTGGAGTGAAGATGGAAGCTTTCTAGTAGGAACATATTGTGTTAGTGATTCCAAGGCTGAAGAAGAAATGTTTTTAAAAGATCAGCAGATGGGGACAGCACAGTAAGTCTAAGGACCTTGAAGACAGATGCTTACTGTCGTAGATGGCATTCACCAAATAACATGCTTCCCAGAACTCTGCACACATAGCCACCATGTTGGCCACGATGAGCAAAGCAAACAGCCCTACCCGCTTGAACTGTGAGGGTCAGTAAAGTGAACAGGTTGGCAGTGAGCTGACAAGTGTGAGCTAAGTAGAACTGCATTTTGTTAAGGAAAACTTCAGCATGGAACCAAACCTAAGGATTTCAGGGAAGATTCTCCGGGGAGTGAGACTTGAGCCGAGTCCTATTGGATAAGATATAAAGATAGAATGGAATTACAGAGAAAAGTGTTCCAGACAGACAGACTGCTTAGTGCAACAATCACCCTAAAGGTAAATAAGAGACTTTTCAGAATATTTCAGGAACCAGTAAATCTATATGACTAGAATGTGCTGGAGAGCTGCTACAGTTAGCAGGACAAATGTTAGTCGCTCACCAAGTGTTGTCATTACTATGACCTAAATATTGCAAATATGTTTCTAGGTTTCTCCTGTGGTCTAAGCTACTGCCATCTTTGTAAACTACCCTGCATCCACTCCAGCTCTCTTTTAGCCCAGGCTTCATTCCGGGCTAATTAAACACACAATCCTACTAATTATAGCATTTCCCTGCTTAAAAGTCTTCAAAGGGTCCCATTATACATCAAATAGAAGGCAATGACCTGGCCCCTCAGCCAGTGCCCGGGTTTAATCCTAGTTCATGTTTTCTGTGCATATATTAAACAAATTGCAGTTTGCTGAAGATCATTTCTCTTGGTCTTTTAGTAGGAATTATAATACAAATAATAGCAATGTTTTGAGGGTTAAGTGAGATAATTTGTGTTAAACATTTTGTCTAACTCTGATTCCCATAATCACATGAAAGTGCTAGTAGTATTTTTACAGCCCCTAAGAAAATGGGTTTTTTATTGAAAAGGTTCCAGATAAGCTTGAATTCGTGTTGAAATCACCAACAGCCTTATGAAAAACTTTCTCTTTTAACTTATTTGGAGTTCTATCAGCAACTCCATCCTTTCTACTATAATGCTAAGCTATCCCTTCTTAATTTTCTATTAACAAACTACTGTGGGGTACATGATAACTGGAAAATAAGGAATATGTTTGTTTTTGTTTTTTCGGTTTTGTTTTTGTGAGCGCTTTCCAGATGGTCCTTCTGACTTTAAGAATGATCTTTCAGGCTGGGGAGATGGCTAGGTGGGTAAGTGCACTTGCTGCTCAGGCTTGATAATCTGGGTTCAAGTCTCCAGAACACACAAAAAAATCAAGACATAGAATGTGAGTATCTGTGATCTCAGTGTTCCTGTGTGGAGGATGGGCTGCAGAGATGGGAGCATCCCTGGAAACTCACAGCCTAGCTAGTCTAGTGTATGCAGCGGAAAACAACAGAGACCCTGCCTCAAATAAGATAGAAGGCAAGGACCAGCCCCTGAGGCTTTCCTCAAGCACTGTTGCACATGACAACTGCACACACACACACACACACACACACACACACACACACACACAGTCTGCATGGTACTTTTATTTCGTTTTGCCTTAAATATTGTCTTTCCCATTTTGTTCATTATAGCAGGGGTCAGTGTGGCTCTGCTCATTGATGATCTTTCTGAATAGAACTCCATTAGAATACAGCTCTGTAGCTGCCCAACTCACTCTAGAGACAACTGAATCTGTTGGAATGTGTAGTTAGGGACCTATGGTAAGGGACTATGGGTGACTTAAGAAGTGACTGAGAATGTAGCCAGCAAGAATTGAGGCTCACAGTCTTATGGCCAGAAAGAAATTCTGCAAAGATGTCAAAGAATCTGGAGGTAGGTTCCACAGTGTAGCTGATAGTTTGATCCAGCCTTATGAAATTCTAAACATATAACTGAACTATGCTTAGACTCGTGACCCGGGTAATCGTGATAAAGTATTTTGTTTTAAACCTCTAAATTCATTGTAATTTATTATGGCACAATGGAGAGCCAAAGCAAAAGCTATGCCACACATATAATGTATGCCTACTTTTGAATCGGCAGCAAGGTTGAGTAGTTATGACAGAGGCCTACATATAATGTCCAAAACCTAAACTTATCACATGGTCTTTCATGGGAGGTGGGGTGCAGATGTTTGCATTATATTCTGCCTCCTAAACTGGGATATTCCTAGAGGACACAAGAAGTTGTACCAACAAAGGACCATGCATGGAGAGGACCTAGGCCCCCTGCTCAGATGTAGCCCATGGCAGCTCAGTCTCCATGTGGGTTCCCTAGTAAGGGGAACAGGGGCTATTTCTGACATGGACTCTGTTATCTGCTCTTCAATCTCTTCTTCCTGGCAAGGTGCTAGGAGCCAAGGCCAGCTAGTAGAAAGTTACAGACAGCTGCAACAAGGTCGTGGTGAGAGATTTATGTTTCCAGAACTTATGAGACATCTGTTCGTCAGGCTAGACATTTTGAGATATCTTAGCTGACATTCTTGTAGTATCTCTTTTAGTAAAAATTTTTGCGGTATTCTGCATCATCATCATAACACCCTGTTATCTTTTGTAAACTATTTTGCTGACACATTTTCCCTACCTGCCTTCTCCCTATAAAGTTGTGTGAAAAGTTTCAAATAAACGAGAGCGAGAGCAGATTATAGACTTGCTCTCCTTCTTTGTGTCTTGTCCCATCTCATTCTATTCGCCCCTCCTTAGGAACCTGTTGAACTCCCGCTTGACTGGGCAGCAAGGTAACCTTGCAAGGCCACAGAGGAAGAGGATGCAGGCAGTCCTGATGAGACTTGATAGACTGGGGTCAGTTGGTAGGGGTGGAGGGCTCCCCCTTTCTGAGGACTAGGGGAAGGGCATTTGCGGGGGGGGTAGAGGAAGGGAAGGTGGGAATGGGCGGAGACAAGAGAGGGGCCTACAACAGATGTAAAGTGAATAAATTTAAAAAAAAAATTAAATTTAAAAAAGTGGTAAGATGGGTACAGTGTGTGATTTCACATCCTCACTTAAACTGTTACCCAACTAGGAGCTACATTTTCCATCCTCTTTCACAGCTACTTCAAACCACAAGGCGAAGTCTTACCAGTGAATTGTGATGGAAACAAAGATTTGGAGCTAAGTGAGCTTTGAGCAGGTGAGTATTATAATACTTAAGGGATAAGGAGCGGTAAGGTGGAAGGAATCTCAGTCTCCATCTCCTTCTGTGCTGCAGCACTGGTGCCTCTGTGCCCTTGACCGGCAGACAGCTATATGAGGAATTCACCATGCTCGAGCCCCTCTATTTGGGTCAAGTAGAGCTCATAAACTGCAATTTATCCTATAACTTAACTAATTTGATAACATCTTTTTAATTATGCAGTGATTTAAAACATATTTTAGAGTGAGAAATACTTTACAGCAGATAGTTCAAAGCTTGTGAAGAGAAAATAGGAAATGGAGAAAAACAAAAACTGGCATCGGTCCGCAACTTCAGGATCAGCACTGGGAGTTGTTAAGGCCATATATTCTACCTTCTTGAGTGTGGTTCCTTGAAGAATCCGAGGAAACTGGAGTGGACTTCATGAATTTGCCCCGACGTCTTCCCATTAGTCCCTTCAATCGCTAAAAAGAGACAGCTGGGACAGCTTTCACTTGTTCAGGCTTACTAGTAAGAAGCTACTCAGGGTTTAAAATTTTAAGTTTCAGATCAGTCAATTTTGCTTCCCTAAAACTTTGATTTTTTTTTAAAATTATGCAAATGGTCTACTGAATAGACCAGCCTCATTTAACACTAAAATTAGAAACACTTTATTTGAATTTTATAGTAAAACTTAATGGCATTTATAATTTTTGAAAAACTGAAAGGATTTTCATTATTGTTCCTCTCCTCCCCCAAACTTGAAATCTCCCGAGACCATTGCATCTCTCAGGAGGATGAGGTGAAGGATGAAATGTTGAGGTCTACAGTCCAAACCCAACTGATGGAAGTTGCTAGCTTGCTTTGTCTTATTTGAAATGGAAAATTCCTAGTTTCTATTCCAAAAGAAGTAGGCTGTGAATATAAAAAACATGCATGTGTGATGGGTCCAGTCTATTCATCTGTAAGGGAGAGGATGCTATGGATTAGTCTTCACGACAGAAAAAAATAACGAGTTATATGATGCTATTTCTTTAGCAGAACTAGAGTTCAGTCATTTTTAGCAGGTTATGGGAATCTGAGAATCATTTCTTAAAGGATTGGAGTTCTTAAAGTATCTTTTTCTTCGAAGAAATCTTTGTGAAGGAAAGCAGTAGCCAGTAACATTTTAATCACTGCATTTATTTTTACTGGTGTTTTGATTTCTTGCTTCTTCACAAACACAAATTGCATATGCATTTATTTTTGAAGTTGAATTTTGAAGAGCACAGTTTATCTTACCCAAACTGTTTAAGGCAAAGTCAGAAAGAAAGGTTTTGCCTCTACCGTAAATGTTGAATTGCCATAAAGCATAGCTTCCTTGATTTTCTCAGTCTTTCCTCCTGTCTCCTAAAAATCCCTGCTTTTCTTTCACACTCTCTTTCTAGCCTATAGGACAGATTCTGTCTGCAGATTCACCCAGCCAACTATACACAAAAGGCTCTAGTAAAAGATGCCTTAACGCTTCCATGATAGCTGTTTCAACTTCACACACAGACAGGCGTGCATGCGTGTACACACACACACACACACACACACACGCACGCACACACACCATGCGGAAGCGTGCTTATGCATTGGTAGAAAAACACAGTAATTTTCCAAACGATAGAGGAAGAGTGAGTCATGTACCCCAGACCATGTGTTCCCCATTGCAGTCCAGCCTCTCCAGTTACTTCGCTGATGTAAGGAGTTCTGTAAAGCATCCTGGTACTTGGGAAATGTAAGCCGTTTCTCCTCTGCCCGCTCCTCATTTGCACAATGCCATTTAAATTCTCAACCTAAGTCATCGTAACCTCAAGTTGTACAAGAATGGTTTTCAGACTCTGTAATTCCATAAGGGAGCGACCCTCCTGGGGAGGATCTCTAAAGTCACTGAGCTCTTCATTCATCATGTACATATGGAGAGTAAAGGCTTAATGACCAGCTGAAACCCAGATTTCTGCCACCCAGAAGGCTAAGGCTTGTTCTCCCATTGCTCAGAAGAGATTTATGACCGTCGTGAAGCTGACCTAGACGTGCTTCTGGGTACTGATGCTGTAAGCAGTGAAAACAATTGCATTCCTACCAAATCCTGAGGTTATTTATAAGACAGAGTCGAATGAAGTGCTCCAGAGAGACATCAACAGCATTCCTCTATTGAGAGGTATGTTCAGCATGTAGAGGCTTTGTGAACTCATTGCCCAGGCGACTTTAATTTCCTGCAGAAAAGTGCATTTTGATTGAAGACATGTAACAGACACATCCCTACAAGGAGACTTAAGTTTCCCACCGATTAGAGGCAATTCAATGACAAAGTTTAGAAAACAGATCTCTTGTGGTGCAGATTGTTCAAGGTTATCGCAAATGTGCTGCCTGGTCAGAATTTTTTTTTTAATTGTAGATAATACAGATTGCAGGAAAGGTGGGAAGCCAGGCACAAAGGTATTCAATATTTGGGTTAAACATTCCACCTATGGCAACGAAAACTGTGTGTATCCTTAGGGTTGGTGTCCCATATAGGGGTCAGTTTCTTGTTGATAGTGATGTCTACAAAGCTTTACAACCTTGTGCCTGAAAGTCTCCGTCCTTCTGTCAGCATTGTGGTACTTTTTATTGCAACGTGTGTTCTCTCCTTCGTTTGGTAATACAGCAGCAAAAAGAAAGTCACCAGATTCATGAGTCTTGAGGCCTGGTGAGTTAGTTACTGGGTGCAAGAATGCGCTCACACCATGCACCTGGCAGCTCTGAGGGTGCCTGCCTTTGCTAAACATGCTGTTGGTCCCTTCTTATGTTTGGGTCGGTGATCTTGCGAAGTTCTGCCCGGTGCGTTCAGATGTGTTGGTGGGTGCTCTGAGCCAGCGATGCAGTGATGTGTCACGACCATCTGTGAGCTTCTTCCCTGAGGCCCTCAATGAGGATTTGCACAAAAGTACTGATTTCACACTGTGCCTGGGCTCTGAACTAGAGCTTTCCCGGGAACTTTCTCTTCTCACTAAATTGCCCTGAGTCACTTTGGGTAATGCCATCCCATAAATGCTGCTCTACCACTGCGTCTATTTTCTTGGTTCACACTGTCAGTTTAACTTGTAATGCAGACAACCTGAAGATGCTTTAGTCACCGCCTGTCCTTCAGGTCTGCAGTCTATGTAGTTTGCAAGGCCATAAACAAGCTGATTGCAGCAAGTCAGATTTTCTGCCTGTAGAAAAGAATATTTTGAGATGTGAAAAAACAATAAGTAAAACATTAAAAAGTGGGCTTTTATAGGCTTTCTAAAAGTGACCTTTTTTTTTTTTTAGGTTTTACTAAAGGAAGCCACCTCTACTTCATGAACTTCTCTGTCCAGGGTGTCTACTTTGACACTTACAAGGAGAGAGTAAGGGTGTTATAGGAGAGATGCTCTACCTCTGCACACTTCCCTGTAGTCCCTTCTGGCCATTCTTCCTGTGTAAAGCACAAGTCGCCCGTGTTTACAGATGGGCTGAGCAAGGGCAAAGACTGTGAACAATACTCCTGTCACTGCTTCTGATCCATGAGTTAGATTTGCCAGTGACTAGGGGTTCTTCAGGGGTCTCTCCACCTTTCTGTGCCTCAGAAAAGCACTGCTGCTATGGTTTTGTACCACATGGCAGGCAGAGACAAGAGAGTGACTGCCCAAACTTTGACACAAAAGCTGGGGAATGGTGAATAACTGGATTATGGATGGACCATTTGATCCAACCCGACATTACTAAGTTCCGAAAGATGACCAAAAGTCTGTCCTTCTATACGCACCCCCCCTTGGAAGAAAAGCTGACGAATGATTGACAAGACAAGATTTGCATATTTAGCAGTTCTTAAGCCAGGGACATTCGTGAAATAACAAATTTGTCTCTGTCCTTTCTCGGAATACCGTCTGATATTCTATGGTAAACACCTGTGGAGAGCTGTAGACGAAAATGTCAGAGCAATCATTCTTACTATTCCGTGCATGCTTGAGTAGTGAGTAAGAGAAGGAGGCTTTGAGCTCACTCAGGAACACTAGCTTGAGGCTTCTAACTTTGCACTTAAGATAAGCAAAATGTCCACTTCTCTGAGAACAGAGGAAAAAATATGGCTGGGCCAGCTTCAAAGACTCGGTGGAGTGTTTGCCTAGCATGTGTGAGGCCTGGAGAGCCATTCCCAGCACCGGGAAGAGGCAGAGAGGATTGATGGATTAGCCTCCTGCCACAGCATTGGTGCTAGGTGCTGCTTTCAGTTGGCCATAGGATGGAAGGTGACCTTAAGCTCACTCTTCTCTATACTTAAAACTTGGATTGCAGTCTTCTAACTCCTAGGACACCAAGGGGGGTTAGGATATGTCCCTGGTAGCCAGAATTCTGTGGCTTCATTTATGGAATGAGAAGAACAGAGAGCATGTCTGCCTCTTTCTAGCATTTAGAATGCCGCCAGGGTAAGTAGGAAACCAAGAGAAAGGACGTGATGTTAACTGACAGATCAAGTTACCCTGCCTGCTCCAGGAACAGATGTCCAAGATACTCCAAGGCCGAAATTGTGCCTCCTTTTCCAAATGCATTTGGTCATCTGCAAGTAGGACTGATTCGAATCATATGAAACCTGTGTGATTTGCCTCAAGCAGGGGGATGAATGAATTGAAGAATTCTTCCATGTGTGATTCACTCTCTAGCATTTCACCATCCCAGTGTGTATCAAAAGCAGAAGCAACTGTTTCTGTGATGCCAACAGGCTGCAACCTCAGTTAAAGAGTGCCATGCCTCGATCTGTGGATGAAGCTGAACTTCATCCACAATATGTGTTGCAGGCAGGGAAAAGGAAAATGTTAATCGTATTAGAGGCATTGAGCTTTAAAGAACGTGCACCATCTCAGTTCCCTGCATGGGCTTCTTAAGTGTCCTAGGATATGTTTCAGAGTAATTAAATTTGTTTGCCTCTTTCTGCTTCTGCAGGACTGTCTCTGAGGGGGAGGGGAGCCAGATGGCAGGAGGTTCCTCCCCCAGACCAATCAACATGTCCTCAGCATTTTGCCCCCTTCAGCCACAGCTTGTTCCCAGCTTCTTCCATCAATCATGAGCAATCCCAAGACAGGCAGAAAGGGAGCTATGGACCACCAAGAGCTAACCCTTCTGACAGAGAGATGCTCTTCAGGTCTCAGAAGCAGGCAGTACCCAGGATGCACAGGCATCCTGGTGCATTCTTTGAGGTTTGTGCTTCGAGAGTATGAAGGAATATGTCAATTATTGCTTTACACATATACCAGAGTTTCTTTATTCATTAAAAAATAGTAAGAAAGTGAAATTGCAAAGGGGAATACGCGCGTGTATATGTTTAAAAATGTTTTTAAGGGAAAAATGGTTGAATGGCATTTGGTGGTGTCATGATTATTATATTCAGACAGGATATTGGACAAAGCCTCTACCAGGAAACTCTGTTTGCTTGGTTACTTATTCATTAAAACATCTATTTAATCCACTATTTGATAATCCACCAAGCAGGTTACTGCCAGCCTCTCATTCTTCTTGAAGGGCCTCAGGCAGAAGCTGACCAGCGGGGAAGAGGCTCTTCCTGCTGACTTGTGTAGCCACTGTGTTGGTAGGATGGAGTTAGAAACATACATTGAGGAGAGAGGATTGGTCCTTGATTGACAGAGCCAGCATTGGCTTAGCACCTCAGTTGGTAGACAACATGTATTTCTGGTACCAGTCTTAGTGCCAGGTTGAACATCACCCACCCTGAGTGGGCAGTGTGTGTCACACCTACCAAGAAGTGGCCTGCTGGAAATGTGTAGCACTTGGATGTTTGCAAAAACCTTTCTTCTTCCTATACCTGTGCTCGTTGGATGCTCTCAGGATTCTTTAGAAAGCTGACGTGTGGTTTCCACACACCTCGCTTTAGATTAGAATTCCAAATTTCTGACACTGAAACTGGGGCTGTGTCGCTACTGTCCCGATTAATGTTTGCCTCCTATGAACAGACGCTAAGTGCTTAAGAGCTGAAACTCCAGTAAGCCCCTCTACTCTGTGTGCCTCCTAGAGTGGAAATTCTCAGTGGAGAGTGTCGGAGGCTCGCTGCCAATGGAGGGGTCATTCAGTGTGCTCCAGCATGGCCAGTGACTAGTAAAGGTGTGAGGCTCTGCCCCATCCCTGTGTCCAAAGCACACGGTCCCTCTGTGCACTTGCAAGCCTGGCCTGGGCCAGCGAGCACCTTTCTAGGCTCTCCCAGCACAGATGCTGGGTAGGACTTCCAGCTCTTCTGCATTCCCACACTTCTCACTCCCTGCGACTGTCCTGTCTCCTCCCCTTCTATCATCATTAGTCTGAACCTGGCCATCACTTGCTTTAAGTGTGGGAACACAGGGTTGGTGAAACCAACTGCCACCAGGAAATGGAGAGGGGGACACCTCAATACATAGCTATCCCCATCCTAGTTCTTAAAGAGTTTAAGTTGGGGAATCCTAGCAATTCTTCTGCAGTACTGTTACCTTCGGTATGACAAACAGTGCTCTGTCCAATTTGCTGGATCTAGGATTTGGCCCCCGAAAGTAGCCGTCTTGTGTTCAACTGTGGCATCCCCTAAATGGCCCTCCTCAGAACATCCCTGATTGTCTGATGTGTTCTTACAGCTGAACGAAGGTGCACCCTCTTCTCCAGTCTCCTGCAGCGGGTTGTGCTTCAGTTATGCTAATGATCTCCCTTGTTATTTTTCCAGGGAGCCATGGCATGGAATCCTTATTGGAGCAGGAAGAGCCACCATACCCCTGTCCCACATACTCTTCGAAACTTCGCTGAAAGCATGACTTCTAGCTTGAGCTCTGAAAGGAAGGCATGGGCATATGTGACTCACTGTGCTCTACTAGTTTTTCATCAACAGATGGGTCACAGATGAGCCCTGAAGGGGTGTAGATGTAGCAAGAGTTGCCTGAGCTAAGCCAGAGCCATGTGGAGAATGTCTTTGTTGGCTGTCATTGAGACGCTGATTAATTGATTTGGGATGTGCATACACCTCTCTGTTGAGAACCAAGAAGCACGTGGGCCCATAGGAAATGTGTCTGAGCATCCTGGGAAAGGCCAGATGCTCTGCCAAGGGTTCCAGTGAAATGGGAGCCTCACTTGGCAGGCCAGCCCTGGCTGGAAATGTGCCTCTTTGGAGTTGTGGGTACGTGGGAAATATGACGATCCTCCTGAGAAAATCTTACCTAGTGACCATGGCTCTGTGTGCCTGACCCAGTGAAACTGATGAAGAAGGGCACTGCCAGAATTTCTCAATACGTACATAGCCTAGGTTCTGCAGAGCCAAGGCTTGCTCTAAGAGCCATGAGACGTGTTCTGGCTTTCCACAAATCCACTCTTCTCCCTTGGCTTTCTGAAATCTTCCCTATGGAGTCCTTCTGGGAATAGCCTTCTTTTTCTTCTGTCTTACGTCAGTTGTTCTCAGCCTGTGGGTCGTGTCTTCTTTGGGGGTTGAACGACCCTTCCACAGAGGTCACATATTACATATCCTGCATATCAGATATTTACATTACAAATCATAACAGCAGCAAAATTACAGCAATGAGAATAATTTTATGGTTGGGCATCACCACAACATGAGGAACTGTATTAAAGGGGTCTGTGGTACTTGTTCATTCAAGAGACACTGTGATTGACACTGTCCACAGCTCCCATGAGGCTTCACTGTTAGTCAATACCTTGAGAGGCTTTATGTCTTTAAAGATTTAGTTCATGTAGTTATGTATTTGTGTGTGCCATATAGGGGGCGGATGGCATTCTGTGGGGGTAAAGAAAAAGACAGATCCCTTTAGGCTGGAGTTATAGGCATTTGTGGGAGCGCCCTCTTATTCATGGATGCTGGCCTCTGGACTGTGATCATCATGTGGAGCAAATGCTCCGAACAGCTGAGGCTTCTCTTCAGCCCCTTGTCATGCTTTCCAAACACGTGGTGTAGAGCTCCGCAGCAGCCACATTCGAAATAGTGGGCTGGAGAAGTTGGAGGCCATTGGCTTTGAGGCTAAGGCAGTCTCGGAGCTGTGGCCCCAACCCTGGCTAGAGTGCAGTCTTTGAAATTCCTGCCTCCACAACCGAGACAAAACAGCTCTGCCATCTCAAACTTTCTGTGTGTTCTGATGCCATCGGTCTCCCCGATCCGTGCCTCCAGACACTCAAGCTGTGCTTGTTGTCATCATGGATTAATGTTGCCTATGCTGGAGTGTCATATAAATGAAAAGCATATAGCGTGTGCTCTTTTGTGTCTGGCTTCTTTGGCTCAGCTCGTTTTTTGAGATTTATGTACATTGTTTCGTGAATCCAGGTCACCCTTCTCTATAGCCAAGCTGTGTCCTTCCGCATGTAATGAGTGCTTATCTGATCATCTATTGATCTGACAACACCTTGGTGCTGTAAGAAGGGAAGCTGCTATGAGCACTTCTATCTTTTGGGAGATATGTGTTTTCATTGCTCCTGTGAAAATGGCTGGGATTAGATCTAAGAAGTCATGTGGATAACACTTGTTAGTATATACATGAAGCTACCGAATTCCAAAATCACTGAAGCATCAACAGTGGTTGGCATTATCACTTTTTAAAAATACTTTTATTATTTTTTAAATGTGTAGAGGTCTTTATGATGACCCATCTATTTATTGACAATGTATTGTCTGTGTATTTTTTTTCTTAAGAAATAGTTGCTCATTTAAACAATGGTTTGTGGGCAGTGAAATGGCTCAGTGGGTAAAGAAGCCTGCCACCAAGCCTGACAACCTGAGTTCAATCCTTGGGACTCTTTTCTTCTACTTATTTTTATTTTTTAATATTAGTTACAGTTTATTAACTTTGTATCCCAGCTTTAGCCCACTTCCTCATTCCCTCCCAATCCCACCCTCTCTTGGCCTCCCTCCCTCAATTCCTCCCTGCCCCTTTCCAAGTCCACTGATAGGGGAGGTCCTCTTCCCCTTCCATCTGACCCTAGCTTACCAGGTTTCTTTAGGATGGCTTCAATGTCCTTCTCTGTGGCCTAGGCTGCTTCTTCCTAAGGGTGGGGGGGCAGGGGAGAAGGGGATGTCAAAGAGCCTGCCACTGAGTTCATGTCAGGAATAGTCCCTGTTCCCCTTACTAGGAAAAACCTACTTGAATACTGAGCTACATCCGAGCAGGGGTTCTAGGTTATATCCATACATGGTCCTTGGTTGGAGATACAGTCTCATAAAAGACCCTTGTGCCCAGATATATTTGGTCCTTGTAGAGCTCCTGTCCTCTCCAAGTCATACTAACTCCCCCTTCTTTCATATGATTCCCTGCACTCTGCTGATGGTTTGGTTAGGAGTCTCAGCATCTGCTTTGATACACTGCTAGGTAGAATCTTTCAGAGGCCCTCTGTGGTAGGCTCCTGTCCTGATACTTGTTTTCTCCTACTTCCAATGTCCATCCCATTTGTCTTTCTAAGTAAGGATTGATCATCTTACCCTGGGTCCTCTTTCTTGTTTATCTTCTTTAGGTGTGCAGAGTTTAGTATGTTTATCCTATTTTATAGGTCTAGTACCCACTTATAAGTGAATATATACTGTGTATGTCTTTCTGCTTCTGGGATACCTCACTCAGGATGATCTTTTGTAGATCCCACCATTTGCCTGCAAATTTCATTATTTCCTTTCTTTTAATTGCAGAGTAGTATGTTGCAGAGGTTGTGGAGAAAGGGGAACCCTCCTCCATTGCTGATGGGAATGCAAACTTGTACAACTACTTTGGAAATCAATCTGGCACTTTCTCAGACAATTAGGAATAGCGCTTCCTCAGGATCCAACTATACCACTCCTAGGCATATATCCAAAATATGCTCAAGTACACAACAAGGGCATTTGCTAACCCTTGTTTGTAGCAGCTTTATTCGTAACAGCCAGACTCTGGAAACAACCCATATGTCCCTCAACAGAGGAATAGATACAGAAATTGTGGTACTTTTACACAATGGAATACTACTCAGCAATTAAAAACAAGGAAATCCTGAGACTCTTACAGTAGAAGGAGAGAGCAGATTCCTGGAAGTTGTCCTCTGACCACCTCCAAATGTCATGGCCTGGGTGCCCTCCCACAGAATAAATAAATAAACTATTGGGCCTAGATTTTTATATAAATACATAAAACCGTGCATGGATATGTGACATAAAAGTAGAAATAAAACTGTCTAAGGGAACAGTGATGGCTAATAGGAGGGAGAAAAGGTGGTAGGGTGTGGTATGTGGGGAAAATACGCACACTATGGCACATATAATTGTATGAAAATGTCCTTATGTAACTTCATGCCATGTATAATTAATATGTACAATGAAGAAGATTTTCTCAATCTTAGAAGATACGCCATATTCAAAGGCCCTGTTGAAAATTCAGTTATCCAATGGGTGAAATATTTCTAGTTGTGCTTTTGTAAATAAACTGACTGTGCCTGCAAAATAACACTAAAAAATATTGTTTGGGTGTACAGGAAGGCAAACAATATAATGACATAGGTATTACTTTCGTGTAAATTTAAAAAATTGGGGCTGGAGAGATGGGTCAGTGGGTAAGAAAAGGTGCCGCTCTTGCAGAGGGCCTGGGTTTAGTTCCCTCACACGCCGGTGGCTGGGAACCAACCATTTGTAACTTCAGTTTCAGAAAACCTAAGGCCCCTTTCTGGCTTCTTCAAGCACCAGGCACACATGACACACATACATGCATTCAGGGATGCAAACATTCGCACACGTGTAAAAAAAAAAAATTGAATTCAGTTAAGAGCTGAAGAGAGGACTCAGCAGTTAAGACCCCTTGCTATGCAATCATGAGGACCAGTTCAGATCCCAGAACCCACGTAACAAGGTGAGTGGGCTACAGATACTTGTGACAGCAGCCATACAAAGCCTGATGCTCTCTTCTGGGCTCTGTGCATGCCCAGATGCACACACGTGCAATATATATGTACATGTATACGCACATACATAAAACATACACACATAAAACAAATTCCAAACAAATCTAAAAGCTGAAAAATTCAAAGATAAAATGTGGGTTGATTATCTTCTTGCTGATTTAAAGGGCTCGTTAGCCAGGTGGTGGTGGTGGTGCCGCCTTTAATCCCAGCACTTGGAAGGCAGGGGCAGGTGGGTCTCTGTAAGTTCAAGATCAGCCTGGTCTACAGAGTGAGTTCCACAGAGAAACCCTGCCTCAAACAACAAACAACAAAAGTTCTTTATATTTTTCTGGAAACAACACTCTTCTACAGATATGTTAATTACAACTCACACGTCCTATCAGCCCCTGGTCTTAAAAAAGGCATTGTACATTATTTTTTTAAATCTACTCATTATCTTTTGTCTTTTATGGTGTATGCATTCTTAGTCCTGAGAAATATCTGCCTTCCCCAGAACTATAAATGTTTGAGTTATATAGCCTTAATTTTTAGCTTCAGATGCATAATTCATTTTAAGATGATTTTTACAAATGCTATAATAGAACCATTTTTTTAATAAATGGATATCTTAGTTTTACTTCACTATTTGTCAAAATAAGTATTGTTTCCCAATTGAATTATTCTGATGCCTTTTATATTTTTATTATTTAATTGAGTTTAGGGAGGTCAGGGTGTTGGATCAAACATGCCAGGCAGACACCTTACCTTTGAGCTCTTTCCCAACCCTACCTTGTCACCTTTGGCTGCTGACTATATAGGTCTTTTTCCAGAATGTATTTGGTACTATATATGTGTTAACCAAAACCATACCACTAGTAACTGTAGCTATGTAGCAAATTATAGTATAATTTATTCACAAGTGTTTAGGATATTCTATATAATTTGGATTTTCCTATGATATTTGGAATGAACTTATCAATTGCTATTAAAAATTCTGGGATATGAGGACATCTGGCATTTGTATTTTAATCACCTTACTATACTGTACTTTTTAGTTCTTAGTAGTGCCTTTTGAGAATTACTTTAGATTTTCTATACATAAGATCATGTACTGTGAAAAAGAATGGTTTTAAGCTGGAGAGATGGTTCAGTGTGTAAAAACAGTTGCTCTGATTGAAAATCTGAATTCAAATTCTCCATGCTCACACAAAAAGCTGGATATAGTTGTGTATGCCTGTAGCATTAGCCCTGCAGTTAACAGAAACAGGAGGTTCTTCCTGGCCAGCTGACCCAAAGTACATATCAATCATCTGGTTCAGTCAGAGGCCTCATCTCAAAGCAGTAGTGCAGACTCTTGACATCTTACTCTGGCCTCCACATGCTGGTAAGCAAACCTGCAAATTCATGCACGTGTAACACACATACACACACACACATTCACATATATACACAGATGTGCGTACATACATACACCTGTGTTGTATGTATGTATATAACTAGGTTTTTGTCCCAGGTGTGGGATGTGGCACTGACTCAGATGGTCCACAGCAGCAGACTATTTGCTTTGTGCAGGTTTCTGAGAGGAGCTGTTTGCCAGTTGCAGATAGTTTAAAGCTGGGACTCTGGAGAGAGAATAAATGCCAGAGCCCGGGGAGTGTGGAAGAGCTCCGAGAAAGAACAAGGCTGCTGCTGCTTCCCCCTTGCTGCTCCTGGTTGCTGTTGTGAGACAAGAAGTTGAGGATCTACTGAAAGGAGGGCTGGACTGGCTCCAAGGAACCCGATGACCTTAACCAGCAGGAAACAGCTAAAACAGCTGTGCTCTCTCTTCCACTAACCCTTTCTCTTTCCTACTTGTTGCTGGGGTGCTGAAAGGGATTGGTGTGGAATATGGAGAAAAAGATATAAGTAATGTAAAAAAAGGATTTTTAAAAGGTATGCCAACACACACACACACGTTTATATACATATATACCACATAAATAATGCACACACACACATATACATTTCTATATATACAAACATGCATTTACACACAACAAAAACTACTTTTACATGTTTTTTAACTTGTTCTTTTATGATATTTCTGCATTTCCTGCCTACCTCATTGTATTAGCTATAGCCTTGAGGACAACACTAAGCAGAAATGACGAGGACAAGTAACCTCTTGTTCCTTTCTGAGAGAGAGTGAGAGTGAGTTCCACCACCACGGGCGACTCTTCCTAAGCTATTTCTCATACATATTGACACAGAAAATCTCTTCAGTTGCTGGAAACGTTTATCACAAGTGAGTGTCGAATTTTGGCAAATGCCTTTCCTGCATTTCCTTATTTTGTTGATACGATGAACCTCATCAATTAGTTTCTAGTGTTAAACCAAGCCTGCACCCCCGGGATAAGCACAATGTCGTCAAAATGTGTTATGGGGAGCCAAAACGTTTGTTTCTTTATTTTTCAATTAAGGAACTTCATTATAAAGCTGTTTGGTGCTTTTATTTATAGAAAACTATTTAGTTTCTGAATTATTTGTTATACATAAACTTTTTATACTCCTCGGACTGATTTTGAGCATTTTAAAGGGTATCCATTTTCTCTGGGCTTGATACATTTTAAAAGGTATCAATTTTATTTCCTTCATAGTGTCCATTGGCTGTCGTTTTGTAAGATGTTCTTGCTTCATTTCTGCTGTTGATTTGTGACTTCCTGCTTGGTCATTTAGAATAGACGTGTATCAGTTTTACTGGTCTTTTCACTAGATTTTAGATTAATGGATTCTTCTACTTTTGTTCTTTCAGGGTTATTGATTCTTTACTAATCTTTGTTCTCATTCTTTTCCTTCTGCTTATTTGGAGTGAATTAATTTTTCTCAGGCTGGGGACAAAGTTCAAGGGCAGGATGCTTGCTTAGATATAGGTGGCCCTGGGGTTGATTCCTTATGCCACAAAACAAAAATGAGCAAAATAAAGCAAACATTTTCCCCTGCTTCTTATGATAGAACTTTTTACTATATTTTTATTTCTAATCTAGCAATTTCATTTTATATATAATGCATATATATAGTGCCACTCAAGCTACATCTCATGAATTATTTTATGTAGAAGTAACTTTTATTTGCCTGATTTAGGTTATCATCTCTTAGGCTTACTGACTCTGTCAGTTAAGCCAGACCTAGTCCTGGAAGCTTCTAGACTCCATACAGTCTTATCTAGGCCTTGGATGTTTTCAGCCTCTGAGACTTACTGCTAAATAAGCTCACCCTTTCTAGTTCTTTTTGAACTCTGACTGGCTGGCTCAACTCAGCAGTTCTGGCTCAAATACCTCTCCAAGCTGGCTCACTCAAACTGGCTCCTGTCAGCTATTGATTGAATTACTCTGCTTAGCCTCATACTGACTTTGATAATATCTTCTAATTTTCTGGCTCCTTCTCATTCTCTGGCTAGTTCTGTCTTTACCTATGTCTAGCTTGTTCTTTTCTCTCTGCAATCTGTCTGTGCACAACTGTCCCAGTAAAACTGCCTCCTCTCTCTGTGTCTCTGTGTGTGTATGTCTCTGTCTCTCTCTCTTCTGCTCTCTTTCCTCTCTGTTGGAGGAATATCCTATTCTGTCAAATCTTTCTCTGATTTGTTACTTTGTCTGCCCCTCAATTAGACATCAATTTCAAACATTGGTGCTTCTGTCTACAAACTCATTTTGCCTTCATTGTTTGAGATTAAACATGTGTGCTAAGAGTATGTGTGTATTCCAGCCATAGAGATTAAAATTCTTCTACAATTTTATTTTTATTATCATTCAGTTCAGAACATTCATATTTTTTTCTCTGAGAATTCTTTGAGTCATGTTTATTTATGAGACTACTGTTAAATTTTCAAAAACTTGAGGAATATTTTTCATTCCAGATATTCTGAAAATCCCTTCAAGGGCTCAGAATATATTGTGGATAATTTCCCTTGTCTCATATTTTTTTAAAGGTTAATTTATTTTATTTTATGTTTAATGAGTGTTTTGCCTGATTTTCTGTATTTGCACCATGTGGATTCCTAGTGCCTTCAGAAGGGCTCCTCTGGAATTAGAGTTACAGATGGTTGTGAGCTGCCATGTGGGTTCTGCAAACTAAACCTGGGTTTTCTGTACAGGCAGCCAGTGCTCTTAACCACCGAGCCATCCCTGTAGCCTGTAGTTTTGTGATCACTAAAGTTTGTAGAACACAAGGTCTTCTGCTTTGGAACTGTCCCATTGCATTTGCATACAATGAGCACTTTGCCACTGCTGGGTATTCCACGGCTGTGAGACCTGCCGAGCTGGCTGATATGGTTGATTTCACCTCCGTCCTGAATGATTCCTATCTTCTCTGTTAGTTCCTTGGAGAGGAGTGTGAGGACTCAGGCTATAGCTGTGTGTGTGTTTCTCCTTTCAGAGATTTGCTTGGATAACAGAAACTGACTCTCAAAACCATAGTTTGTTTTGGGAATAACAAGTGATTGCAATCTGGGACATGCAAGCCACTGTGAACCACAGATAACCCAGGGGACTGAGGCAAGGCAGTGTCTTTAATGCATAGAGGGAGTGTCTAGATAAGCTGTCTTCTCTCTCTTCTTACTCCTGCAAGCCACCCCCTCCTTTTCATGGCATCGCATACAGAAACTTTCTGTGGTTTGAACGTGATTTGATTTTTCTAGGAAAACCGTTTCTTTTTTAAATCAATGTTTTCTTTATTTTAAATATTTTTTATTTTTATGTGTATGGATGTCTTGCCTGCAAGTGTGTCTGTGAGCTGCATGTGTGCCTGGTGCTGGAGGAGGTTGAAAGAGAGTATTGGATCCCCTGAAATTGGAGTTATGGGCGGCTGTGGGCTGCCATGTGGATGCTGGGAATTAAAACTGAGTGTGAAATGTCAGCTAATACTCTTAACTGCTGAGCTATGTGTCTGGACCCAGAATCTTTTTAAAAAAAATTGTGCTGTTTCAAATCTAAGAGTGTGTGTGTATCTATGTGTGTCTACCTGAGTATGTCTGTGTGAGTGTATGCCACATGTATGTGGGTGCCTGAAGGGGACAGGTATTATGAGATAATCCCACTGGGCGAGAATAAGATCTCTACCATATTTTTTAAAGCTAAATTTGAAGCAGGACATTAAATACTGGCCAGGATGATGTACACTGGCCAGGTCCATATCCATATTCCCAGAGAATGGCCGCAAAATTCATTAGTGTAGTGCTCATAAAGGCAAAACCCTCAAGGCCACCTACTTTTTATATTTGCTTAGTCAGGGGAGAGGGAGAAAGAACATACATCACGATGTACTTATGATGAAGCATAGCCTGTGCAGTGTGTGTGGGGCAACCAAGCTTGTTTACAGAAGTGAAAACACTCAGCTTGCTGTCTTATATGAACCACAGCCCCTGACATCCCAGGAAGTTATCTGTCCTTGGGCAAGTGGGGCTTATGGGTTAGGCATTTTTGTTTTATAGATCTCTTAAGCATAGTAATTTAAACTTAAGACGTAACTTTAGCCCTCACACATATCCCCTGTAGCATCTGGAGTTGCATGTGGTTGTGAGATGCCCAACGTGGGTTCTGGGAACAACAGTGCGGTGTTCTGGAAGACCAGTACTCTTAACACTGAGCCATCTTTCCAGCTCCCCACATAACCATTCCAAAATAAACATCTTTGGCTCTATGGAAGCCAACTGCAGGACTAGATTCTTCACTGGTAATGCAGCTAGGGACATGTCTATCAGAGAACCGGCTTGTCTGAATTGTTCATACTCTCAGAATCCTTGTAATGGCCCTGTCACAAACATAGGTACATGGGTGTTTCTGCTCTAGAGAACGGAGCCTAGAAATGAGACTTCTCATGCCAACTTTATTAAGAGCCTCAGACGATTTGTATTCTGACGGTTAAGCAAGGTTGTAGGAGCAAAGTTCACGTGAGTTCAAGGTGTACACAAATGACAAGAACAAGCCTTGCTTGGAAATGCTTTCTGCATAACCATAATAAGCAACTATGGGTAATCTGAAGCAAACCTTACTTGCTACACCTGGTAGGAGCATGAAAGGATAATCCAAAAACAAACCTGTTTTGAAGGAACTGAGCTCACAAGACTCTTGTCTTGTTTTCTTGGAGTTTTCTCACAAATAGAATTCTCCTTACACAGTTCCATTCATAGAATGTGTTCCGAGACATGATGACACCTCCTTCATGGCCTCCTGGTTCCAATTTGCTTGGGTTTGAAATAAACTGACTCTGTATTGGTATTGGCAGCATTCATTTTGAAAACATGGGGTTAAGTGCTTATATATTTAGTTCTGTTACATCTTCTTAGAAACTTGATCCATTTATCATCATACAGTGTTCCTCATTATCTATGATATTTTTTCTTATGAAGTCAACTTTGCTTAAAACTAAAGTACTATTTTATGCTTAGTATTTGTATAATACAGCTTTCAGTAACTGACATTTAGCCTATGTGTAAAGCAGGCTTCTTGCTGAGCATGTACAGTTGGACTATTCCCCCCTCTTTTTTTGCTAGAATAGAATACTTGAGACTGTGTACTTTAATGATAAGAGAGCATTGTTGTTGGTTTTTAAAATATATCTCAAGGTTGGAAAATACAAAAGCACAACGGCAGCACATATCATTTCAACTCACGGCTGAAGGTGGAAGTATGTGAGTGAATGATGTGAGTGAAATAGTTAAAAGGAGAGAAAGCTCCCATGACATAATAGCAAACCCATCGATGCACCCATGAAGACTCTGCCCCTAGGATCTGAACACTCCTACTGACCCCATATCTTAATACTGCCACACTGAGGAATTAAGTCTGCAATTAAGTCCATGTGTGTCTGTGGCACACAGCCCATAGCTTTTATCCTGGCCTCCCAAATCCATGTCCTTCTCACAGTGCAAAAAGACATCATTCCATTCCAGTTGTTTCAAAACTCTTATATCATTCTAGGATCAAAAGTTCCAAATCAAAACCAAGTCTCATCTGAGGCCCAAGGCAAGATCCTTTCAGTTGCAAAACAAAGCAAACCATCCGGTCTCAAGGCAGCAAAGTAGAACACACCAGAAAAGGATTTCCAATGTTCCGTCTTGGCTTCCGCATGAGTGTATACAGGTATATGCACCTACACACTTATGCATACACTACACACACACACACACTACACTACACATCACACACACGACATACACATACAGAGAGAGAGAGGTGAGAGAGGAAAAGGGTGGGAGAGGGGACAGGAGGGAGTGAGAACCTGCTTTCATATGCAATGAGGGACATATTCCAAAAGGGTGAGATAATTCAGAAGGGGCCAAGACACAGACGTTGGGTTCTAGAACCCCAGAATATTCTTCCGCGTGCTTCTTCATAGACATAATCAGGAGAGTTGTGTCCCCCCAAACAGTAAGTAGACAACCCCATCCTTCTGGCTGGACTGGATTCAGTTCCCATGTCAATTCGCCTGAAATGGAGTTTCCCACCGGTGCCTGTGGTTTTCCCAGATGAGCACTTCCTGCTGCCCAGAGCTGCACTGTTCTGAGGTCCCATGCACAGTTATTCCACTGCCACAGCTGCATGGGGCTTTGGCCTGGTGAGCACTGACCACTGCGGTTCTTGCTGGCGACAGGTCTGCTCAGGGCCCCTTGGGGTTTCTGTAGTTGCCTTTGTAGTCTCCGTGGAAGAGTCACAGCCCACTCTGCGGTCATTCCGGGACAGTGCTGGGGTTCACCGTGCGGGCCACACCTAAGGATGCTTGAGCCTTGGCTGGGACGGCCAGCGAATGCTGCCCTAGGGTGCAGAGAGCAAAATCCCAGAGCGTAAGTCCAAGGTAGCCTTCACCTTTCCTTCTTCAGCTCTGGGGCGATAGTGGAAGAGAGTTCGGAGATGCCTCTGCGCCTTGCTTCTGCTCTATTCGTGCCGATTTCTTTTAAGTTTCTCTTGGCGTTCTCCACCAAAACATGCTTTGTTACACTTTTCTTGCCAGGCTGCAAATTTTCCAAATCTTCACACTCTATTTCCCTTTTAATCGTAAAATCTGCCTCTAAGTCATGGTTTTTCTTTCTCATGTCAGCAGAGGTAGAAGTAGCCATGCAGAAACACGGGTGTTCTGCTATTTCCTGCAGAAATTTGCTTCATCACTTACGTAGTTCACCTTCCACCAAGCCCTAGGCATGGGCACAAAGCTGCCAGGCTCTTTGCGACTGAAGAGCACAGATGGCCTTCAATCCGTTTCTCATTAGGGTGGTCCTAGTTCCACCAGAGAGCTCGGAAGCCTTCCGCTAGATGTTGCTACAGCATTCTGGCTGGCCACTTAAGTAATCTCCAGGAAGTTCTAGATTTTCTGTAGTCATCTTCTTTTAAAATTGTTGCTATTGTTGTTATGTGTGTATGGCAAATACATGTGAGCACTCATGCCATGGTGTGCATGTGGAGGTCAGAAAACAGCTTTGTGAAATTGCTCTCTTGTTTCAACACTGGAATATAGGGATTGAACTCATGTCAATGGCCTTTCATGCCAAGTACTAATCTATTGAATCAATTTGCCAGTCCCAGTCTTTCTCTCTTTTTTTAAATTTTAAAGTATTTTAATTTAAAATTTTTTTCATAAAATCATGTTGATCATGTTTTCATGTCCCCCAACTCCTCTCAGAACTCCTCACCTCGCTACCCACCCAACTGTAGTTCTTTCTCTTTCCTAAAGCCCACAAAAACTCCACACCAATGAAAATCCGAACAAACGAGAAAAAAAAAAAAAAAACAACCCAAAAACAAACAAACAAAAAACCTAACAAGTCAAAAAATGCCAAAACAAAACAGAAAATCTCCAAAAATCAAAACAAAAAATGAAATTCATTTTGCATTAGCCAACTCCTCCTGGGCATGAGGCTTGCCTGGAGTATGGTTGATGTGCCCTGTACACCTCATTGAAGAAAACTGATTTCCTCTTTGCCAGCAGGTATCAATTGCACATAGCTTCTTTGTTAGCAAGGGCTGTGATAAGAAAATATATCCTCTGGTGTTTGGGTGGAATGCTTCATAGAGGTCTCCTACGTCCATTTATTTGATTTATGATGTTATTGGAGTCCAGAATTTTCCTGTTTAGTTTTTGCCCGGATGGCCTGTCTACTGGATAGAGTGGAGTATTAAAGCCACCCACCAACACTTTGTGTGGGTCAGTCTGCGATTTTAGCTGTAGTAGTGTTTCCTTTATGAACTGGGGTCCCCTTGTGTTTGGTACATAAATATTTAGATTTATAATATCCTCATGGAGGATTTTTTCCTTTGATAGGTAGGTAATGTCCTTTTCTATTTCTCTCATTAGTTTTAGTGTTAAGGTGTTTTGTCAGATATTAAAATGGAGACAGTGGCTTGCTTTTTAGTTACACATGCTTATAGTACCTCTTTCCATCCTTTTACCCTGATGTTTGTCCTTACTGACTGCAGCACAAATCTAGATCCTGTTTTCTAATCCAATCTGTTATTCTATGTCTTTTTATTGGAAAGTTGAGACCATTGAGTTATTAGTGGGCAGTGTTTATTAATTCCTGCTATTTTGTTGTTGTGGTCTGGGTCTCTTCTCCTTTTAATTTATGGTTCCTGTTTTATTTATCTGTTGAGTTCTCTTGGGTTCAGTTAACCTTTTCAGACTGATGTTTTTCTTCTAGTGCCTCCTGTTAGAGCTGAAACTACTCTAAATAGAAATTGCTTAAATTTTGTTTTATCATAGAATACTTCTGTTTCTTCTTCAATTGTGATTGATAGCTTTGCTGGGTATTGTAGTCTGATCTGACATCTGTGGTGTGTCAGAGTTTGTAGAACATCCATCCAGGTCTTTCTGGCCTTCAGAGTCTCCATTGAGAAGTTAAGTGTTATTCTAATGGATCCACATTTATAGTGACTTGATCTTTTTTCCTTCCAGCTTTTCATATCTTTTCTTTTTAATTATTGTATGTCATGGGGAGTGTTGTTTTGTTTTCTGGCCCAATCTTTTTGGTGTTCTGAATGCTTCCTGTACCTTGACAGGCATTTTTTTCTTTAGAGTAGGAAATTTTCCTTCTCTGATTTTATTTAAAGTATTTTCTGTGCCATTAACTCTGGGTTTCTTCTCCTTACTCTATCCTTATTATTCCTATGTTTGGTCTTTTCACAGTGCCCCATATTTTCTGGATGTCTTTTTTTCATTTTTAAAAATTATTATTATTATTATTATTATTATTATTAATTACAGTTTATTCACTTTGTATCCCAACTGTAGCTCCCTCCTTCCTCCCCTCCTAATCCCACCCTCCCTCCCTCTTCTCCACACATGCCTCTCCCCACGTCCACTGATAGGGGAGGTCTTCCTACCCTTCCTTCTGATACTAGTCTATCAGGTCTCATCAGGAGTGGCTGCATTGTCTTCCTCTGTGGCCTGGTGAGGCTGCTCCCCGCTGAGGGGGAGGTGATCAAAGAGCAGGCCAATCAGATTATGTCAGAGGCAGTCTCAGTTGCCATTACTATGGAACCCACTTGGACACTGAACTGCCATGGGCTACATCTGTGCAAGGGTTCTAGGTTATCTCCATGAATGGTCCTTGGTTGGAGTATCAATCTCAGAAAAGACCCCTGTGCCCAGATTTTTTGGTTCTGTTGCTCTTCTTGTGGAGCTCCTGTCCTCCACAGGTCTTACTATCTCCCACTTCTTCCATAAGATTCCCTGCACTCTGCACAAAATTTGGCTATAAGTCTTAGTATCTGCTTTGATACCCCTCAGGGTAGAGTCTTTCAGAGGCCCTCTGTGATAGGCTCCTGTCCTGTTCCCTGTTTTCTCCCTCTTCTGATGTCCATCCTCTTTGCCTTTCTGAATGAGGATTGAGCATCTTACCCAGAGTCCTTCTTCTTCATTAGTTTCTTTAGGTGTACTTATTTTAGTATGCTTAGCCTATATTATATGTTTAATATCCACTTATGAGTGAGTATATAACCTGTGTGTCTTTCTGCTTCTGGGATACCTCCCTCAGGATGATCTTCTGGATGTCTTATGCTTGACTTTTTTTTTTTTTTTTAGATTTAACATTTTCTTTGACTGAGCTATATATTTCTTCTGACTTATATCCCAAGACCTGAAGTTCTTTCTTCCATGCCTTTTAATCTGTTGGCGAGGCTGACTCTGAGGTTTTGGTTTGATATTCTAAATTTTTCATTTCCAGTTTTATATCAGTTTTTTAGTGATAATTTTTTTTTGTTAAATTACACTTTTATGTCTTGAAATGATTTTATTATTTCATTCAACAGTTTGTGTTTTCATTGAGCATTTACTCATGTCTTTCTCATGATTCTTGAGCATATTCATAACTGCTGTTTTGAGGTCCTTGTGTTGTATTTCAGCTAAATTTCTCTCTGGACCTATTGCAACATGTTCGCTGGTTTCCAGGGGATATTATCTTGGTTGCTAATGCTTGTGTTTTCATGCTGGGGTCTGGACATCTGGAGTTGGGATGTTTGAGGTGTCTCTTGGTGTAGATATCTGGTCTCATCTCTTTTGATGAGTATTCTGTTTGGTTGCTGTTGTCCAGTCTGGAATCTAGGCTGGTGTGATGGCTGTGGGGTCCCTGGGGTGTTTCTGCAGGTTACCAGGTGTCTTGGTGACTTTTCTGTTTCCTTGTCAAAACAACATGACCAAAATAACTTATAAAAGAAATTGTTTAATGACGGCTTACAGGTCCATGGATTTTCAGAGGGTGAGTCAACGCCCGTCATTTCAGAGCATGGCAGCAGGCAGGCAGGCATGGCACTGGAGCAGTAGCCAAGAGTATATATTCCTATCCTCATGCAAGAGACACACCAACAGAAGTAACTGGGCTTTTAAATGGCATGGGCTTTTGAAACCTCAAAGCCCACCCCATTGACACATTTTCTCCAACAAGGCCACACCTCTTAATTCTTCCCAAATAGCCCCTCCAACTGAGGACCAAGTATTCAAACAGATGAGCTCATGGGGATAGGCTTTTTCTTATTCAAACCTCCACAGAGGGTGACCAACAGATTGGAGACAGGCTAGGAGGCAAGCAGGGAAGAGGGGCATCAGCAAAGAGCTAGCTAGAGGGACACTGAGTCTGTACCGGGAGGTGGAGGTAGGTGAAAAGAGAGGCTCCTTCAGGCAGGCTGTAGCAGGACTAAATCTGGAGAAAACTGAATGTAAGACAGGAAAGAAAGTCTCAGCCCAGTGTGGCTGTTGTGGTCCCAAGGAGAAAGTATTTCTTCAGATCTTCAGGTGAGTCAAGGGAATGCAGATGGGCTAGAAGGGAAGGCTGAGAGACACAGCTAGGCTTCTGGTTTTTTAAACGGTCTCCAGTACCAGTCTTAATACAACTTACAAGTAATTTAAAGGGTCTTCTCTTGCTTGTCCTTCCAAACTTTTCTAAGTTTCACCCATTATTATACGTTTTGTTCTCTTCTGAGATTACTAGGCTGATCTGGAACTTTGTATCCCTTTTCCATAAGCCTTTCACAGAATCCATCAGTAATCTAGAGTTCTTTCAAATTGTTCGAACATCTGAATCAGGTTTGACTCTGGTTCTGACATTTACTTCATCTCTCCATTACTGTGCGAAAAGACAACATGTGCCCCTGATAAACAAATCATGACTAGTATTTTCATTTGTTTCACATATCTGATTTTCCCCCCTTATTTTAAAATTTGACATATTCACCATAATTTTTTTTATTTTAATGTTTAAAACTATTACATTGAACATTTATCTTGAGTACTGGGCTTCTCTCAAATTTTGTACTTGATGTAGGTAAGTGTCTGTCCTGCTAAAGATAGGAATCACAGAAAGCTAGGCACTGGAGAGCTAGTTTAGCAGTTATGAGTGTGTATTGCTCTTGCAGAGGATCTGGGATCAGTTTCCAGCACTCACAGCAGGATTTTAACAGGCACCTGTAACTCCAGCTCCAGGGGATCTGATGACTCTTTTTATCTTTTTATTATTCTTTTGCCTCGATGTACACACACACACACACACACACACACACACACACACACACACATTAAAATAAATCTTTTAAAAATACATTTTAATAAATTATATTTAAACACATATTTGCCATGAATGTTGGGCAATTTTGGCATGAAAACCATTCTAATTTTTTTTTTTTTTTTAGATGAAGATCAGTAAAACCCATACTTTACCAGAGTCAGCATGGGGAAAATGCATGTCTGGCAGATTCTTCACAGAGTTTATGAGACTACATTCCCAACCTCAGCACATTTATTACACAGTGTAAAAGTAAAGGGTCTCTCAAAATCTCCATGTGGAGAATCATCTAGGAGCAGCTGACATGTCTTTAGAGATTATGTGTTAGCTGCCCTAACTGGGCACTGACTGGGTCCTCCCCCTGGGGAAGGGCACAATCACTCCCCACCAAGGTCTGGCCCTGAGAATAAGCTCAGGTAACACCTTCCTAAATCTGCTGAGAACACAGGACAAAGAGCTAAGGCCCAGGGTGGCCCTTGCTGTGTCCTGGCTTTGACAGCATGGTGTGACCTCCCTACTGATGCCTCACCATGCCGAGGCCTGGGGAGGCCTGTGTGACCATGCACCAAGAGATAATGCTTTGAACAGAACATGTGCAGCTGTTTGTCTGTTTTACATTAGCACTGGGAATCTCACTATGATCACCTCCCAGAATTCTTTGCATTAGAAAAGACTCAAAGAATAGGAGAAATAGTAACAATAACTTTTTATTCATTAATACCTGTGAGAAAGCTGTAAAGATAAAATTGAAAACTGAACTACTTCCTTGGAGACTTGGGAAACCAATCCCAAGACAGAAAACCTGGGAGTCTCTGTGCTTTGATTTGGATTTCACAAACCATTGTGGTTCCAGGCATGAATCTCAGGGCTAGGCATAAAAGAGCTTCTCCTACCTCCTTGGTCATGGTCATGGTCAGGTGACTCTTAAAATGTAGGGCTAAGGGAGCAGGAGATTTTAGGGAGTACAGTTAATTCATTCTCCGTCCTTAAGTGGCATAAGCGACTGTTAAAGGTTTGAAGTTACAAGGACACACTTTATAGAAACCAGTGAATACTTGCCACACCCCGGGGCTGAGCTTTGGTGACTGAATCCACTAGAGACTCGGTGGTTGATCAATAGGCACAGAGCTTAAATTTTGCTTTAAAGTAGAGAGAGCTATTGCTGAGACAGTTTGTTTATTACATAGTTAATCACTCAGAATTTCTTTTCAGAAATATTTAGGTTGCACAAAGAAGACCATGATACACAATATTCATATAGCCCGTAGTCCATGTTGAGACCTTTTAACAAATATCGTTGCTGTGGCACGTTCTTTACCTTAGTGCCCTACCCACTGATTTTATTTTTCACATTAATGTTACACACAGGAAATGTTTGTTCAGCACACTGAAATAAGCAATGAACTATAGAGGATTTAAATACATTTTATTATACTAACTTGTACGCTTGTGCTCAGACCATTCAGCTTGATAGCAAGTGCTTTTAGCTGCTGAACCGTCTCATCAGCCTTATGGCTGGGTTTTAAACTTTTTACTGACCTCCTGCTAGCTTAAGGAATTGTAAAAAAATGTGCATCCGCAGGAAAAAGCTCTACCCGTAAACACATAAGGAGCTTCTACCTCTGGTAATGAAGGAGGTGAGGTGCTGGCTCACAGTCAAGTTTGGGCCATGCAAGTTGGCGGAATGAAAGCCCCTTTTGCTTTCATAAGTGTTTCATAAGTGCTTTCATAAGAGGAGTCATAAGTGTTTAGCTAGGTCCTGAAAGGGACACAGATATCTCTCGTTGGCGTAGCTGCTGTAGCCCATTCACCAAATACCTGATTTGAGAACTTCGGGTGACCAAAGCAGAAAGAATTTTTCAATTGCATCATGCCATGTAAAATAAGAGTCAGTTTAGGAAAACTTCATGTGTTTGTTAAAAGTAAGATTCCCTTTCTTGATTTTCAGATTTAAAGAGCTCTAGGTAAGTTTCTGACAGTTTGGATCATATCAATTTAGCCTCTTGTTTGGTACTATTCATAGGCAGAGCCATCTACTGGGAAGACTGAGGTGACTAGGGCCTGTGACCTCATGGGGACAGCAAGATGCCACCTCCCTCTATTTCCACATTTTTTTCAAGTCCTAGCTATCAACTGAATTCTTTGGCAGGTGCTCAAATTATGAACACTCTGCCTCACCTCAGACCCAGAAGCAATGGGGCCAGTCACTAAAAGACCAAAGCTCCTGAACCATGGGTTAAATGGATGCTTTCTCTTCATGGCTTGTTTGTCTTAGGATTTTTCTGACAGCAATGGAAACCGACAGTTCACTGAACATGAACTAACAACACACCACTTTCCTTTTGTCTGTCTCTCTTTCTTCCCTTAGCCACATGTGAGCTTTTAAAAAGATGCAAGGTCTGAGTAGGTCTTAAGATAGGATGTGGCTCACTGGATAGATTCTAACGGGATTGTGTCTGCAGCAGTTTATATTGTCATATTGAGCCTGTGGAGAAATCCTGAAGGTTTTTAGAGCAAAAAGCGCTAGAAAATGCTTGTTATCTTTTGCAGCATTGCTGTTGGCTCTTTATTGGGCTCTGGTAGATTTTGAATGTGGGGATGTGAGATGACCATATGACCCAAGCCATCCACTATGGATGCTTTCTGTGATTTGTATTTGTTATGGCGAGCAAGCCAAGAGGCAGGAGTGTAGTACACCTAATAGGCCTTATGGAACATTCTCTGTGACTAGCGACCTGCAGCACTGGAAAATTAAAATTCAGGTTTCAGTTAAAGATGAGTTTTCATGGTATACTGGCATCTTTCTTGCAGGAAGAAGTGGTCAGTATGAGGGGTTGGCCTCCAAGTCTGTAGAACTTCGATTCATATCTAATACTATCTGTCTGGTTTCCTTTCTATTGCTTTGATAAACTGCCTTGACACAACGTAACTCAAGGGAAGAAGGGTCATTTTAGCTTACAGTTTAAGATTATAGTCCCTCATTGCAGAGATAAATAACCACAGCAGAAGGCTCAAACAGCTAGTCATATCATTTTGTCAATCAAGAGCAGAAAGAAAAGAATTTGTGTGTGCTTAGTGTTCAGACAGCTTTTCCTGTTCTTATACAGTTTAGGGTCCTTAAACCACAGAATGGAACCTCCCTCTTCCATGCTGGGTCTCCTCACATCAATCAAGGCAATCAAGACACCCTCACCCCTAGATGTGCCCATAGGCCAACCTGACAATGTTTCACGGAAATTCTCTTCCAGATAATTCTAGGCTTTATCAAGAAAGATGGCCTACAGCTAGGAACATAATCTTCATTGATTCCAGCAGGAATTTGACTTTTGTGCAAAGACTAGAAAACCATTGAAATTATTATCACTTACGTGTGTGAAGTACATGAATGCTTAGTTGCCACACACCTACTATCCACTGAGATCTACAGCCTGAGGGGCTCCTAGTAATTCTACTAGGCTCTACCTGTCACAACTTTAGTGGTAAAAATACATTCTTGTACAGTTGGGGTGAAACTATTGACTTTTTCTTCAAAGATAAGTTCAACAAATATTTACTAAACCATGTTTTAGACTTAGTCAGCCACTGTTCTAGGTAGTAGAGCTAAAATAGCACCAAAACACATTATCTGTCCCAAGATTTGGAGGAATATATCTCTCCCATAGTCTTGGCAGACCACACCTGAGACAAACCCTGCCAGTTGCCATGTGGCATGGGTGGGGCCTAGCACTCATGAGATCACTCCTGAGACAACTCTAGACATTCAAAGACCCTGGGTGCCACAAAGATGAACAAGTAAGTGGGAGAGAGATGAAAGAGAAAGAAAAGCAGAAGGATGTGGGCACAATGAGGAAGGGCAGCACTGGAGACTCAAGGGTAGTGAGAAACAGCCTGATCTGAGTATCTGGTGATGCTACCTAAGGCCATACTGAGGTCCTGGCCTTTGCTGCCCCCAAGGGCCATGTTGGGGTCCATGGCTCTGCAGCAGTGGCAACCTGTTACCACCAAAGGTCAGGCTGACATCCCTGTTCCAGGCTATCGCCTGGGGCCATATTGATGTCTGAGGGTTGTGCAGAACTGGCTCCACCCCTTGCCTAGGCATTGTGGGAGAACTGGCTCTAAAGGCATGAGAGCAGGATAGCAGGCCCTCACCTTACCCAGGAAGCACAGTAGAGCCAGCCCTGATTTCAGAAGTTGTGGGTGAGCTGGCCCTAAGGGTATGAGCATGGGAGAGCTGGCTCTGCCTCTTATCTGTCTTGTGGTAGCGTGGATGAGGGAGAGATGCCATTCCCTCCTCACAGCCTTGCTCCTTGTCACCTGTGGCAAGAAGGAGAGCTGGTCCTGGGGTCATGAAAGCAGGAGAGCTCTCCCTACCTCTCACCTGCTGTAGTGTTAGAGAGAGTAGGCCTTGCTGGCATAGGTGTAGGTGAGCTGACCCAAGGGCGTAAGAATGGGGTAGCTGGCTCTGCCCCTTCCTGACTGCGGCATTGAATGAGCTAGCCAGGGCAGTGCTGAGCTCACCTAGGTGGTGTGGGCACCGGAGAGCTGGTGGGATGACCATCCAGGCCGGATCTAGGGCTTTGAGTTGTCCTACCCCAACATATAGCCCAACTGTGAACTGCTAGAGCGGGTGAAGGAACTATTCTTACAGATTCAAAGCTTCAGAATCTCCATGACACAGGGCAGCAACAGGATATCCAAGAGGAGGCCCAGCTAGGACCCAGTATTGATAGTGTAGCAGAAGCCAGAGGCCTGGAACCAGACCAATGACTCATTGCAATGAACATTTGCAGGCAAAGAAGTGTAGACAAAAGGTTACACTGTGACACACTATAGCTTCCACAACAAGTTTTTTTTTTTTTCTTTTGGTGGAGTAGGGAATTGGGGGTTGCAAGGGCAAAGGATAGGTATGAGGGGAGAGGGAAAATAGGTGAGATTGGGGCACATGATGTGAAATTCACAAAGAATCAATAAAAAGTTTTAAAAAATGACACACACACAAAAAGAAAGAAAAGTGTGTGGCTTTTGTTACAGAGTCATCTCTTACTGCCACTATCAACGACAGTCTTCGCTTTCACACATCAGAGTCTGTCCATGGGAAAAGGTAAGATACATAAATAAAACATTAGAAAAGCCTCAGCAAACTAATCATGAAGACCTACAATGAAACGAATAACCACTATTCACTCTCATATCTATGTTTGCTCTGGTCAACCAAACCAAGAAAGAGAAATCAGAGAGAGCAATAAGAGTGAAGTCAAGATGGTGAAAGGGAAGGGGACAGAGGACACAGAAGAGGGAGAAGTGATTGATCCCTCACAAACGTGCCTGATCAAACGCAGCAATAATGCCTCGTGTTTGGGTCATAAAGTAAAGTGTAGTGTATTGGGACAGATAATGGCCCTGGAAAAAAAGCCTGAGTGTCCTTTGGTCTGTTCTTTCCCACCTCTGCCTCTGCAGGGAAGGGAGAAGCACGTCCTTCCCAGAGGGTCTCCTGGGATGCAACTCCTGGTGATTACAGAGTGCATGGATTACACTCTGGACTCTGCTCTGTGACCTGTAGTGGTCCAGGCATTAAAGAGACTACAATAAAATGAAGTAATTTTTTTTTTTGGTCCCAGCTCTTCATCTCAGCCTTTTTCTTTTCTTTTCTTTTCTGTTTTTGGAGGTGGGGGCCGGGGAAAGGTATGGTCTTGTTATATAGCTTAGGCTGGCCTTGAACTCACAATCCTCTCACCCTAACCTCTGAGTGTTGGAATTCATAAGTATGCCCCACAGAAATGTCTTTTTGTTTGTTTGTTTTGTTTTGTTTTTCATTTTTTGAGGATCTATCAGTTGCAGAAGGAAGAGTCTTAACAAAATGCTCAGTGATGTTCTCTTACCAATCCTTCTTGCCTGTAACTTCTGCCAACTCCATATTTCTTCTGTTCATGCTGACCTGGCAGAAAGTCACAAGCAACAGAATGAGAAAGTTTGGTGCTTCTTGTAGCTGGAAAACTGACCTCTCAGGCCACTGTCCTCTGCTAAGTACATTAATATCACTTTCAGGGCTTTGCCACTGTGATGGAAGTTGGGAAAATATTTTATGGGGATTACTGTATCAACTGGGTCCAATCGGGCCTGGGTTCTTTTTTGATAAGGTAAATTCAGAGATGTCCGTGTAACAGCTTTCAGACAGTAATAAGCCATGTATCTGAATAAAATGTTAACATTGCTGGCATGCAGAGATTATAGCAATGTAAATTTTATCTTGAGAAACAGTCCCAATAGTGCAGCTTTTAAAACACTGAGTTCTGCTTGCAATTATTGCCAAAGACTTGAGAATTCAGTTTCTTTCCCTGGAGTAGTTTAACTATCAGAATGGTTGCCTCCTTTATCTGCCCATCCCAAATTACACAGTTGCTTTAATCCTTTCAAAATTAGTGGATTTCCACCATGGGATTTAGCCGGAGGATATTTTCCAGCTCTGCTGATACCAACACTTAAAGTGATTATGTATAATCTATTTTCATTCCACTATTTCATCTTAGAAAATACTGTTTTCCCAATTTCTTTCTGTTCAGTAGAAAAGAGATCAGGACTGGGTGAGCCATCAACCCAGCAGTTGGCTCTGTGCCATTTGCTGAGGGGAAATAGCTTTCAGAGTTGCTGTTGAAGTCTTTCTTTTTTTTTCTTTTATTCCTTCCAAAATCCTACTACACCATTGCCAGAGTTAGTCACAAGTCAGAGAAGGGCATGGGTTAGGCCATTATAAGAAGTTTGGAATAACTCAGGTACATTTGTACTGATATGTCTTCTCTGAACACCTCTGTTCATTGTGATAGGCAAGAGAAGACATTTTGCAGTGACATTTTGTTCTCCTAAATTGTTTCAATGGCCTCACGTGACGGAACTTGGCTCACTCAGATTGTATGGCTAAAGGTTAAGCCCTATTCAAAGAAGGAAGTACTGTACAACAGAGTCCACTTAACCTTAGTGATTCTGGGCCATTTATTTAGGTTCCAACTTCCTTCACCTCAGATTCCTGGTTTTATGTTAAGCAGGGGCTAACAAATGTACATTTTGTCGGGTATACAGTAATCTAGATATGATCCTGAGTGCTATTTCTAAGAAAAAGTTGTATTTCTGTATGCTGTGACAGAATTTCTGAGACTGGGTAATTTATAATATACTCAAGGTTCTGGACATGGTGAAGTTCAAAACCAAGGTAGCTGCCTTTGGCAAGTCTCTCTCTCTGTGTGAATGTGTGTGTGTGTGTGTGTGTGTGTGTGTCTGTTTCTGTGTATGTGGAAGGCCAATCTGATATGTGTGCACCTATATGGGGGCTGTACCTGTTATTATATAGGTGGAGACCAGGAGAGGATGGTGACTCTGTCACTCTGCCTTGTTTCCTTGAGACAGGGCCTCTCACTAAACTTGGGATCTATGCTTTAGCTTGACATGCTGGCCAGCAAAGCATAGCAATTCTTTTGTCTTTGTCCTCCACAGTGCTGGGGTTTCAAGCATGTGCAGCCATAACTGGTTTTTGACATGGTGTTGGGGATCAAATCCAGGTCCTCATCCTGCCGGATCACACATGACAGATGGCAGAGGGGCAAGCATGCAAGAGGTCATCCCCCTCCTGGAATCATTTTTTAATGGATTTAGTTCATTCACAAGGCTGGAGCACTTGTGACCTGTATATCTTCCAGGACGTTCCACATCCCTGGGGATTACATTTCAACATGAGTTTGGGAGATAACAAGGACAGACAAGCCATAACAAAATTCTCAATATGCACACATATTTAGAGATTATTTGTAAAAAAAAAAAAAAATCTTGAGTATTCATAGGTGTGTGGGTTTATTTCTGGGTCTTCTATGCGGTTCCATTGATCCTCCTTTCTGTTTCTATGCCAATACCATGCAGTTTTTATTACTGTTGCCCTGTAGTACAGCTTGAGATCGGGAATGGAGATACCTCCAGATGATCTGTTGTTGTACAGGATCGTTTTGGAGATTCTGGGTTTTTTGTTTCTCCAGATGAAGCTGAGAATCTTTTTTTCAAGGTCTGTAAAGAATTGAGTTGGTATTTTGATGGGAATTGCATTGAATCTGTAGATTGCTTTTGGCAGGATGGCCATTTTCACAATGTTAATCCTACCAATCCATGAGCACGGGAGATCTTTCCATCTTCTGAGATCTTCTTCAATTTCTTTCTTCAAAGACTTGAAGTTTTTCTCAAACAGGTCTTTCACTTGCTTGGTTAGAGTCACACCAAGGTACTTTATGTTATTAGTGGCTATTGTGAAGGGTGTTGTTTCCCTAATTTCTTTCTCAGCCTTTTTGTCTTTGGTATACAGGAGGGCTTCTGATTTTTTGAGTTGATTTTGTATCCTGCCACTTTGCTGAAGGTGTTTATCAGCTGAAGAAGTTCTCTGGTTGAATCTTTGGGGTCTCTCATGTATACTATCATATCATCTGCAAAGAAGCCAAATCCGTTCAATGGAAAAAAGACAGCATCTTCAACAAATGGTGCTGGACCAACTGGATGTCTACATGCAGAAAAATGAAAATAGATCCATATTTATCACCCTGCACAAAACTAAAGTCCAAGTGGATCAAGGACCTCAACATAAAACCAGATACTCTAAATCAGTTGGAAAAAAAAGTGGGGAACAGCCTAGAACTCATTGGCACAGGAGACAACTTCCTGAACAGAACACCAGCAGCACAGGCTCTAAGAGCAACAATCAATAAATGGGACCTCATGAAACTGAAAAGCTTCTGTAAAGCAAAAGACACTGTCATCAAAACAAATAGACAGCCTACAGATTGGGAAAGAATCTTCACCAACCCTTTATCTGACAGAGGGCTAATATCCAGTATATATAAAGAACTAAAGAAGCAGAAAAGCAACAAACCAAGTAATCCAATTAAAAAATGGGGAACAGAGCTAAATAGAGAATTCTCGAAAAAGGAACATCGAATGGCAGAGAAACACTTAAAGAAATGCTCAACCTCATTAGCCATTAGGGAAATGCAAATCAAAATGACCCTGAGATTTCACCTTACACCCATCAGAATGGCCAAGATGAAAAACTCAAGTGATAGCACATGCTGGAGAGGTTGTGGAGAAAAGGGAACCCTCCTCCATTGCTGGTGGGAATGTAAACTGGTTCAACCACTTTGGAAGTCAATCTGGCACTTTCTCAGACAACTAGGAGTAGTGCTACCTCAAGACCCAGCTATACCACTCCTAGGTATATACCCAAAATTTGCTCAAGTACACAACAAGGACATTTGTTCAACCATGTTCATAGCAGCTTTATTTGTAATAGCCAGAACTTGGAAACAACCCAGATGTCCATCAACGGAGGAATGGATACAGAAATTGTGGTATTTTTACACAATGGAATACTACTCAGCAATCAAAAAGGAGGAAATCATGAAATTTGCAGGCAAATGGTGGGATCTAGAAAAGATCGTTCTGAGTGAAGTATCCCAGAAGGAGAAAGACAAACTTGGTATATACTCGCTTATATAGACCTACAAGATATGATAAACATAATGAAATCTACACACCTAAAGAAGATAATCAAGAATGTGGACACAGGCGAAGGTGATTAATCCTCATTTAGAAAGACAAATGGGATGTGCATTGAACTTATGACAGGAGTCTACCACAAAAGGCATCTGAAAGACTCTACCTAGCAGTGTTTCAAAGCAGACACTAAGACTCATAACCAAACCCTCGGCAGAGTGCAGGGAATCATATGAAAGAAGGGAAGTTAGTATGATATGGAAAGGATAGGAGCTCTACAAGGACCAAATATATCCGGGCACAGGGTCTTTTCTGAGACTGACACTCAACCAAGGACCATCTATGGATATAACCTAGAACTTCTGCTCGGATGTGGCCCGTGGTAGCTAAGTAACCAAGTAGTTTTCCAAAGTAAGGGGAACACGGACTATTTCTAACAGGATCTCAAGGGCAGGCTGTTTGACCCCCCCCCCCCCCAGGGGAGGAGCAGTCTGTTAGGCCACAGAGGAGGACTTTGCAGCCAGCCCTGAAGATACCTGATAAAACAGAGTCAAATGAAAGGGGAGGAGGTCCTCCCCTATCAGTGGACTTGGAAAGGGGCAGGGAGGAGACCAGGGAGGGAGTGCGTGGTTGGGGAGGGAATGAGGGAGCGGGATACAGCTGGGACACAGAGTTAACAAAATGTAACTAAAAAGAAAAATAAAATTAAAAAAAAAATCAGTGTTAGTCACTTTAGTCTTTGCAATGTGACAATTTGAGCACCAAACATGATGTATCTTTATTCATCCTCATCAGGAGGCAGAGACACCTCAGTCCTTCCTGTGAAGGACCATCTACTAGGGCAGCAAGTAAGAGAACCCATTGGTTCTTGATCACTGATCACTAATGTTTGTATTTTCTGCTTGTCAAGAAATGAAGGGGAAACATAGACATACTGAAAAGAGAAACAAAATGTGCTCCATTTAGTTGGGCAAAAACAACGGCTAAGGTAAAATAATTGTAGGGAAACCGTAAGATAAGTGATTCTGTTAGATCATAAACCAGGGATTATTCACCTCCTGTCTGTGCCCACAGTGAAGGGACGCTGTTGAAACCATTAAGAGCTGAGAAAGGCAAAGCTTTAGAAATGGAGCAAAATGGACATGTTCTTTTTTAGATATATAATGACTTTATTGTGGCTCAGACATTGCAAATTTAACATCGTTGAGTGGTTGGTTTGTTGTATTCCTTTAAGTAGTGTTAAGTATTTTCTGGCAGGTACTGAAGTTTTTCTTGAATTAATTTGATCCTTTTGACAATCATGTTTTTTGATTCTTGCTAAAGCTCTGTTTTAAAAGATCATCAAGAAATGAAAAAGATGATGAAATTATCAGAAGGGAGGCTAAACAGCTATTATAAATCTTTCATGTTTATTGAAATAAATAAAATCCTAAACACAGTAGAAGGAAATGAAAAAAAGACTCAATGGCTTTTAAATAATAAAAATACAATAGCTGAAATGAAAGCCGCAGAGCGAGCTTCAGAGAAGATCATACTCTGAAAATGGAGACGCCAGAAAACTTGAAGTTACAGGGCCACAGACAGCCTAGCATGAGAAAGAAAACACGCTCAAAAAATGAGCAGTGCATCGATAAGCTGTGGAACAACATTAAATAGTCAAGCATGTGTGTAACTGAGATCCCAGGACAGAGTTGGAACAAAAAGTTTATTACGGGAAACATTAGCCCCAAAATTGTCGAATTAAAAAAAAATACTTATACCCACAGATGTGAGAGGCTCAGTGAATTCCAAACATAAAAAACATTTGAAGACATTTGAAGAAGAGGAAGAGGAAGAAGCAGCAACAGCAGCAGCAAACCATATCATAATTTAACTGCTAAGAACTGGTGATGATGCAGGAACATCTCTGACAGAACCCAGGCTTCTTTCCAGTTCAGTGTGCAAACCGTTTGGGGGCAGTCACTTTACCCTAACAGCAAACAGAAAGGAAAGATGATAAGAGCCAGAGGACCAGGGCACCTTAAACGAGCTAGTGTCTTCTATATGTATCAAGAAAGCTGCACCCATGGTGTCTCAACAATATGGTCACCTAAACAAGACCTGAAATGTGGCGCCACCAGCTGACAAGCCACCACGGATGGGAGAAATCTCACAAAGTCCCAGTCTTAGAGCTCTAGGCAATTAATGGCTGCTAAGAATTCGAGACTCAGTCTTCTTTAGGGATAAGCCCACTGATCTAATGCCGAGTGTTAGTCCTAAATGATGCATCACATGAATAACACCAGATGTACTCAGTAAGGCATGTATGCACACACACACACACACACACACACACAGAATTAATTTGAGATTAAGTGGGAGGATATGGTTGTAGCTGAAGAGTAAAGAGGGAGGAGAAATTACATAAATACAGTATCTATTTATGAAATTCTAAAAAAAAAAAATTAAACCTTTTCAGGGAAAAAGATGGCAAAGCCAAAAATGAAAGAAACAAAAAACTCAGTGGCTCTTAGATCTACCAAGGAAGTAAGGTCAAGGGCAAAACAAATTAGAGACAGGTAGATAGAGAGTTGCAATTCACAGAGTAGAAACGTAGCAGCAGAAACCTCTCCAGGACCCAGCCCCAGGGAGGGAACCTGAACTGTATGTGGACAAATGGCTGGAGGCTCAATGTAGCCTGAGAGTTGAACGACTTCAGGGACCATCAGCCCTAAATCCAGGCACTCCTAAAGACTGAGCCACAGATTTACCCTTGTGAGTTTTATCTTTGGGAAACTTACGTGGTTTTCATAGTGAATATTAAAAAAAAAAATCTCTGTATCCTTCTGGCAAAGATAAATTAGCCAAAGGATTCTGTTCTTACTAAAAACTTCTGCCCTTGGGAGAAACTGTTTGGGTAGAGTCCAACCTACCAGGGTTTTATCAGAGACTAAGTCATCTACAGCAGGGGAAATACTGGCTTCTGCCTGTGTTAGCCACACTCTCCCACCTGAGTGGAAAAATGCCTGAATAGCCCTTGTGGGACAGATACAATTAGGGCACTGAGAAGCTGTGAGATATAGGACTCTTCCTCTCTCCTCATAGCGTGTCAGTGCAGTGTCAATGTGATGGAGGCACTCTTGCCTGAGCTTCTTTTGCCTGGCGTAGAATATCTCTGGCTTGCAAAAACCAGTGGACAAAGCACGCAAAGAGTAAAAAAGGCAGTCTGAAGAGACAGAGTGAGAACCAAAAGTTGGATATGCAAGGACGCTGGGGTTATCAGACTGGGAATTTAAAAACAGTTGTGAGTTCTGATGGCAAAAATAAGCAACATGGAAGAGTAGACGGTTGGTGGAAAGCATGGAAATTCTAAGGGGAAAAATGCTAGAAATAATAGAAAAAAAATGCTGTGGCAGAAATGAAGAATGCCTTTGGTGGGCACATTAGCATACTGAGGAGAGCTGAGGAGAGGATGCCTGGGCTTTGGGAAATAAATACTAGAAGCTTCCAGAACATAAGAATCCTTAAAACTTGGGACAGGATGCAGCAGCATGTGCTTAACCAGAGTAAGAGAAGAGAGAGCAAAGAAATAGGAGGAAACAGTTGAGGCAGTGATGATTGCCACTGTCCTCAGGTTAATGTCACGTGCTAAACCACAGAAGCTCAGAGGATGACAAGCATAATAAATACAAATGAATAAAGAAGAGAAGAAAGTAAATAAATTATGCCTAGGTATACCATATTCAAACTTCAGATGATAAAAGATGTTATCGCTCAAAAGAAACAAGTGGATATAAAAAAAAATACCAGAGCAACAAAGAAGCAAAAAATAAAAATTGCATCTGACTTCCCAGAAACCTTGCGAGCAAGAAGAGAGTAAAGTGTTTTGAAATATTAAAGTCTTTAAGAGAAAACGTACACTTCACAATAATTGTGAGACTTTTAATCTCTTGAAATAGTATTCTTCTAAACTACCCTAATTAGGCCACTATAACAAATTGCCAGAGACTAGTTGGTGAACACAAATGAGGGAAGTCTACTGTTCACGGTTCTTGATATAGAAAGAGCAGGAGCTGCGGTCTGCATTGCTGAGGAGGGCTTTCTTCCATTTTGTTGATCACCATATCCTTGTTTGGTAGAAACAGGGCTAGTTAGCTCTCTGGACTCTTCCATGAGTCAAATTCATGAGGTCTCCACCTTTAGTACCCAATTACTTGCTGAAGTCACCACTTCTGAATACGACCATATTGGGACTAAGATTTCAACAAATAACCTGGAACAATGAAGTATCAACAAACATTCTGACCACAACCAAAAATGAAGGGAAAAATAAAGACTACCTCAGACAAATAGAAGTTTGGGGAAAACTCTTTTGCCAGAGATTTTTTTTTTTTTATGAAAAGTATTTTTTAAAAGGCTTCAGAGAAAGAGAAGGTGTTACAGCTCAGAGTTTGGATCAATGTAAAGCAAGAAAGAACATTCTAGAATGAATATGTGAAGATAAAAAGCATCCAGAATAAAAATGCATATTGTACACAGAGAAATAAAAATGGCCACCAGGATAGATTGACCTCAGTTGAGTGACCTATTTAAAATGTGTGTGTATACAGAAGTCACAGTGGGAGAGCTGTCACTCTAAAGCTGAACATAATGCAAATATCATTAAAATGTGATGACAAAACTGTTTTAGACAACCAAAGTAATAAACTTCAGTACTGTCGGTTCTGCACTGGAGAACAGTGCTGGAGTTCTTCACCCAAAGTGAAATGGCTTCTGTTGAGATTTGAAACCACCTATGAACACACTCACAGGCCATAATGAAGTGAGGTGAAAATGGTAACGGTGTGATTAAATAAATAAATAAATAAATAAATGTACTTTCAAATTTTTTACCTTGAAAATAAAATTGCGTTTTTTAAACAAACCGTAACCGTTTTCTGCATGATTACAAAATAAATAGTAATAAAATAGTTAATACTACTAGCATTAAAGAGGGAAATGGAAGAAAATTGTTATATGCTTTATTGCTTTTGGATTTTAAAAATTATGTGTGTATAAATGGGAGGATATGTGTGCACATGAGTGCAGGTACACATGGAGGCCAGAAGAGGGCCTCAGATCTTTCTGAGCTGGAGTTATAAGTAGTTGTGAATTGCCCTGTGTGGCTTCTTGGAACCTGAACTTCAGTCTTGTGCTTGAGCAATAGACAGTTTTATAACCACTGAGCCATTCCAGCCCTGCTTGTTTCTTTCATCATGTATAAATTTTTATGATAGTAAACCAGAGTAGATTGTGATAAATTGTAGTAATATATGTTCAGCCTCAAGGCAACATTTTAAGAAGAAATTTTATAAAGAAATCTTACCAATAAATCAGAAATAGGAATAAAATAGAATAGTAAAAATAATCAAATTACTACAAAAGGTGGGAAAGATGATGGTGAAAGAAAAAAGAAATGTGATAAATAGAAGTACTGCAGATATAAACCCAACCATACAGTGTTTGGTTTCAACACTTAAATGGTTCTAAAATACAAAATAATAACAAACTGTATAACAGCTTACAAGAAATACACTTTCAAAATAAAGAAAGATGTGGGTTGAAACTAAAATAAAAATGCATACCATATATACAGTAACACCAACAAAAGACATGGTATATGTGAACACTAACCGCTGGAGTGGCTATATTAATGTAAGACATCCAGGATTGAAAATAGGAACATTTCCTTGACTACCTAAAGATAAATGGTTTGAAATATGAAAAAAAAATCATCTGGGTATGTACTCAATTACAGATTCTCAAACAAAACAAAACAACAAGAAAAAGGAAATTCTCCCTGGAAGCCAAATAGACAGGAACCTCAGAATCCAATTTATGCAACCTGTGGACAAAAGGTTCCATAAATATCTAGCAGACTTGAAAAACACTGACCTGAGGAGGCCTGTGGATGGGTGACTGGTTTGTAAACTGTGGGACAGCTGTGGCTGTCTAACTGAATTCTAGAAACCTGACTGGAAGCAAGGGAAGATTAAGAAAGACAGACAAAAGTAATGACAACCTAGGATTGGGTGGGCTGTGCACCTGGGTGGATCAGCAGCTGGGGTTTGCAACAAAGTTTTTGTTACATAAGCTAGGAGATGGGTTACCTGATCTCAGTAAGGAGTAGCAGGAGGGGAGAGGGGATAGATCAGTCTTAAGAGGGTGTGGTCTTGTATTTACCAAAGATGAGGTCTGTAATTTTTGTACAAATTGTGTACAAATGGTCAAGCAGATATCAACATTCCTACTTGGACCTTCCATTCCCATAAGTCTGAGGCTTTAGCATCCTTGACATGGCCTTGATCATGTCATGAATGCTCAATAATAGAGTGGAACACTCACTCCCAACAGTGGGACATTTTACGGAACAGAATAGCAAACAGCTGTTAAATATATAAGCATGCCTTTTGGGGTGACCTTTTTGTGCAGTGTGTGAAGGCTGTCTTTGTATATTCAGTTGTTAATTCTGCACTGGCAGATAGCTGAGTACTGACTGGATTTTGGTATTGTTATTCTTATAATTCATCACCTGCCTCACTATTTTGTAAACGTACACCTTCCCCAGTCATTGATTGGTTTAGTAAAGATCTGACAGCCAATATCTACGCAGGAGGGGCAAGTCGGGACTTCCGGGCTGAAAGAGGGTCTCTGGGATAAAGAATCAGATGGGGGATTCACCAGTGTGACACGTGAAGGAACAGATGCTGGAACTGAGATGAGAGAGAGATAAGAACCAGCCCCATGGCAGGTTGTGGTCTAGAACAGTCAGGTTTTTTAAGTCAGATGAGTAAGCTTGGAGGTAGCCCACGCTAAGGCCTAAGCTATGATAAAAGTTATTATGTCTCTGTGTCTTTATTTCATCCTCTGGATGTCCAAAGATAGTCCTGTTACACATGCCCTTTAGCCGCTAACGTTGGATAAAACCCAGTAAATATTGTTAGCAGAAATATGCAAGATTTTGAGGGGGAGATGAGAATGTATTTACATAGACCTGCTAACGCATGCACAAACAGGGTTTGAAGGTATTTTCAAGGGGTGTCAGTTACCTCTAGGTCAGGTGATGCTTAGGCTATAGTAATAGGAAGGAAGTGGGACCACACTTAACTCTTAAAACTTGAACTATGCATATTACTTGCTTAATACATTTAAGGGTCAGAACGATCCTTAGTACAGTGTTGTCTCTCGGCTATAGTGGTTTGAATGAGAGTGGCTCCCATAAGCTCACATATTTGACTGCTTGCTTCTCAGTTGGTGGAACTGTCTGGGAAGGATTAGGAGACACGGCCTCATTGGAGGAGGTTTCAAAATCCCACACTATTCCAAGTTAAGTCTTTCTCTCTGCCCGCAACTTGCCGACTAGATGTGAGCTCTTAGCTACTGCTCTAGTATCATGCCTGTCTGCTATCATGCTTCCCGCCATGCTGATCCCTAGGCTAGCCCTTCCCTCTGAAGCTGTAAGCAAGCCCCCAAATGAATGCTTTTTCTTATAAGTTGCCTTGGTCATGTTGTCTCCTCATAGCAACAGGAGGTATCTATGAGAACTGTCTTAAGCACTATTGATAATTCTTTGAATGGGAACGATTTTCTCAAATACAAGCCGGCAACAAGTGAGAGGAATCTTAATGTAGCTCTTATTCTTCAATTAAGTTAGTGCACATTTGTATTTATTCTGAAAAAAGATGTAAATAAATATACATATAAAAGATGTTCATCATGGTGTTGTAACAGAAAATTTTAAGGTAGCCCAGATATTAAAACATGGAACTATTTAAATAAATTCTTTTTTTTCTTTATATAGTTTTGAAAAAAATAATCTCCATGCACAAAATGTTTTGAATGCAAAAGTAAAGTGCCGGTTTCACATGACCTGGTTTTTCTAAAAATCTGTGTTATTCAAGCATCTGCTGTGATAAGGTTCTATACATCCTGTCTCCAAATATGGTCCCTTGGCATTTGAAAACACAGCAGAAGCAGGAGGCTTCTTGTCACTCCTCATTCTCTCCTGAGGCAGTACATTAGATAATTCTCTGCCTTTCCCTTGAAGTTATAAAACCATGTAAAAAAGTTGTGCTCTCTTCACTCAAAGGAGAAGTACATGCTTTTCCCCAAGTACAGTGACACCGAGAAGGTTCTGAGTTGGCAAGCCCACTCCCATCCCCCACCTTGTATGTAGGCTCCATGAAGTTACTTACTTCTGCATTCTGGCCTTTTGCTCAGCAAACCTAAGGACACTCATACAGTTTTCCCTCCTTCTTTGAGTCTTTATTTCTGAGGGTCCCTGTGTCATGTAAAATTTAAATATTTGTATGCTTTTGGCTAATCTGTCTTTTATTACAGGGATCTCAGCCACAAACACAGCCCAGCAGGGAAGGAGGACAGAGTCTCTGCTGTCTTACATTAGCATGCACATGTGAACACAGGGTAAAAAGACACAGACTAATAAGAGGATCCTTTGTGCATGCTGATTTAATATCATTAGAGTCCAATACTATCTTGAGAGGATTTTCAATACTGTCTTGTATCTTGGTACATTAAATGATTTAAACAAACATTATTATTAAGCCATTTTAAAGGACATTTAAAAGACATTGAACTTTTGGTGCTCTCTTGGACGTTTTAAACATAAATGCTTTGTAATATACTCAGCAGGCCCTTCCCATTCACTCTGTATATCATTACCAAATAAAATAGCCCCAGCTTCAAAGCATCTAAACTATAAATAAAGGCAAAACTACAAATACATCTCTGCTTACCAAATTAAATTACATAAAGTAGAAGATCCAAAAATGAAATATTTCATAGTCAAGAAATATCAAGAAAGTTAAGCTATATTTTATGGTCACTGTTTTCCTAGATTTAATATAAAAGTTTCAGAGCAATCCTACAATAAGAGAGATTGAGTAACTGTTTTAGCCAGAGTTTCCCCCTCTTATTCTGCCACCCTCACTAGATATCGCCCAATGTGCCAAGAGCATGGAACACTAGGTGATGGGCTCAGGACACTTTATAAACCTATTGTCTCAGCTTCCACACTTTCTGGTCCTACGATACTTCATGGTTCACTTCAGTGGCTGCCATAGCTCAAGGTTATCCTACAGATCTCATTTCATCCCTAAGGTAAGAAACCTCTGGGTTACCCCACTATCTCTGATCCTCTCGCCTCTCCAGGAAGACACATCTGCCCATCCGTATGAGAGAAGCAGCTAAACTCCAGAAACCCTGCACTTGTACTTCTGATGGACAAACTATTCACACAAGAGGTTTAAGCATTGCTGTTGACTATAGAAGATGGAGCCATTTTGTCACAATCTCCACTAAGGGCATTTTCACTTCTCTGCTTTCCAAGGAAACCTCTGCCATTTATCCACTGCATATTAGCAGTGCAGATTTAAAGGGGGAAAGGAGTTAGTGACAGGCAAGGTGTAAGGGGGGATTTTGATCGAGAAATGACAAGGGGGAAAGATATGAGGGAAGGAGAGGGATGATAGGATTTGGGATTTGAAAAATTACTGTTCTCACAGTATTTAAGAAATGATGAGGGCTACAAGGATGGCTCAGTGGTTAAGAGCATAGGTTTTGCAGAGGATCCAGGCTCAGTTTCTAGCACCCACACAGTGGCTCAAAATTTCTGTAGGCAAAGCACCCATACACCCACATTAAAATCAATAATTTTTTAAAAAAATTTAAAAGGCAAATATTAATAAAAGAGGGAAAGGGAGAAAGAGGGAAGAGGGTATATCTTGAAGTTCCTTTATCATTTTGCAACTCTTCTATGTACCGAGTGACTTACCTCAGTGTAACAGTATGATAGGTTTAAAAGCCCACACACTCAGTGTAGGCTCTTTAGGCTTGGGGGAGGAAAAAACAAACAAACAAACAAACAAACAAACAATCCCAGAACACAGCCAGCCATGCAGCTTCTTTGATAGAAGTCTTGCTGATCAGAAAGAGGAGAGGACATGAGCAGATTCAGGTATGCACATGCGGACCTGAAAACCTGGCATGGGAATGAGAGACTGCCACTGAGCTCTGAAGACGGCTCTCCTGTATGAATGGAAACACAGCTCCATATCTGACTTTCCTGGAAGCAAACTGATGAGGAGGAAAAAGAGGAGTAGGCTCTGGGACAGCACACAGGAAACACAGCCAACAGAATCCAGATAGCTCACTAGACAGTAACAGCTCCGTTGGCACAGTTTGAAAAGAAATATAAACAGTGCGAGTATTTTCCAATGTGCAGAGTTATCAGAGGGAAAAAAATACAGACCAGACTCAATGCTGACAGGATGTGAAGGGCATCTGCTCAGCCAAGGTGGCATTTAGAATTAGTAAACTTTCTACAGCAGACTTTGACAGTATGTATCAAATGTCTCGATTTAAAAATGTGTACACGTATATACATGCATATCTGTATATACATATGCCCTTGACATGGCTATTTTCTCCATTGGAATATTCTCTGAGGAAATAAATAAGCAAATGCATATGATGTACAGCAAGGAATTTTAAGGTTATTTTTATATAATAGCAAAAATACCCTGTGAATCATTTAATTATGCACCAGTAGGAGGTCTTGGTTTAATAAATTAAATGCATTCATGTAGAGGCATCTCGTGCTTTGTATGGTTTTCATAAGCATAGGCCTTGCAGTCAGAATCCCTCGGTTTAAAGCTGGACCCACCGCTTACTGCTTTCATGATTCTGGTACATTTTTAAATGCCTTTTTGTCTTCATTTCTCAATCTATAACATGTTAGCAACTCATAACATCTATTAGGAAGCTTGGTGATCTATAAATTACTTTCTACATTAAGATGAAAAATGGTTGTTTAGTAAACCTTACAGATCAGCCAGTAATAAGTTTTGACTGATATATATAATATATATATATATTACATGTGGCTATAGGCGTAGAGATTTCTATAAATATGTTTGCTATAATTTTAATACTATACGCCTCTACTGGTAATGTCTTGGACACTTTTTTCTTTCTTATCTTCTGGGTTGATATTTTATTAACATATACTAAATCCTAAAATGGCAAGCTAGAAGTTTTAGACCATCTTCTCCACTGCAGAAAACTAAAATCCACATAAACTAGAAAAATCATGACCTTAAAGTATAAGGAGCCAACTAGAGCCAGGGTTCTTGTTCTCCAGAGGCAGCTAGTGGAGTAGCCCTTCTAGGACTCAGTAGTGGAGTAGCCCTTCAAGGACTCAGTTACAGCAGCAGCTGGGTGACAGTATTGTAGCACGGGGGCACGCTTCTTTAGAAAGCTACGTGTGTTCTGCACCAGTGTCCAATATATGGAACTGTTTCTCCCACAGTCAGGAAATGGGTCCAGAAACGGGGGGAGGGAGAGTAGAAAGGACATCACTCATCGTTTTATATTCACTGTTATAGCAACCTTTCTCTTCCTTTCTGTTTTCATGACAGTGCTCTTTGGCTCTAGTGGTCATAGTTCTAAACAGTAGAGGCACACCAATGAGCCCATTGAAGTGGAAGCTAAGGTTTCTGCTCAGCTACTTACGGCGCCTCGTGCCTCTGGATCAACAAAGAAGCTACAGTGCTGGCTGGTGCAACTGATCCTGTGTACCAAGAGAAACTAGGCCACGGCTCTATAACAGAGGCAGGGAAGAACTGGCCTGCAATGCAGGAGATTCCTTAGGACATTTCAACATTTCCGTGTCCTGTGACTAATGTCCCAGTTGAAAACTTCCACTCAATCTAAGCAGCATTACTAATTTCCCAGAGCCTCCAGGACTAAGTGTCTGGTACAAAGGACCAGCTAAGGTGCTTGCTGAAGGTAATACAGAAGGTAGTAGCAGAAGACGACTACAAACACCATTTATGAACACATGGCTGGTTACAAAAATGGCAACTTTAGCTATTGTGTTGATTTGAATAGGAATGGCTCCCACAGGCTCATGTGTTTGAATGCTTTGTCCATAGGGAGTGGCACTACTAGAGGTTTTGGCCTTGTTGGAGTAGGTGTGGCTTTGTTGGAGGAAGTGTGTCACTGGGGGGAAGGGGACTTTGAGGTCCCAGAGGCTTGAGCCAGTTCACTTCCTGCTTACCTTCGGATCCAGCTGTAGAACTCTCAGTTCCTTCTCCAGCACCAAGCCTGCCAGCATGCTGCCATGCTTCCCGCTGTGAAGATAATGGACTGAATCTCTGAACTCTAAGCCTGCCCCAATCAAATACTTTCCTTTAGAAGAGTTGCTCACGGTGTCTCTTCACAGCTACAGAAATGCTAAGACAACTATTATGAGTACTTATTTTCATTTGTACATGTGTTTTTGTTTTTGTTCACTGGTCGTACAGAATAAGACATACTGACTTTATATTCGGAATGGTGGTTAGTATTGATCATCATCTTGATAAGATGTAGGCTGGCCAAGAAGGAAAGGCTTGTTGCCCGTCTCTGAGGGATTTTCTAGATTATATTAACTGGGAGAAGACCCTCCAGAATGGTGGGCAGCACCAAGGTATGCGTTTTCATCCTAGACTAAATGAAAAAAGGGAAAGCGTGTTGAACAGCAGCATTAATTGCTTTCTGTTTCCTGACTATGGACACAACATGACCAGCCACTTCCTGCTCCTGCTGCTATGCTGTCCCCACCATAATGGACTATATATACCATGAACTGTGAGCCAAAACAACCATCTTTTAGAAATCACTTTTATGTGACAGTTTGCCGTGACACAGAAAAAATTAGTTCGGAGAAGTAGAGCTGTTGAGAGCACGTGGTTCCTAGGCCTTTGGAACTATTTTGTGGAAGACTGTGGAAGAGTTTGTGGTTTTGAGCTGCAGAAGCCCTTGGAGTGCTTCGAGAGGAACTTAATGGGCTCTTCTGATGAGAATTTTGAAGACAGGAAACCAAGAGAAACACTGATGAGCCTTGCTCATGAGGTTTCACAGGAGAACAAGGACTCTGCCAGGAAAGCTAGGGGCCATTCTTCTGATGTGCTTGCAAAGAGTCTGACTGAATTCTTCCCTTGTCCTGAGAACTTGAGTGAGACTGAATTTAAAAGTGACAGACTAATTTGTTTGGTGGGGGATATTTCAAGATGGGATAGTATTTAGGCTAGGCCGTGGGTACTGCTTAGTGTTTTCATTCGGGTTTGCAATGTCAGAGCACAAAAAGTGAATCTGAGGGATGTAACTCAGTAGCAGAGCCCTTGACCAACATGAATGAGATCTTAGGTTCAAACCCTGGTATCAGCAAGAAAATAAGAGAAGCAGAAAGATATATAAAATATTCAGTTTTGTGATGAAAAAAGTTTAAATGAGTTTAATCTTACAGATAAGGCAGGTTTGAAAGCAGCTGTAATTCTTTTTTTTAATTTTATTTATTTTATGTGCGTTGGTATGAGGATGTCAGGCCACCTGGAACTGGAGTTACACACAGTTGTGAGCTGCCATGTGGGTGCTGGGAATTGTACTCAGGTCCTCTGGAAGAGCAGACAGTTCTCTTAACCACTGAGCCATCTCTCCAGCGCCCAGCTGTAATTCTTAAAGAGATTGGCACCAGGAAAGAGAAACCTGGCACTTGGCACTGACTGGGAACAACTGAAAGCGTCCTGTGGACAAAAATCTACCTATCAAAGATTCTATCTTGTGAAAATTCAAATTCATTTGGTTGGAGAGAGCCTATACCAGTGGCTCTCAACCTGTGGGTTGCAGCCCCTTTGGGGGGTCACATCCAGATATTCTGTGTATCATACATTTACATTGCAATTTATAACAGTAGCAAGATTACAGTTTATGAAGTAGCAGTTATGAATAATTTTTATGGTGTTACCACAGCATAAGGAACTGTATTAAAAGGTCGCAGCATCAGGAAGGTGGACAACCACTGGCCCATACCAAGAGTGCCAATGTAGGGATTCCCTGCTTCTTAAAATCAACTGCCAAGGGAAACTTTCCCCCAGGGTCAGCACAAAGAGGCTGAAGCAACGGTCTCTGAAAGTGCCAGGCTCCATCCTGAGCTGGCAGCAGAACTTGGCTGCAGCATCCACGTGGTACTGGCTTTGCAGACATGAAAGATGGAAGACTGAGGGGATCATGGAAGCTTGCCTGCTGGTTCCAGAGGCTTGCTAAGACAGGAAAAATACGGCAGAGTTGGAATCCCTGCAAGGAGGCCCTGAGAAGCCAATCCATGAAGCTGTGCAGATGAAGCCTAAAATGCAGGGGAGACCTCAGCATGCCGGGAACACTAGTTATCCACTAAGAAAAGCTGAGGCCTGAAACAGAGCTAGCCTGGGAAGGAAGCTTTATGTGTTACTCTGTGAGAGAGCTTAGGGAGGAGCAGGCCTATCCAAATTTTCCAAAGCCCACATTGTTTGCTGACAAGCCCTAGATGCCAGACATTGAGTGGGAGAAGCTGATGTTTTTCTTGCTGGGTTTCAATCTTGTTTTGGCCCAATAAGTCCTTGCTATGCCCCCAGGCTCCCTTTATAGAAAGGAGAAGTTTATTCTGTGTCATTGTATATTGAAAATATGTACCTTGTTTTTAATTTTCCCTTTAAGAATGGGAATGCTCATTCTGTGTTAATTGTATATTGGAAATATGTACCTTGCTTTTTGTTTTATAGTTTACCATTAAGAAGTTGCCTTGAGTCTTTTAACTTTTTTAATATCATTTTTAATATAATTTTTTATTTATTACAATTTATTCACTTTGTATTCCCGGCTGTAGCCCCACCCTCATCCCCTCCCAATCCGGCCCTCCCTCATCTCCTCCCATGCCCCTTCCCCAGTCCACTGGTAGTGGAGGACCGCCTCCCCTTCCATCTGACTCTAGCCTATCAGTTCTCATCAGGACTGTCTTTCATAGTCTTCCTCTGTGGCCTGGCAAGGCTCCTCCCCCATCAGGGGGAGGTGATCAAAGAGCCAGCCACTGAGTTCATGTCAGAGAGAGCCCCTGTTCCCATTACTAGGAATCCCATTTAGAGACTACACTGCTACGGGCTTCCTCTGTGCTGGGGTTTTAGGTTATCTCCATGAATGTTCCTTGGTTGGAGTATCAGAAATTGTGGTACATTTACACAATGGGATACTACTCAGCAACTAAAAACAAGGAAATCATGAAATTTACAGGCAAATGGTGGTAACTAGAAAAGATCATCCTGAGTGAGGTATCCCAGAAAGACACACATGGTATATACTCACTTATAAGTGGATAATAGACATATTATGCAGTCTAAAATCTGTACATCTAAAGAAGCTAAGCAAAAAGGAGGACCCTGGGTAAGATGCTCAATCTTTATTCGGAAAAGCAAATGGGATAGACATTGCAAGAAGGCAAAAACAAGGAACAAGACAGGAGCCTACCACAGAGGGCCTCTGACAGATTCTATCCAGCAGGGTATTAAAGCAGATGCTGAGACTCATAACCAAACTTTGGGCAGAGGGCAGGGAATCTTATGAAATACGGGGGAGCTAGAAAGACCTGCAAGGGTCTGGAACTCCACAAGGAGAACAACAGAACCAAAAAAAAAAAAAATCTGGGCCTAGGGGTCTTTTCTGAGACTGATACTCCAACCAAGGACCATTCATGGAGATAACCTAGGGTCTTTTGACTTTTAAACAATTTTGAGACTGTTAAGAACTGTGGAGACCTTTTGAAGTTAGAACAAATGCATTTTGTGTCATAAGAATGCTATAAGCCTGTGGTGATGAAAGACAGAAGACTGAAAAGTGTCAGACTGGAGAGATGGCCCAGTTGTTAATAGCGCTAGCTGCTCTTTCAGAGGACCGGACTCAATTCCCAGCACCTACACAGCAGCTCACACCTGTCTTTAACTCCAGTTCCAAGAGATCTGACACCCTCACACACACATACATGCAGACAAAATACCAGTGCACACAAGATCAGTTTATTTTAAAAAGTCTGAAAAATGACACTTGGATGTCAAGTAGACAAGTGTATTTGCAGTGGTGTACAGACTATGTGCTTGGGGGGATTTAGAATCACCAAGCAAGCTAGCCTCCCAGCCTGTCTATGAGGGATTTCCAGATTAGGTTAACTGAAGAACCATTCTCACCTTGGATTGAGCATCAGCATTTATCATCTGTGTGTCCAATGTGTCCAGCTTCCTCAAGCGCTGTCCTGACGGACTAGATGCATTGTAACTGTGAGTCAAAATTAATCCTTCCTTTCTTTCTTAAGTCACTCTTGTCAGTATTTGTCACAGCAATGAGACAAGTCATAAATACGTATAATGCGTAAATATTGTTAGGTGGGAAGCTGACATTTACTCCTTCAAATACCTATTAAGCTGGTATCCCCAAAAGCTTTATACTTAAGTGTCTGAGTAAACTGGAAATAAATCAGCATGCTGCCTTTCCTGCTCTTCTTGAGGTGTTGCCTTGTATCCTCATTTGCCTGTTTAAAAACTTTTCAAGAAGTAAATTTGGACTAAGGTATGGCAGACTGGTGCTGAGTCTATTCCCTCAGGAAGACCAAGCAAAACAGTCCATGAGGCAGGTAACTTCACCTTCATTAGCTTCTAATTACTTTTTAATGTTTCAGTTTCAGACACAATGACCAGAATGCAATAGAGAAACAAACCCACAAGAAAGTAAGCCATTTTGAGTGAGAACTAACCAATGCCATAAAAACACAAACACAAACAGAGTTAAAAGCCTGGAATTGCCCCACAAGGAGAGCAACCAAACCAGAAAATTTGAACACAGGGGTCTTGCCAGAGACTCATACTCCAACCAAGTACCATGCATGGAGATAACCTAGAACCCCTGCAGAGATGTAGTCCATGGCAGTTTAGTGTCCAAGTGGGTTACATAGTAATGGGAAGAGGGACTGCCCCTGACATAAACTGATTGGCCTGCTCTTTGATCACCTCCCCTGAGGGGGAAGCAGCCTTACCAGGCCACAGAAGATGACAATGCAGCCACTCTTGATGAGATCTGATAGACTAAGATCAGAAGGAAGGAGAGGGGGACCTCCCCTATCAGTGGACTTGGGGAGGGGCATTCGTGAAGAAGGGGGAGGAAGGGTGGGATAGGGAAGGGAGGAGGGAGGGGCTTATGGGGGGGATACAAAATGAATAAAGTGTAATTAATAAAAAAAAGAAAAGAAAAAAAAAGCCTGGAATTGTCAATCACAGATTCTGAAAGTCTTAAACTCAATATAAATGTCAGTTTGGTCTGTAGAAAATAGAAAACTGTAAAAGGCAATGGTGCATATATATATAATTTTAAATCAGCTAATGCTTTGTTAACTAGCACATAAACCCAACTGAAGAGAGAATTAGTAAACTGGAAAATATAACAGAGAAATCGCATAAACAGATATCAGAAAGATCAAAAGCTGAAAAAATAAGAATAAAGAGGATGAGACCACAAATGAGAAAATCAGAAGAGCTAGAATAATTTTAAGTGAACCTTAAAGAGTAGGGAGAATGGAAAGTTAAAGAGACAGTTGTTGACACTTCTCTAGATAAAAAAATTCCACCTGCAAATTCAAGTAGCTCACCAAATGGCAAAAATGCAAATAAGCCCATTTAATCATAATCCAATTTTAATGTAAATCAAATTTAAGAGAAAAATCTGAGTATTTAGAGTCATGTCTAAATAAGTGTAGACTATTAAAAGTCATGTACATACACAGTTCAGTAGCCAGGGAAATTTAAGCAGATGACTTACTTGATCCCGGGTTGGATCAAAGTAATTGAACAACTTGTAAGAGTTGGCTAAAGGCCCGTTGCTGTGCTTTATTTGCTCACCATTTGCATTTCACAGGAGCAGAGGAAACACTAAAGGAGTCTTTGGCTGCTGCCCAGAACTCTTGATGTTGAAGGTACAGGCTATGTGTGGATAGCTATGTAGAAGAACCAAGAGCCCTGAAGTTCAGAAAACATTCTGAATCACATTTGGGAAACCATAAACAAGTCAAGGATGGTTATAGTCAGAAGGCCTGTGCTGCGGGGAGGCTAGTCTTTGGTGGTCCTATTAGATATCTGTGTTTTTCCCCCATCTCTGGTATTAAAATCAGCATTGATTAGAGCTATGGTAGTTAGAGAGGGGTAGGAATGCCTGGAGACTGCTGTAGGAGGCAGAAGTAAGAGGGCAGCAAGTCTCACTTAGGTCCCACTGTTCCTGTGGTGGGTTCCACTTATTCTGTAGGCGCTGTGCTCACACTGGGGATTCAGTGGGAACTTTACTAACAGAATTTAAATGTTTCTTCTGAGCTGCTGCGATAGAATACACTGACAGAGGCATCTTAGGAAAAGAAAGGGGTTTATTTTTGGCTTACATTTCTACAGAGATACAATCCATCATAACAGGGAAGGTGTGATGGCAGATGGAGGAAGTTGGCTGGTCAGGTTGTATCTACACTCAGGAAGTAGGGAGTTAGCCAAGGCTATAAAAACTCAAGCTCTTGCTCCAGTAACCCACTTTCTCCAGCAAGACTCTGCCTCCTGAAGGTTTACAACCTTCCCGAAGAGTGTTACCAGCTGGGAAAATAAAATAAAACTATTTTATTTTATCAATATTTTATCAATTTTATTTTTTTTATTTTATCAATTTATTTATCAATTTTATTTATTTATTTATTTATTTTATCAATTTTATTTTATCAAATAAAACTACAGGGGACATTTAGCATTTCAGGCAACAACACTGAGACACAGAATTACTGATTTGGTTTTCTGGTCTGTGTCCTCATCACGTGTCCTCTGCCTCCCCTACCAAATTAAGATGTTATTATTTAGTGACTTTCAAGGACAAAGATAATCCTCCTTTCGTATAGTTTCAGTTTGAAAGGCTCTTCTGATTCAGGCACTCTCTGCCTTGGTGCAGATAGCTCTAGAAAGAGGTAGATGTGCTTTGAGCTCAGCAGGGAGGTCAAGCCAAGACGGGAAGACAAAGTGGGTCAGGGGGATGCTAGCTGAGCAACTGGCTGCATACCTAGTATTTTGAAGGGAGGTGTCCATTTCACGCCTCAGGGCTGTGCTTTTTTTTTGTGGTGCAGGAAGCTGGGAATGGGCTGGGATGGTAGGTGCCCTATGGATGGCTCCCTAGGGAACTCTGAAGAGTTCGGTAGCATCCTCTGCTGCCTGTCTCTGACCTGGAGTGGCTAGAATCTCCTACTTGATAAGTGAAGGGACAAGTCTCATAGTTGGTGTCATCTGTTTCTCTCCTTTCTCTTTCCTTTCCTTCCCTGCTCTCTTCTATTTCTCTTAGCTAGAAAAAAAAATCCAAAACTCATCGTCTGGAGCACAGCTACTTTTATTTCTATGAAGTTCTTATTGCAGGGCTTTTGGGTCTTCTTTTTTACCATCAAAACCACTGATACACATTGCTTGCCTTCTATCAACACCCATGCCTACTTACTTTCTTGAACACACCTCTGTTTTTTTGACATGGCAGATCCATGAGACATTCTCTCATGATGCATTTGGTCTCAGAACTGTCTGAATTGCAGTAAATCCCAAGACAGAACAAAATTCAGGGTTGGAAACCTTGCCTGGACACCTGTTATATGCCAGGCATTGTGACAGGTGCTGGAAACAACCGTAGACAAGACAGGATCCTTCATGGAGGCAAGAAGAGGCTGTCTCCACAAGACCTTCTGAACAAGACAAGCCTCTTAGAATAGGCCATGTGTGGGAAGAGAGGTCTCAGATTGACAGTAACTGGATGGAATCCTTTGCCTTGGATGGACAGCTCAGACTTGGTTTTCACAATTGAAGGACATAAACCTGAGGTGTCCATTCATTGTTAGTTGTGAAGTTAAATCTCCAAATACAAGCAGCACTTGGTCTGTCCACGTAGGTTTCAGCTCTCCCCATGGGTGCTGGGGTCCACAGCTCTGGGGAAGGGCACACAGCAGATGCTGCACTGCATTCATAGGGTATTTTGATGCCAGGCATATGGGTACAGTTCATGACCCAACTAGTGACTGGTGACCCAGGCTAGTTTCAAGACTAGCTCCTGGATTGTACCATTAAATAGATTCTGGGGGAACCCTAGCACCTCCTTCTGGCTGGAATCCACTCATTGATTTTCACCTGGGAATCCTTCTGTGGCAAAAGATGGGGAGGTGGGTAGGAAAGAAGAAAGGCAGATCTTTTTAGTGAAGAGAGTGGGGAGCTAGCCCAGATACTGTGCACCACTTCAAGCTTGGGAAGAAAAGCAAGCAGGGTGATACTTTCACCGCGTACATTTGGAACATTTGATGTTACTTTGTGTTGGTTTGTTTTTAAAATAGAACATTTCCCCTGTTAATAAGCTAGCAGAGCCTGTTTCTCTTTTTGTAAGAGGGTGAGGATGACGTCAGTTGGTTGACACTTTGCTGTTGTTTTTTTTCAAGTGTAGCTCTTTTATCTTCTCACACCTTTCTGCTACAGATTTGTCCTTCATATTCACCCCCATCTCCCACCTCCCCTGCTGCCGCCTCCCCATTTCTATAAGTGGTTAGGTCCTTCCAATGAGCTCATGTCTTAAGCCCTAACTGTGTGCAGATGTGTGCAGCTTCACCCATGCACAGCCCACGGAAGTGTCCTAGCAACTTAGGTGTGTTACATGCACTTCACCTGAGAACAATCCCAGAAAAGCGCAATGACTTGTTTCTAAATGGCAGAACTGGAATTTGAGCTTATAGCTTTCTGATCCCCAAGGCAGTATTTCCTTGCTGCTCCCAGCTTGGCACCACTCTGCGAGGCAAGAGAGCCCTGTGTCAATCTCCGTGTCCGCAGTGTTGGTGGAGGCTTAAGGAGCCTTCCTTCCCAGCTTCTGCTGGAATGGAGCATCAGGACCGTACCACCCAGGGCTTTGGATGTTTGCTTGAGGACCTCTTTTGCACTCCAAAAAGCCATGGGAAGACACCCTGGCCAAGGGCTACAGTTGCTATTTTCAGCCCAGGATCTGAACAACCTCTAAAAGAAAATGAGTGTAAACCTGGCCCTCCCCACATAGTCCCTTTCAGTGACTGCAGCTCCAGGCTCACTCAGGCTGTAGGTCTAGATTGCAAGATAAGGCGGGAGCTGGGCCAATTTTTTGGTTGCTTCTTGGCACTGGGTTCTTCTGTTTTCACAGCAGCCACAGGCCCTACATCCTTCCTGGAGACTCTAGGGTGAAACACAAATAAATCCCTCTTTCTGCTTCCTCAGCCCCTGGCACAGGGTCTGTCTTGATTCGCCATGCTCTTGGACCCCTTTTCTGGGAGGGAGCTTCCATCTGTCCCCCATTATAAGGGTATGGCTTTTGAGGGGCTCCTGGAAATGTATTGCAGGTCGCTCCTGGATACTTGGCTTGCCCCCACTCCTTCGGCTCTGTTTGCTTTGCCTAATTGTGTTTTCTCTGCTGATTTGAGTGGAGTTGTCCTTCCCTGTTCTGTCAGAATTCTACATGGTGCATCCGGTACCTATTTGACTGGGGAGGGCCAGGCACAGGGTGGTTAATTGAATGCTTGGCACAGGGCAGCGAGAAGTAAAGGGGGATGAGGAGCGGGCTGGGATTGCTTAGAGAACACTGTTGGTCAGAGCTTTGCACAGCACCCAGAGTCTACAAGCTCTGCTCCTCTGCATGGTTTCTGTCCAGAAACAGAGCCTTGAAAAGGGCTGAAGGGCAGAGCTTTGATGTGTCTGCACCGTCGAGCAGTCTCTGCTTTGCTTTGAGTCCCACAATGCCCCACTTTCCCCCATGGCTATTTGCAGGAAGCCAGGGTGTAGACAGAACAGAAGGCAAGGACAGCAAAGGACCACCTACAGCTATTCTGCTGCCCACCTAATTTGGACGCAGCCTTTAGTCCTGCAACAAGAACTTTAGCTCCAGACACTGGTTTAGTTCCAAGACACCAAATAGAAGCTAAAGTAAAGTAGCGCCTACTTGGAATCCATTTCTGGCAGGGGCTCAGGCCAGCTCAGCCTGCCCAGGAATTAACTCCCCTCCTCCCTCCCCACCTGTCTACCTACTTGTCTGTCTGTCTTTCTGTGCCTCTGGCACTGAGAGACCACAAGAGCATGCTCCGCCTCCCCAAGTCAGAAAGTTTGGATTTCAGCTCTCAGCTCCTGAAAGGTGTTGTGTCATCTGCTAAGCGCCTATTCACTTTGGAGCCTCCATTTTCCCTGTAAAATGTGATTCTACATTTCTCTGTAAAATGTGATGATTCCCACACAGTTCCAAAGAGTAAATGAAATGATTGAAAACACAAGTCAGCCTTGTGCCTCCCTGTACTCCCATACACCATGACAGCTTAGAAGGAAGGTGATACGGAGACAACATCTCCAACCCCAGCCTTGCCTTGAAGAGGCAGGAAGAGGTACAGAGTTAAGTGGTCTTCGGTCTCACAGCCAGCACACATAAGTGATAAGTAAGATTCCAGGCAGAGAGTCTGGCCTAGAGCCTGTGCCCTCCAGTGACTTAGGGTTGCCAGGTTGATCAGAGCGATCTTCTGGCTGCAGTGTTGAAGGACAAAGACAGTGGGAGCCAACTGAGACCCTGAGTGGAGGCGCTCTGAGGAGTAAGGAGTGAAGAGGCAGGCCTCTCGCTGGCACAGGACGTCCTCTCTGGCACAGCGTCCTCACGGGAACGCTCGAGAGAGCCAATCTAATTCGCAGCGGCTTGCCCTTGCTGTGGCTGCTGTGGCTCTAAACAGGTCCAGATTTTGGGCTTCCCCTCTGGATCCCTCTTCGCAGCCGGATGCTTTCAAGTGGGTCCTGCACGCTCCAGCACTTGGCTGCTGTCCCTGCTTCCCCTTGATGAGAGCCCGCGTCTCTAATTTGGGTCCTGCCCGCACTCGGCCCGCTGTCATTACTGCGGTTGGTTGTCACTGCTAGGGAGGCAGCAGCCTCTCTTTGGCCCTGAGCCCAGCCCAGGCCACCGCTGCAACGCTGCCACCTCGTGGACTCGTTCCAGCCCCTGCGGAAAAGTGACCTACTTGGGTGTTGTGTTGCTGACGGTGGACTTCCATGGACAGGGAAGCTCCCAGGGTTACAGGGCAACTTGAAGAAAGCAAGGGTGTGTTTGCTGGTGAATTTGAAGGAATCTCATGGCATTAGTTTACCCCAAACAACACCAGAATAGCGTGGAAAGAAGCGGAGAGCCCGAGGAAGGAAGAAGGGAGAGGTTAGCAACAAGGATGGCCACTAACTCTGACAGCCACTCTATGCTGGCAATTCCTTACGCACTTCACACTCAATCCTAATCACATCACATTGAACTGGGTCCTGACAGGAGAGTCCTCACATGTCACGGGCATGTTGGTGGAGGCAGCCAGCAAGGATGAAGAAGAAAGTTTGGGTCTTGGTTTGATTGAACTCTTGTGCAAATACTTCCCTGTGTCCCCTTATAATAATAATAAAAAGAAAGAAAGAAAACCAAGGATAACGATATTGCTATTATATGGAAAGCACCTACTAGGTCCTAGAAAAAGCCCCCTACCCCTCCATCCCTATGTTCCAGATATTGTTCAGTCCTCACTTTCCCATTATTGCAAGGAGGTGGCTTGCTGTTAGCAAGCCATTGAAGACAGTCCTTGTCTGTCCCAGAGGATGTGCAGGAGTGGCATTCAGTACCTTCTTGCCCAATATCTTACTCAGCAGTCCTGGCCTGAGACAGGCATGTGAAGGCAACGTGTCTGTGTTGGCACATAAAGAAGGCAACTTATGCCAGCCAAGCACGGGCTGAGAATGGAGGAAAGTGGAGAACTGGTGTTAGAGACCGTGACTATCAACATGGTTTAAGACCAGCTGGGCAGGGAGGTCAGAGCCTGGATCGCTCATGCTCTTGTTGTAAGCCCTGGCTGAGGCTGAAATCTCTTTTTCTTGTTTTGATTTTTGAGGCAGATTATCACTGTGTGGCCCCAGGATGGCCTTGAACCTTCCAATTCCCCTGCCTCTGCCTCCTAAGTGATTACAGGCTCGGGACAAGCACGCCTGGCATCTTGAAATTGCAGTCTTGAAAGACTCAAATTGGGCTTGTCGGGTTCATAAAAGATTTGATAGGTGAAAGAGATGTCCCTTTGCTCCATTTCAAACTCTCTCTGAGTTACTATTTCCTTAATGCATTGTTGCACTGAAACCTTTCACAAGGTTCAAAACAGTTTTGCTAGTTGACTGTGGCAGTGTACCCCTGTTAATTCCAGTTTTTTAAGAAGCCAAGGCAGGAGAACTATGAAGCTAAGGGCAGCCTGATATATACATAATACAACTCTACTGGCAGCTGTGTTCGAGAGCGGGGTGACCAGGGCTACCCCAGAGCTGCTGGTTAGAATGTCCACGGAATTTGCCTGGAGCCGGGGGTGAGCTAGTGTAAAGGGCCATCCTTTACCGATGAAGTGAGGAGAGAGGTGAACTGCAGCTGACCCACTGGCTCGGTCGCCGGACGCCAGGAAGAGCAGCCAGCTCAGCCTTCCTGCCCTGCCCATTTTGGTCCTCAGTTCTCTCTGGGTTCCTGGGATCATTTCACAAAGAAACTATCTTTAGGTAAGCCTGTGTCTCAGGCATAGTTTTAGGGGAACCCAGACCAAACCAGCCATGGATAGAGTGTAAGAAGAAGGGAGAAAAAAAAAAAAAATATATATATATATAAGTAGGCACCTAAAGACATATCATAAAACTGCCAGGTAGGGCTGGCCATCATGACAGATACCTGTCGTTAATTACAGCACTCAGGAGGCAGACACACATAAATTTCTGTGAGTCTAAGGCCAGTCTAGTCTACATAGTGAGTTTCAGGCCATCCAGAGATACATAATGAGTCCTTGTCTCAGAATAGGAGACAAAATAAAACAAGACCAAAAATCTGTCAGGTGAACTGGCTACCCAGAGTGATGTGATAAAGTAGGCCCTGCTTACACCTTTGGGAATTCTACCACAATTTCAAGCATCCTGACTGAGGTCACAAAATAGGGTCAGTATCTGTTTATTCTTGACATAGCCGATGCCAGATGAATCTGATGGAAAGGGAAGGGTGTGAGAAATGAGAGGATTCGCAGAACAGTAATTGTAATGATAAACCATGGAATTGAGCATAGCACAAAAGAGAAGCTTTCTTGTATGTGTATGGGGAAGACCACACACATGGTTTGTGTCTACATAGAGTAGGTTTTTACTACCTTTATGCACATATAAGGGTTATTAGTGCAAAAAGGTCAGTGTCAGAGTGAGAAATATTGAAATAGAGATTTGAGGGGTGGCGTGCTAACCGGTGATGACAGGAGGAACAGAAATATGAAGGATGAGAGTATGGCTGAAATGGAGCAGAGACCCGGGTGGTTGGAGGTAAGAAGGTCATGGAACTCAGAGGGTAAGGTATTGGGTGACTCACTAGTCTTCCAGGCTATGACGTCACCAAGAGTGCTGATAGGAGTAGGCGTGGAGCACCAGGTGCTAAAGGAATGAATGAGTGGAAGGGAGTAGGTTGATGCTTAGCAGTGGATGATGAAGTTTGACATGGATTTTAAGGTTGTGGGAGTTTTGAAGGAGGAGGGAAAAGAATAATGAGCTTCATGGTGCAAAGGGACAACCCCCATCCCCAACCCCTGCCCTGAGGTAAGGAGAAAGGCCACGAAACATGGTACTTGCGCAGCTTCCATTAAGGCAAAATATGAAGTGACCTTACAGAAAAGGAAGATCATAAATACTAGGAAATTGGCTGACAGCAGCCCCTGGGACTCAGGAGACTTAGTTTGTGGAGGTTGGGAATGTGAACAGAGAGTGAACAGAGAGAGAGACTTGCCTTACAGGATTACTGAAAAGTAGAAGGATAGCATTATGTAAGGCAGTGGCAGAGTGCTAAAGATGGTGGCGATGGTGGTGGTAGTCATAGAGATTACGAGAATCGAAATTAAGGGGAAGCAGAAGCGATGTCAGAAGAAGTGGCCTAGGACTCAAAACATCCTCATCTTCTACCACTCACTAGTTGTGCAGCCCTTTCACCTTCAGGCCACGGTTTTTCCATTGATGAAACAGTAAGGTCAGATAAGATGTGTGTGTGTGTGTGTGTGTGTGTGTGTGTGTGTCTGTGTGTGTGTGTCTGTGTGTGTTAGATGATAATTCCCTGACGCACTTTTTCAAAAAGTGTCTATGAGCCTCCCCAAGGAGTTAAATCTCATTCGAAGAATTCAGAAGGTGCATTTTTGAAACATTTCCACAGACAATATAACAAGCACGTCCTCCTATCCCCAGCCCTGTTCTCCTTCTTCCAGGATTGCTTTGCTGAGAACCTAGTCTGTCCTTTCCAAATGGCATCATTCAGAAAGTGATAATGAGCCCGATGTGGCTTGTCAGCGAGGACTGGGTCACAGCAGTTATCAGAGGAGACCAGACTCAATGAATGCTGCCGTTGGTGGGCCAATGGCCAGATAGCAGGTAGCTTTATTTTTACAGCTTCTGTCTTTGGGCATTTTTCCCACATAGTTGCATAAGAATGAGAACTGAGTCAGCATAGCTAACTTTTTTTTGCTTGTTTTGTTTTGGGTTAAGTGTAGAATCACAGTGTTTGTTAACGTCCAGCCTAGGCACTGGCTGTCCTTGAGGAAAGTGGCCATTGACCAGTAAAGAAGGAAAGCAGCCAAACAGGACACACTGAACATTTGTGTCTCAGACATCCCTGTGCCCCTAGTGCTCAGAACTGTACCTGACACTGGTGGGGACTCAGCAAATATTCGTGAAACAGAAATCTAAGGAAAAGCAGAAGTATGCCACCAAGCAAGCAAGCAAACAAGCAAACAACAGCAATGATAAAATGGCAGTTTAGGGGAATCATTGCTTTTCATCTGCAGAAAAAAAGAACAGCTGCAAATGAAACAGCATGTAACGTTATCCCAAACTCACATAAAAGTGGAAGGGCAAAGTAAAACTACTGTCATGCAAAGATGGGCAAGACTGCCACCCACACACTTTCTCCCAGCAGAGTACTCTAGCAAAAAAGAAAATGAACCTAAGACATGGCCAACAAGAGGGTGGGTAACCAGCATTCACTAACCCTGCTTTTGCAAATTCTATAGCAGCGTAAAAAAAGAATAAACAGAATCCCAGATTATCTCAACATAATGGCTCTGGGATAGGAGAGAATATAGGCCAGGTGAAAAACAAGTAGGCTAATTTGGAGTTGTAGCAAATCAATAGATAATTTGTTCAGGAGGTGTAGCAATGTTAATCAATTCTAGATATTCACTGAATAGGCATTCAAATTTAAGTATAGTCAGGTGTGCTGGCTTTTGTTGTTGTTGTTAATGTCAACTTGACACCGGCTAGAGTCATTACCTGAGAGGAGGGAACCTCCACGGAGAAAATGCATCCATAAGATTGGGATGTACTCAAGTCTGTAAGACATTTTCTTAGTTAGTGATTGATGGGACAGAGACCAGACTATTTTGGGTGGGTGGTCCTGGGTTCCAGGGGAAATCAGGCTGAACAATTCTTGGGGAGCAAGCCAGTAAGCATGGCTTCTGTGTCAGTTCCTGCCTCCAGGTTCCTTCCCTGCTTGAGTTCCTGTCCTGATTTCCCTCAGTGATAGACTGTTATCTGGAATCATAAATGAAATAAACCTTTTTCTCCCCAACTTGCTTTTGGCCAGTAATAGTAACCCTAACTAAGACAGCTATAAATATTCAATAAATGATAAGCAAGGGAACTATAGGATGCATGAAAAACACAAAATTTTGGCTATAGAAATACTTCCAATCATATTAGTAATCATAATATTTCACAACTTATGTGTGTGTTAAACTTGTCTGTTTGACTAAAAGTTTCTTTCAACTGAGTGAAAATTCTATTGGCCCGCATATCATCTCTTATATTCTCTCTAATCATTATTTATGAATATTTGTATTTTAAAATATATATGTACATAGAGCGAGGCAGAGAGACAGGGTAAGGGAAAAGAAGAAAAGGGGACATTCTACTATGTTTTTAATCTGTATCTCATACTCAATCCCTCTTCCAAGTTTGTCAACCATGCAAATATCTTCTTGTAAAATGCGGTTCATTCTGAAATAGGTTGTTTTTTTTTTACTTTTGGTTTGTAGAGTTTTTAAAATATATTCTAGCTATGTCTTCCAGAAATTTTAGTATGAATATCTAAATAATTTGGGACAAAAGAGTAACTCCTACTGAAGTTATAAACAATTTTGGAAATCATGGCACTAAAAAAAAATGGGATATGTGTAAAATGATACTGAGAAGATATTTTATGGCTTTAAATATCCTAATGAGAAAGGAGTTTATGAACCAAGAAGCTATAGCACAAACACTAAAGTAACCACCCACCCCAAAGAAAGTGGGATAAACGAATAGAATATTGTAATACATTTTAGTAAACTTTACTAAGGCACCACTTATGAAAAAGGAAGATATTAATAAAACAGCATTTCAAATAAAGATATATATATACACACATATATATGTATATGTGTGTATGTATATATATACACACATATATATGTATATGTGTGTGTATATATATATATATATATATATATATATATATATATATATATATATGAAACTACATCCTGTCAGGCTCAAAATATAAAAACATACTATGTTCGATTTCATTATCATACATTTGCTGATTGAGATTTTAAAATGGATGATTTTTGTAGGTAAACATGAATTCTAACATTGACTGAAAAGATAATTATAGAAACACTTAAAAGTTAGTCAATGTTAGTCATAAGCTTGGATCACTAGGGAATGGATAATTTGGGACTTGTATCACTTCATTTACAGCACAGCATAAAACCAGCTGCTTCTCCAGTCTTCTGTGAGGATTGCATGAGCACATCCCACAGTAAACAAAACATACCATGGAATGTAAAGCACCGATTCATCACAGTCAGAAATGCGGTTATAAAACCCTACTGAAAACGTTAGCAAAGTAGATCCATTTGTATATTAGAAAATTAATATATCTTAACTAAGTAGGGTTTAATCTTTGAAATGACAGCACTTCCAACATTCGAAAACCCATCAACATAATTTGTTTGATCAAAAACTAGGGGAAAACCTGACTCTGATAGATTTAAAAAAAAATTTCAAGACCCACTTACAATTAAAAAGAAACTTAACAAAATAGAAATCAAAACAAACTCGGCCTGTTGTGGATAAAGGAAAGAAACCCTACACAAAGTCCATACTCACTTAAAATCAGAAAGAAAAACAAACAAACGAAAAAGATAGTAACAACTTTCAACCTTTTGATAATGAATGAAATAATAAAAGAAAAAAAAAAGCTCAATTCTTGAAAGGGGGGAGGTAAGAATTGTTTTTACTTGTAGAAAATACAGCATTCTTTTCTAGAAAATCTGTGCAAATCAACTGTAAAAATATTTGGCCTAATGAGAATTCAGCAATTGTGGACAGATACTATTCTTCATTAATAAGCAATTGTGAAAATTCCATGAGGATAAAACAGATAACACCTACCAAACTCTAGGCTACACAGAACTAGATTTAATATCCACATGAACAATTAATTCTGTTATTAAAGCAAAAGACCTAACTAGGTTAGATTTGACCCAGAATTACCGAATAATTCTCCATCAAGATCACAAGTCAAAACTAAGTGGTTGTCAAATTTTAAAATAACAGTTCTAAACACCTCTCAAACTTAAATTTTTGTTGTTATAGTCTCTTACCCTGATTGATATCAAGTTGCTGTATTTGTTTGCTTGTTGGTTGGTTGGCTGTCTGGCTTTTAATTTGATTTGATAAATTATCAAATTATCCCTGAAAGTGACCTCTGGTCACTCGTGGTCAGTTCAAGCATGTCGTACAGCTGTCTGGTGATCAGAAAGACATAAAGTGGTTTGGAGGTAGGATGGAGGTATGATGGTCTCTAGGCAGCAGGAAAGGACTGGATTGGCCACAATATGATTTGGTAGTACCAGTGGTGTCCAGAACTGTGGGGCTAACATTCACAAAGAATATAGACAGTTCAGGAGGATGTCCTGCTCTATGCCAAGAAATTGTCTCCGCCTCTGGTGGGCTGAGTACACACTTTATTACGAATGCGAGCTGCTCTTGAGAAGAACGAACACCAGGGGCCATCCCCCTGTGCACCAATCATTTCAAATGCAACTTACAGACTAACCTGGTTCGAACCTTCATGTCTGAACTAAGAACTCTAAGACACGAAGACAGGAGAAACTGGGGGCCAGTTTTCATGAGGGCTTTGCAATCTTGGAGGGAAAGCCGTCAAAGGCTTTTGGAACACTGCAAAACGTGAGGAAATGGCACGTGACTCCCACTTAGCTGTTAGCCTAAAGACGTATCCTGAGAACTTGGTAGTTTGTCTTGAGGTAGGAGGAAGTTACGGAGATATGTACCTTTCCAGAAAGGGGGTGACTTGAAAATATGAGGGTGAAGGAAAGCACGTTTAGAAGGCAATGCTAATTCCAGGCGGACACCTCCATGTATGTGGTCTCCACATTGCTTGTTCACGCTTGCTTCTTTGTTGGTTTCTCCTGCTATATCGACAGTAGGTGTACTAGGGTCCAGGTTCCTAAGGCAGAATTGAGACCAGTGGTTCTCAACCTTCCTGAAGCTGTGACCCTTTAATATGCTTCCTCATATGTTGTGGTGACCCCCAACCATAAAATTATTTTTCTTGCTACTTCATACCTGTAATCTTGCTGCTGTTGTGAATCATAATGTAAAAAATCTGATATACAATTGCTGTTTGGCCTGCAGAGGGGTCGCGACCCACAGGTTGAGGGCCCCTGGTCTAAGCTGATGCCCTGGTCAGAAAGATTCCCATCAGGAAATGGTTTCAGCTGCCTTGGTGGCCACCCAATTTTACTAACTACCATTCTCTACATGGATAGTAGAGGTCCTATAGCTACAGTGACTCCCAGCTGGGGACAGGAGTATGAGACAATGTTCCTGCTTATTGCTTTTTCCCATCTCCACTCCTACCCTCGAGCAAACATGAGAGTACCAGTCTGCATTTCCTTTGGGGCATATAACCCAGGCTGTAACAGTAACAGTAGTAGGTAGTTTTCCATTGTTAAAGCAAAACAACAATGAATAACCTATTTGACTACACTCCAGGCAGGCTAGAGAGCTCTTGACAAAGTCGCTCTTGACTTTCCTTTTTTACACCCAGTGAATGTGTTTTTGAGCTTTTCCCTGCAAATCCTGTATCTCCTGCCTGGCCAGGTAGCATAGCCAACTCTGACAAGGTTTCTTTGGGACACCAGCAAGCCGGGTGCTATTGCTGCTCCACTTCAGATTTTGTATCTGATCTCAAAGTTCGCTGCTTAGCTCTCTTTCAATCAAGTTAGGATAATGACATGCATTGTCTTTGCTGGAAGCTAAGTTACATCCTGTCAGGAAAGAGACTGAATAAGTTTCAAAATAGGAAAGGATGAACCCAGTATTCAGCTGTCTGATTCTTCCAGGTAAAAGCAAAACAAAACAAAACAAAACCCACAGCCCTCTCTTCTGAATTGATAATGTCTAATTACTCAGACATTTTAAAACCACAATTTTAAACTATAACTATAATCATATTTTTAAGAAAGGCCAGTATGTTTGGTAGTAATGAGGTGCCCTGAATCATTATTTTGCATAAGACCCTTCACATTCCTACTTTACCTTCTCTTTGGAACATAAATCCTTTGACTGTTTACGGGTTTTGACCAAGTTCATTTGGCTTTAGCTACCTCTCAAAAGAGAAATTTGTTTTCTTTCATTTTGTTTCTTTGTTTTTAAATAGTTTGGCATGTTCTCTGGAACATTTAGAAAAGATTATTTGAATAGTGTTCAGTATATTTATAAGACTTTTAAAAATTAAATATCATGGGGGATGAAAAGGAAAGCCACAAAAAGCAAGGACTGTTTGCATTAAAATGATGTTCCTGGTGCTGCCAAATTTTGTTCCAGAGGTTAATAACCTTCTGTTTAAAAACAGGAAAGAGGCTGAATCGCAGGGAATCACCTACACACAGGCTTCGTTAGATTATTATCCAACTGACAGTTCAGAGAGCTCCATAAACCCTGTTCCATGGTCTGTGAATGCTGAATGCATTATGTCCTAAACATTTTTTGAAATGTTCACACTGAGATTTTCAGATTTTTAAATATGTGGTTTACCTGTTTAAGCACCTGACAAAGAATATTTTTTTAAAATGTCTTTCTTAACAGTTACATCTTATGCTTTAATTATTCTCATTTTTGATCTAGTTTTAGATTTAAAGAGTCTTCTTTTGATGTGGGTACCACCTTAAAAAAAAAAAAAAGCTTTTCAACTCATAGACACTAAATCTTCTATTCGTCCATGAACAGCTTGGGAGGAGAGAGAAAAAATTGGCTTTGGGCTTCGTTTTCCTCAGAAGCTGGTGGGTAACTGTTTGGAGATGTTTGGAATATCTCGTGTCTTGCCTGAGGGAAAGGGCTGACAAAGGTTCAGAGCCACCTCTGGGGACACACGTACTGTCCCAGTCCAGACCCTGTGCTCTAGCACATTACATGAGGATGGACTTAGCTCTCCAGATAGAGACCTTGTGGGGAATGAGGACTGGAACATGAAGGGTCAGGGATAGGAGAGGGCTCTGTGTGATTCTTTGGAGCATTGTTTCCATAACTTTTACCCAAGTGGTAAGGAGTTTAACAGTGAAGTTTCCTATGGGCCCCCCATATTTAGGGAAAATTAGGGACAGAGTTGCTTTTTTTTTTTTTTTTTTTTTTTTTTGTCTTGTTGTTTGGAGTTCATCATTGTGGAAGAGGTGGAGAGATATCCTTCAATACAGAGTTTATGTGGTGGATATACCGTGAGTAAACAGACAGTTCCAGAGAAGGAGGAACTGTCCCAAGAACAGGAAGGACAGAGCTACTCTGGGATCCTAAGAAACAGAGGGGGAGGTGTGAGGGAGAGAGAGAGGAGAGAGAGACAGAGACAGAGGTAGACTAGGGCATTAACTCAGTGTCCTGATAGGAGAACAGATGGTACAGTTTCTATCTGTTTTCTCCTGAGATGAAACATCCGAAAAAGCCTACAAGTTATGAGATGTCACCAAGGCTAAGGCAGCAACAATAATCAGCAACAGTCACCTGGGGCCTGACTGCATTCCAGACACTGTTCTGATGCTTTGTGTACATAAGCTCATTTAATCTTCACAATGACCCTATAAAGACAGAGCAATCTCTACTCCCACTTTATAGACATGGAAACTCTGATCCAGAGGGGTAATGAGCCCCGTGGGTAGTGAGTGGTGGAGCAGCACTCAGGCTGAAACAGCCTACGGCTAGCATCTACACTCAATGACTGAACATTTAATAGTAAGGAAAAAAAATTGAAGTGAACACTAGTGGAAATTAAAATGCTGTGCCGAGGAGCTGAATAACTCGGAGTACAGAGTAGGAGAAGAGTCCCACGTGAGAACCGCCAGAGGAGTCAAAGGGGCGACGGAAGATTTTATCTGTATAATTTTAGGGCCAGAATCACCAATGAGTCATGATCTCCACCAGATTCCTGATGAACCCTCTAAGGACAAGAGATGGACAGTAGGAATTTAGTAAGAGTAGTTCCTAGTAGATTGACTCCAGTTCACCCCCAGGACAGCTCTATTGAGTGACAATGGGAAATGTGTATTCTGCCATTGGATGGGAATCTTCCAGGCCAATGGCCAAAAGAGGATGAACAGGTGGCTCACATTGGTGATGGAAAGACTTGCCTGCCTGATCTCCAATCTGGGAGAGAAACTCAGTAGTGACATGGAAGCAAGAAAAGTGGCCACCCAGAACACAGTGCCCATCATGATCCCTGGAAGGGGTTATTTAATTGTTAATATTGGTTGTCACCTTGACAGAACTTAAGACTCGCCTACAAAAAAAAAAAAAAAAAAAGACCTTCTTGTCCTGTTAGCAAGAAAATTTCTGGAAGGGCTTAACTGAGGGTGAAAAGCCTGTTCTGAATGCAGGTGGCACCATCCATGGGCTGGGGTCCTGAACTGAATGAAAAGGACAAAAGCAAGCAGAGTACCATCATTCATCTCACTGACATGTCTGCATGTGCTATGACAGACTTTCCTCTTTTGAATGGCAAGCCAGAGCAAACCAGTCTCTTCCTCATAATTTGCTGTGGGACAGGTATTTGGTCTTAGAATCTAGAAAATAATCTGGGTTATAACCTGTGTTAACTAAGAGAAAGTATTATTGGGATTTCCACCTCCTCCTCCTAAAGCAGGAATCTAGGCTTGGAGAGGTCCATCAGCCAGTTCCCAGCTCTGCAGCTGTCAAATGACAGAGTCTGGATGAATGATGCACAGCTGTGGCTTCAGCCCCACTGGCTCATCCACAGGTGCTGCTCCAAGTCTCTGGCTGCTCTGCATTGGGTCAAATTCTGCAAGATCTTTCGTAATTACACTTGTGAGAATTTCAGAGTCCACACTTTTGCTAAAAGTTATTTTAGGTTTCACTAATGAACCTGGGCATGATTCAAATTATCAGGACTTTTAGGAGGGTGGCAAAAATGACTCATGTCTCACCTCTTTGTACAATGGTATATGTGATACTTTGGGTCTTTTGAGTGAAATCATAGGTGCAAAAATCAGGGCTGCTGGCTCACACCCAATGAACCTCACCATGCCCACTATGGACCAGAAAGTTCACACCCTGCTCCTGCTCCCAGAAGAGACACAGGGTCCAGGAAAACTTAATTTCACTGATACTTTGTGCTCAGGCTGGAGGATAAAGAATGTTTAGATCTTTGTGACACAACAAAAGCAACAGCTGTATGCCACTAAATAGTTTCTACATGCCTAGCAGTTGGCATGAACTGTCCATTGAACTGGTATGTGAACCTTATGAAATAGGGCTTTTGTCTACATCCGTTCCATAGACAAGAAGCCTGAGGCTTTGGGACGACTTCACTTATCCAGCATAAAAGGATGGTCACTTAGAAATCCTTTCTTTCTTTTTTTTTTTTTTTTAACTTTGATTACATTGCATTACATACATCTGTCACAACAGGTTGGGCTGGGAATCAGATCTGTGGCCTGCCCCATTTCTCTGGCCTCTGAACCTTGTCCTCTGGGGCCGTGGGACTGGTGGTGACAAGGTGGCTTATGAAACCTCAGGAGGAAGGAAGTACTTCATCATTTCCTCAAGTTGAGCCTCCCACTTCCTCACCTCCAGATGAAGTTGGGAGAACTCCTGGATTTGGACTAGGACTAAGGATCCAGGGATCCAAGCTGTAGAGAGGACGTTTTAGGGTATATAAGTTGAAATGTAGACAGTAGGTTCCGACTGGGAATGAAATGTATTTTTAAATGCTAAGATCTAGGTAATTGAGTGGAACATTCAGGGTCTTTCTCTATTGGGAAAGGTTTGTGTATGCTGGAACTAGACAAGCAGAAATATTAGGCCAGATGGAGTTATCCTCATGGGGCAAAAGCATGGGGCAAGAGCATGGGATTCAGTCAAGAGTGTTCAGCTCTGCAACTTGCCTGAAGTCAGGCAGGGAGTCTCCTCTCCAAATGGCAGGAGAGAATGCTGTAAGAGAGTTGTTTCTTGGAGACAAATATTTTAATACGATGTATTTTTCATTGTATTCATCCCACAGCTGAGGTCAATGAGATTTGGGATGTGATTCCACATTTCCATTATCCCAGTCCCTTGTTGCTTACACCCAATCACTCAGTAAGGCCTTTATGTGCTTGAGGTTCTTGTCTGGTTCATGGGCAGTTGAGCCAGTCTCTCCTTATGGTCATCCTTCTTGGAAGAGAAAGTGCTTTCCAGATTTCCACATGGTCCAAAGAGTCTCATGGGTGAACCTGCTTGCATGAGAACAAAACAAACCTCTCTTTTTACAAATCTTGTGCAAATATCTATGGCCACAGCCATGCCCTTAATGAGTATAGCAAAGATTTTCACATCATCCAAGATGCTACCAATGGCCTCCAGGCCATTGTTCACAAGATCTCTATGAGCAGCTTATGAGACATAACCTACTTTGACATTAAAACCAATTGTCACTTCATCTTTTATGCTTACAAAAGTAAGTGAAACAGCTGGTTGATTGAGAAGTTTGAATTGTTGAGTCCTGGATAAAGAGTTCTTTTCACACTCTGTAGGCTGTTCGATCTTTGTCCTGCTGGCTACATGAAATATGTTGTGAACACTATGTACTATCACAGTACATATGACAATATGTACGTTTTAGTATTCATAAAAACACAGGGCTTAGAACATGTCCACATGGAAATCAAACAGGAAAAGGGTAAACAAACAAACTGCTAAGTGACTGTCCCTTGGCCTAGGATATGAACTTACCCAGTGCTTTCAGCTTCCTAAGGTTCTGAGAGACAAAGCAGGATGTTGACTCCATCTAGGTCTACTGTAGTACCCACAGGGTGAGCTGTTTGGTACCTGGCACTCTTCCAGGTTCTTGGGTTGCCAAAAAGACAGCCATGGTGGTGGCTGGATAAGGCCACCTGTCTTTTCCCTCTGAGGCAATTGGGTGACTCAGTCAGTAGAATCAGCACTTGGCCGTCTGCAGCATCTGTTTTGGAATCTAGCGATTGCTTCATAAGTCATAGCTTTTGTCCTCTTTCCTTTAATCAAGTCGAACAGCGACAACTGTGTGTGTTCCTAGAGTCATCGCTCTTCTTTTGGTAGCCTGGGAAACAACTGCTCTCATAGGATCACTTGTTTCCAGGCTTGTTTTTAGGGAAGAAACCAGGATGTCTTTTCAGCTAAGTTACATAAAGAGGAAATGATTATGATGGAGCAACTAGGAAGACCAAGAGGCACCTGGGAGGCCCAGAGCAGACAGCACTGTACATCCATGTCACCTGCCACTGTGACAGAAGGCCTCAAAGGGGTGGAGTTGGGTGGGAGTCCTTAGCAACCATTTGCCAGAGATGTTGGAGGGCCTGAGGCTCATGTGCCTCTACTGAAATGAAATGCCGTCATTGTCTGCCACTGTCTCTTTCACTATCAAAGTCAGCAATTTCTTGCACTGGCTCACTGTCCCCGTTAGCTCTTAAGTCCTAAGTTTACTTCATGACCATTCATAGGTGATTTCAGCTGCCAACAGACATTTTTCTTTTTAAATTCCTGATTGAGGTGAGAACTAAACCAATTAAATATTCTCTGTTCTTGCTGGGTATGGTGGCACATAGCTTTAATCCCAGAACCCAGCACTCAGGAGGCAGAGGCAGGCAAATCTCTGAGTTTGAGGCCAGCCTGGTCTACAGAGTGAGTTCCAGGACTGCCAAGGCTACACGAGGAAACCCTGTCTTGAAAAACCAAATTTACATATCTTTTCTCCACCAGCTAGATTTCTCAGTGAGTAAAGGTGCGTGGCTCCAAGAGTGATAACCACCGATTGGATCCCCCACACCCATCCTAGAAGGTAGGAGAGAGCCAATTACCCAGAAGTTGTTCTCTGATCTCCCTGTGAGCGCATGTACAGAACACACACGATATAAACGAATGCAAATCTGTATGTGTGTGTGTGTGTGTGTGAGAGAGAGAGAGAGGTGACTTATGCATGGTTAGAAATTTATCAGTTGGGTAAGACTTGTAATCCTTGGTCCAAACATCTGTGTGGGAGGAATGTAGAATGGGTTCAAGTTAGACTATATAACCACCAGGACTTTCATAGGCCAGCAATTGAGTGTTTTAGAGGGATGCTAAGCTGCCACTTCCATAGAAGACCTGGTTCTATATGAGACTGGAAAACTATGGGAGACAATAAGACATGTGCTCTTGGCTCTAACAGTGTGTGTTGATCCCTTCCTTTGTTGCTGTGACCTTACAAGAAACAAGGGAGAAAGGGTTTAATCTGGCTCTTGATTTTAAGGGACACAGTCTACTGTGTTGAGGGTGGCATGGCAGTGGGTAGCTCTGCAAGGACAGGAGATATGAGCTGTATCTTAGGCCAGGCTTTAAACTTCAAGGCCCTAGCAATATACTTTCTCTAACTAGACCTGACCTCCAAAAGGTTCTCAAAACATACCACCAAGTGAGGACCAAGTGGTCAAATATGTGAACCTACAGGACACAATTTACATCCAAACCATAACACACTATGGCATTTAGTTTGCACTTCAAATACAAAACCGTGGGTAGCATGGCTATTCCAACAGTAGATAAAAGAGGAAAAACTCCCTTCTTCTGGACCGCTCGGCATTAAACCGTGCTCTGGGGAGTTGTGTCTATGTGTGTGCCTACACCGGAGAGCCCAGGGTGTTTGGAAGACTTGAAACTTATCCTACATCCTGAACAGACATTCTTCATTCTTCTGATGTTTTTTTTTTTTTTTTGTAAGCTTAAAACCAAGGACCAGGCATGAAGTTCATGCTTCTCCAACAGAAACGCCTACAGAGACACTGTTGTTCCCCTCAGGTAACAAATGCCACAGGCCCCTGGCCAGCCAAGCTGTTCTGGAACAGCTGCTTCTGCAGCACCAATGAGAAGGGTGCTTTGTTTTAACCGGCACATTTGGTTTCTTTGGAAGGATGCTTCTTGACGTTGCGCTTTCTGGCGTGACCTTTCCAGAACTTCGTGCAGATGAGCCTGCGGACAGTCATGGAGATTGCTCTGGAAAGGTTATCTCTGTTCACTTACCCTCCCTTCTTCATAATCAGGGGAGACGCAGACAAGAAGCCCAGGGGTGAAGCACAACTAGGAGCAGGTTGTCACCTAGTCTTGTCGCTAGCTAGTCACAGGTGCCCTCTTCCATTTGCTTTGGTCTCCCAGCATGACCCTGCTGACTGAAGAGCCACCCGGCTGCTTCCCCCATTGCCCACTTCCTCACAGCAGGCCCTCTTTGAGCAGAAGCAGATTATCTTCCAAGCATCCTGAGCTAAACTAGGCTGGAGAGTCACTCCTTCTGAGGCTATGATAATAGGGATGGAAAGTATCCACCGAGGAGGCAGTGCATCAAAGATTTAACCTTTCAAATAACTCCTGTTATTATTTTTTTTTTTTAAGGAAGTAGTGTGGAAACTAGGTCAGACCACAGAGCAGTCTGATGTCGCTTTATCCCCAGTCTCATCCTGGCAATTCAAGAAGGGGGACTTTAAGTGAGCAATACCCAGATTTAGGTTGCTGAGAAAGAAAAAATAAAGCCACTTATGTGATTGATGTGCGAGATGTAGATTTCTCGGCCCCTCTGCTCACTCCCAGCAAAGTCAGACTGTTTATTTTCCTTCTGTGTGGAGTCGTTGGGGGACGTAGCTTTAGAGGTCACGTGGGTGAGCCCAGAGCAGGGGCCTCCAGCAGTCTCAGCCTGCGTGAGGTGTGAGGGATTGTGGAAGGGGTGTGAGGTTGTACTGAATCATGTCAGCTGTTGACCTGGGATTCACAACAAACAGCTGCATCAACAAACCACTGCCGGGACTTGGTGGGAAGCAGGTGGCAATGACATGGGGGATAGTCTGCCCCAACCTGTCTCCATTAGCTGTAATTATGCTTATGACTCCTGCTCTGGGCAGCTGAAGATCCATTAAGGCCCACCAGGGCTACGAGGGACCCTCAATTTTAGATGGTGGCCAGTCAGCTGTAAAAATGAGCCACCGTTGGGAGCAACGGAAGGAGCCTGGAGCCTGGAGCCTGGAGCCTGGAGCCTGGAGCCTGGAGCCTGGAGCCTGAAGCATTTTTTTTTTTTTAAATCAGCTTCTAAATTGCAGGGAGTCCAAGTAAATTGACACATTTACTAGCTTGATCTTCTTTCTTGCTCGTTCTTCACCGCCTCAGCCAGGCCTCTCCTTGTTGGAACAATTCTCAGCGGGGGAGGTGGGCTGGGGTAAGGTGGGCTCCCCATTCCAGGCAGGATGAACCTCTGATTTCTCTGCTGGCCTGCAAAAGCACTCAGGTGACTATTTCTGCCTGCATGAACATTTTCATTTCCAACATTTATGAGAGCATTTGAGCCACGTGGTTGAAATAATTTTCATAAAGGAAAACTGTAACTCAGGAAGGGAAACCCCTGCAAACAAACAAACAAACAAAACAAAACAAAACAAAACAAACCCCAAAGTGGTAGCAAGCACACAGTGTGAAATCAATACTGCAGGGTCTCTTTTTTGGTCCACACTCCTGGGTGCGGAAAGCCATAGCCTTAACTAGCAGGATTCTCTTTAGCTGGTTCAAAGTTGAAGGTATTTTCCTTCACTAATCAGAAGTTAAATAACAAGAAGCACTCATGAGTTTAACGTTTGATTAGCTGTGTAGTTTACACAGTGATGTCCTCTTCTTCAGAAGGATTCAGACGTTCAGGCCTGACTGAGCAGTTTTAAGCAATTAGGAGGAGTGGAAATTGGTGGGTTTGGGGATGGAGCCGCAGAAGCAAGTATGGAGCTACTGGTAGAGGTGCAGATCCAGGCAGGTAGAAATCTCAGCTCTAGTGCAGCCACTTTGAGCAAGGAAAGTCACCGTTCACAATTTAGATTCTTTAGTCATAATGGGAAAAATAACCACTGGTCGGTCTGAGATTGGGTGATACGTGTGCTGTAAGGCAACATCATCAAAGATGTGAGCCCTGAGGTCACGCTGTCATCTTCCGGCCTTGCCTCACAGCCAGTCTGGTTCCACCTGGTCTCAGAAGGCCTGTGGAGCTCTGCCTTCTGCTCTTGTGTGGTTGTCTTCCTCCCCTCCCCACCTCTCTCCACACAGTGGCTGCAGTCTCCACCTCTGGGGAGCCTTTAGTGACATCCTTCAGAGAAGTCTCCTTTTCTCTGAAATGCCCAGAAGTGCACATGGCTGCAGCTGGAGGAACGGCCTGTTTGATACAAAGCTTCATATGCTGAAGATAGGAAAGCTGCTTCAAGTTGCCATCACTAGGGAACATGGTTTATGTTCAAGTCCCTACTTGCTGCAGGGCATGGCTGCCATACCCTGCCCTCCACTGAGGAGCAGGGCTTCTCTCCCAGAGGCCCTTCAAGATATAACCAGACATCTTTCATAACCCTCTTTTCCACCCTTTCTTCACCTTTCCCCTTTCCTACTCCGCTCCTCTTCCCCCTCCCTCGATGCTCCCAAATAAACCTGCATTTATATAATATAGCTTCGCCTCTCCATTTAGCTCATTCTGTTTTATTCAATCAATCTGTTTACTCCTGCCTCTGGCCTTTGAAGGAGAAGGCCCAGGGACCAGCCTGAAAGCTAGAGGTGTTAAAGTGTCTTTTATTTGCTTGAAGTAATTGTCATCCTGGAAGCTTACTGTCTCTGGCTGCTAACCAAGTCCTGGAAGCGTCTAGCCTCTGTACAATCTAAATTAGGTGTAGAATGTTTTCATCCTCTGAGACTTACTGCTGAATAAGCTCACCCTTTCTAGTTCTTTCTGAACTCTGGTTGGCTGGTTCAACTCAACTGTTCTGCCTCAAACTCCTCTCTAAGCTGACTGATTCAAACTGGCTTCTCTCAACTTTTGACTGAATTGCTCTCCTTGGCCTCAAACTCTAGGAATCTGTTCTAATCTTAACACTCTGCCTCCTTTTCATTCTCTGGCTTGTTTTGTCTTCATCTGGTAAAACTACTCTCTCTCTCTCTCTCTCTCTCTCTCTCTCTCTTGCTCTCTCTCACTCTGATTCTCTCTGTCTCTCTCTCCTCTCTCTCTGCATTGCTCTTCTGGTAAAACTCTCTCTGAATTCCATGAACTGAACTGCCACCTGCCTGAACTCAACTCCACTGCACTGCCTCTCAACTCACTGACTCAATGGAAATGCCTGAACAGCACTGACTAGAACTCAGAGGTCTGCATGCCTCTGTCTACTGAGTGCTGGAATTTAAAGGCACACCTAAGCTTTTCTTTACCTGAAACTTGCTCAATACCAGGCTGGCCTTGAACTCAGAGATCTGCTTGCCTCTTGTCTCCTGGGATTAAAGGCATGTCTGTATTCCAGGCAGAGCATAGACTGAGAAGGTCTTTGGATGTGATCTCTTGCTAAAGTAGCATGTACTAATTAAAATTCCTTCATATAGACATTTCTGTATTATTGGTCCCTTAACAAGATACACCAGAGAGGTTAACACAGTGGACTCACAGTTAGCACAAGGACTCACAGCCATCACTGAGCAAGAACACTTGTGGGATATGAGGGAAGATGAGATGAGGAAAAAAACATACAGAATTGAAGTAAAATATGTGACAATGTACATATTCATGGGGGGAAAACATGGGGACACAGAGAAAGAATGTTAGAAACAGTGAACCTCCCAAGGCAAGCCTTCAGAGGGTGATAATACGCAACTCCAATGTCTGTCACCATTCAAAGTGCCATAATTTTGTCACCCTTCCCACGCAATACTAAGCTATTCTGAGTTCTGCTATTTCTTAGCTCTCTCACCTCAGTATGCCCAAGATGTCTGACAAATGAACGTGTAAAAAAAATGCTTTATTTGCCCCAGCATGGATGGAGAATTTATTATGGGATGTGCAACTTGGCAGATGCTGCCTTTTTCATGTCGTCATGCTCTGTGCTGTGATAGGTTTTGGCTGAGAGCAGACGCCCAATTAATTTGCCTGATACGGTCTCATGCCCAAGAACTGAAATCTTGTTGCTCTTTGCTGGCTTGATTCCTTTGCTTAGCCACCGATCCAAGCAGAACAGAGAAGATTGCCAGCTGCCCTTCTACAAGGACAGCATCCTCCCCTCTTGCTTACACACAGCTTAAACACTCTGTGCCAGAGATTTCTATGTTTTGCTTTGTCTCGTTTCCTTTGTTAAAACACAAAAACAAAACAAAACCCTTTGAACTCCCCTGAGGACAAGGAAGGGGAAGCCAGAGGAAGTGGAAGCACTTGATGTTATCTTACAACCATCTGTTCCCCTGTTAGAAATTTCATCAAATGAAGAATCCAAAACTTGTGTGAACCACTGCCCTGTCCTGCATGGCTTGGCCATGGAAAACTGCCTGAGGCAGCGAGGGAATAAAGAAAGGACAGACACGCAGACACGTACAGAAAAGCCAGGATTGGGTGGGCTGTGAGTATTCTGATGGGCCTGTAGCAACTACCAAAACAACCTAGAACCTCAGCAAGTTTATTATGAACAGTTCAGTGAGAGGAGTCTGCCAGCTGGGTAGAAGGTCTCTGTACATCAGCAGTTTCAGGTTAGTATCAGAGAGGAGGAAGCTGCAGTTGCTATTTTTTTTTCATACACTAGTCAATCATTTAACACTTGTACACACTGTCACATTCTCACGTGGACCAAGGGAAGGCTTTGACAATTCTGAGGCTGATCTGTATGGGGACAGCTTTGCCATTCCAGCATATGTCTGAGGCATTGGATCCTTGATATGGCTCATGTCAACAATACACATTCTCTCAGGACTTCATCTCTTCTTGACACATTTACTCTAGTCTTCCTCTGCTCCTCACAAACCAGGGCACTTCTTGCCTGATTGTTCCTTCTGACCAGACCTTTCCAGGGTTAAGACTACTGAGACCTTCAGCACTATGTTCATCTTCCCACAACTGCCAAGGCCAGAGCTGCAGGCAAGGCCCAGGTAGACCAGTTGCTGCTTTCTGCTTCTACTGACATTGTCCAGACTTGTGAAATACTAGCTCTTCTTTGTGTAAATCATTCTGCTTGAAACTCTAGGGACGAGAAAGTCCTAAACAGTCCACCAGAGGCCACGTTGCTTGACAAATGGTTCTTTCAGCAGTGTGACATGCTGTTTGGCTTAAGGAAGGGAGTTTCTAGCCTTCTCCAGCAAGGCGTGCGTTCACAGGGAACAGGGAAAGAGGACATAGTCACTGGCTGGTCAGTGTCCAGCTTGGGGAGCTGTTTAAGCCACATCATTTCTGTTCGGAACTTGATGACACCTCTTCCTCAAAACTGAACGAGAATCACAGCACTCTGGAGGCTGAAGCCTGAGGGTTGCCCTGAGTTTAAGAACAGCCTAGGTTACGTAGCCAGTAGTAAGACAACCAGGGCTACAGAGCAGGGCCGTCTCAAGAATGAAAAGCAAACAAAAGAGGAACTGAGCCAGCCTAGGGCATCAGTTTATTAAAAGTTCCGTTCTCCTAGGAGAGTTTTGAAAGCCATGCCAGAGGAGTGGCTCCCTCCTTTAACACCTATTGCTGAGTGTTCCCAGCCCTGTCACTTTCCCTAGCACCCCAGCATATGCTCTGACATTTTGCCAATTATATTCTCCCATGTGAGGGAATCATACCTTAGAATGCTTGGAATATAAAACACAAAGTCCCCTCTTCCACGGCACGAGGTCCTCCCTTAGCTATCTTGCTGGACAATTTACTTTTCCTCTACAAGCCCCCTGCTGCTTGCTGCTGCTGGGACTACAGTTGCTGCCTGGAAAGTTCAACTGACAGTTCTGTCTTTTTAAACCCACCGATTACTAAGGATGAGCACAAGTGCTATTTCTTTGGTGAGCTGTGGCTGAGACTCCAATCCCTCTGCCTCCGGGCTCATCTCCATCTCCTCTCTGTTCCCTCAGTTATTTATTATTGTAGATTATTTTAAGGACCCCACTCACCATTTCTGCAACACACAGTGGTCGTTTAGCTCCCCACTGCAGTGGTTAAGTAGGTAGGTGCTGAAGTCAGGTTTTCTGGTACAAACTGTGGCTTAGGTATTTGCCTTTAGCCAAGTTACTTTCCCTCTTTATACAACAGTCCTTTCAACTCTAAGATGAGCACAGCAGAAACTACCACATAGGACTGACAGACAAAGCAAGCAGGCCAGTCCCATTCTGTATGTAGAACTGACTAGCAGTGCTCAATACGATTGTTTATTAATTATCATTACTACTGTTGTGCCTTCTCATCTTGTATATATTTCGACTCCAGTACACAGAACCTTGTATGTTGATATATGTTTGTGTAAGAAATAAGTAGAATAAATAAGACTTCTTTTTGTTGTAAATTGACCTAATTACCTCCCATTAGTTTTGGTTTGCAGGATGTTTCACGAGGCTGATTTAGAGTTCGTGTATATTTTTAATGTGTTTTCCTAAATGTAATATATACAGTGATGAGCCTTTCTGTGAAGCAGGTTCATTGTGCACTGCCTCCCAACTGAGTCTACTGAGACAGCACACACACACACACACACACACACACACACCCTTTCATGAACAAGTTTATTTCTGAGAGACAGGCAACAAGAAACAACAGCAGCCTAGGACTGAGTATGAGTCAGGCCCCCAAGGCTCAAGGGCCCCCTGCATGGTGTGTAACCTTAACTTTTCATAACCCACTTGCGTTCTGGTGGAGGGACTCAGGAAAGCACTTGCCTTGGGTGTAGTACCCCGAGGCACGCTAGGATAATCTGTTAGAACGCATCTGGGCTGTGCCAGCCAGAACACACTCATCACAGGGTGCTGCTCTCATAGCACTTTAGACAGTTACTCTCTGGAATTATGAGTGAGGAAAAAGGAAGACCTGCTCCAATAGAAAAAGGCTATCATACACTTCCCTTCTCAGAGTGTCATCCCCATGCTCTCATTGACCTCTGTCACCTTTCTTGGGGGCACACAGGGGCAATGCTGAGACTGTTTGCGTGACATTGCCTACAGACAGTATAAAGCCAGTCTTGATGTTCTAAGACTTTACAACCCAAAGAAAATCTAAATTACTTTGGCTAAGTAATAACAACCACTGCTAGGCATCGGTTGATAAAAGATGAGACCTATCTTTTAGGACTTCATGCTCATCTGAAAATATTGCTTGGCCCATTAGATAGAACCTTGCCAGCTTAGGCCAGGGATGGGGTTATGAAGGCAGAAGTTCAAGATTCAGAATTCCCTATTTGTAGACAAGACTACAGGAAGGAATATAATTGTCAAAGACACATTCTAACCCTCAAAATTTAAGAAGAAATCTTTATACAAGTCTCTACACGTTCCTTTGTTTGTGTATATGTTACTAGGGTTGGAACCCAGGGTCTTGTGTGCACTAAGAGAACACTCCTCACCAAGCCATGCTCCCAGCCTTTTTCCCATTCATCCCTCTAAGCCCTCCATATACTCCTCTATTCTCTTTCAAATTCATGAAAAGAATATATTCAATTACGTATTTTGGAATAAATGTATATATATATATGTGTGTGTGTGTGTGTGTGTGATCAATCTGTACAATATTACTTGTATGCATATGTTTCCATTGTTTACCATTTGGTATTAGATAACCGACTGGTCTGTCTTCCCTGGGAAACAGTATTTCTTCCCATCTCAGCAGCTCTTAGTTGCTTGTAGTTCCTTTTCTAAGGTTGAGGCCTTGTGTGCTTCCCCTATCCACTTTAGCACCTCTGTGGTCATCCTTGTTGAGCTCACGTTGAGGTAGCCATGTTGTCGAGACTTTATGGGTGTAGCTTCTGGCGTTTATTTCTAGGAGATACAGTCTCATAGTGCTCCTATGCAGCAGGGGCTGACCTCTCACCTTTGGCCTCACCTTTGGCCTCTCACCTTTGGCCTCAGCCTCTCGAAATCAGGGTTACAGGTATGTCCTACCATGCGTAGACCCTGCATGGTTTTGTTGTTGTTGTCTTTTAAGGACCTGGTGATTTCTTCTAATACTCAGGGCCTATTGGTTTCTGTCACATACATCATTGAAATTGAAGACAGGTAGGAGAAAAATGTGTTGACTGGAACCAGACAGGGGCAAGGAAAAATGGGCAAAGGAACAAGAACCAGAAAACAAGAGTAAGAATGAGAGAGAAATAAAGAGAGTGGGTACATGCATCAGGGAGATCTGTTGTTGGAGGGTTGAAGAAGAACAACCATGCGTGTGCGGGAAAGGGATGCCAATGAAAGGAAGGAAACACTTGAATCTTGACATCTGTTTCCACTGTTGGTACCATGAATGAAATGACAGCGGGCTGTGGGGGCAGAGGCAGTGCAGCCAGCCAGGTCTGTGTGGGTAGTGGGAGTGGTTTGTCAGTTGACACACCAAAGCACTCATGGTTCTTCCTCTCTTTCTGTGTGAAAAACCTGCCAGTTTTAACACTGCTGGCAGAGCAAATGGAAGTGCGATGCATAGTGTAGTTTAACACCTCTATCACCTTTCTTGGGGGCCACAGCTTTACCGCACTTCCAGAAGCTGCAAAGGAGGGAGAAGTAGCCAGGCTCCGTTTGTCTTGGAGTCGTGTTTATGACAGATGTTTGCTTATTTATTTAAATTCCTTCACTCAACCAAAAACTATTCTGTGAGCTGGGCTGGCTGGGAGTCCGAGGTTGCTTACAGAATGAAGCTGGGAAGACTGTTCACTCAGGGAGCTGCCTGGGAAATGAAGGAGAGGAAGTCTTGAATAAATTACAGAGTCAAAATCCTGCCCAGCAATAGCTCAGATGTGACTGTAATGCCGCATAAAATTTCTGTGCTTTGTGATTTATTTGACCTTGGTTAACAAGCTGCAGGGAGAAGCAGGAGGATTGCCCCTCCTACAGTGGTGGACGTCTCCACCAGGGGACACAAGCAGAGCCCCGAGTGGCAGTGAGCCACCCAGAGGCTTTATTAGGCTGCTTTCAAACTCATGAATACAGCAGCTTTCTGTTGAAAGCAAATATGATTACATTGGCTTAAATAATTTAAGGATCAAATAAAATCTTCATCGAGTTGGTTGCAGCGTTAAGCATAAATGTGTCAGGAGCTAGCGATTAACTGCAGACCAGATCACAGGGGGAGCTGGACCACAAGGAGAGCAGCGTGCCTGCTGTGGTCCTGCCTGCCTGTGCCAGGGGAAGGGGGAGGCGGTGCTGTCCCGCAGTGTTCAGGGAAAGGTGACTTCCCTTCCTGTGTGGCTGCAGCATGACATTGTGGGGAGGGGAGTTGATTAGAGGGCAGCCTGGGTGTTCCATCCAGAATGCTCTCCCTACTCAGAGCTCCTTGTTCCCATGCGTTAGAAAGTTGTGGCTAGTTTGTTATCAGCTTTACTGGAAGCTTCCAGCTTACAAGTTGAAGGCTCCAGACTGTGGGGAAAGCATGTCAAGTTCTGTAGGCTGTCAAGATGCAGAGTTCCCCTCCCATCTCGATATGGAGTCACAGACGGTCCTCTTTCTATTAAGTCGACAGCCCTGCTAGCTTTCTTTACTGCCGCTTAAACTATGGACCCAGCACAGCCCAGAGAAGACGCCAGAAGTGATCGTCTACCTCATCTCTGGCGGAACAACCAACATACTCATGCCTCCAGCAGTATCAGAGCCAGTCATCGGAAGGTGCTTTGTTCCTTATTGCGTTAGGTATGGGTGGGGTTTGAGTGCAAGTAATGGGAACGAGGCAATGTGTGATCGTATCTTGAAATAATTTACCCTTAAACATACAACCCCGTTTCCTGTGTGTGTGTGTGTGTGTGTGTTCAGTGTATGTAAAAGCTTTATCCCCATGACGCTGCAGCAGCCAAAGATTGGAATAAACTCCAGTACTCATCAATAGGGAGATGGTTACATAAATGATGGTTCACCCGCATAGTGGAGTTATAAACATAGGGCGCTATAAACATGATGGGTAAAGTTGGCGTGGAAAGGCCCCTAGGCTCTATCATAAAGAGGGGAAGAACACGCTGAAGAGGTATGCTGGCTGCGTGCTGCTTCCTGTAACGATGCTGTGCACCCTCCTGCAGCACCACTCTCTTAAGACTCTTACGCCGTTCCCACGCCCAATCCCTATCTTGCCATGAAATTTTAATACCATGAACATCTGTTTATGTCCTGTATGCATAATGTACATTTGTGATTTATATACAAAAGAGTAAGATTTTTTTTTCACTTTCGAAATCTAGTATTCGCCCGTCGTGGGAGTGATAGCAAACCCGATGAGAATGCTTGTTCAAGAAAAAAAAAAGGAGAAAACTTTTTTCACAACCAAGTAAAAAAAATACAGATGAAATGAATAAAAACCATGATCTATATGGAAGGAAAAAATAGAGAAGTCAGGGTACAGTTGTAGGATGTCTGTGTATTCATTTTAATGTCATTCTGAGTCTGTATGCACGTGTATGTGCGTGTGCCCATATGTGCGTGTGAGTGTGGGTGCCCACGGAGTCCGGAAGAGGGTGTTGGACTCCTTGAAGCTAAGCTACAGGTATTGTGGGCTGACCAAGGTGGGTAAACTCCAGTCTTCTGCAAGAGCAGCCATCTTCCCGTTCCTGCCGTTTGACGTTTTGAACTAGAACTATTAACTCAGGCCACAGAGAGACTTCAGTTGGCGAGCATTGGTCTAGCCTGGGCCTTCCCATGGGTCCATCCCCAGCGTAACAATTTGTTTTAAAAAGTCTAAATATATAAGTAGACATTTTCAAAAATTAAAAAGAAAACCAAAATGAATATACATCTAAGGAACTGCTGAACAAAACAAACTAAGCGAACAAAGCCTCTAGCCCATCAAAGCCTTTCCAGCAGCCAGGATTGGCCAGTCCTTGGCTCAGAGTCAGCACTGCTGGGAGCCTAGCTCTGACCACACTACACAGGGGACCTCTGCTCCTGGATAGTCTTTTGTCCTCTGAACTTGTTTTTCCTCACAAAAGGAGACTGAAGAAGATATGTTTCTCTAAGGCTTAGTTTTGAAGAACAGAGCCTCTATTTAAAAATCATTAGGGTGTTTCAAAGCAGGAGGAAGAGGCTGCAAAGGAGCCTAGAGGAAGCCTGTACATACATTTTTGAGTGAATTAAATGAATGAGGAAATTGCTCATGCCTTCTCTTCCTCCTAAAGCTGCAGGCTCTCCTCAAAAGCGACCAGGATGGGACAACAGAGCCCAGCCTTAAGAGGTTAAGGGGCAGGGCTGGGCCCACTCAGACTCTATGACCTAGAGCCCCCAGTCAGCTTCCTCTGACAGAGTTTTCTCCTTCCTGACTGAACACTCCAGGGGAAGAAAAGCCAGGCGTGATGTTGATTAGTAGACCAGAAACTCCATTGTGGAATTAACAAAAACAAAAGCAAGAACGGGGCTCACTATTCCATGTATCAGGAACTTTAATTTGATTGTGTAATGAGGCAAGATTAAGTAGCACACGCATGATGTCCTCTTCCCTTTGCTTGAATAGCAAACATTGTAAAGCATATTTGGAATAAATGGTTGTTTTTTAAAATGAGTTTTCTGAAGATGAGTCAGTGTATCTAGATCAAGTTCAGATTATGCCCTTAAACATTGGGTTTTCTGTCCGTCCAATGTGCATAATGTTAGCCAACAGAACTATACAATGACATTGTTGTAAAAGTGAGCTGCTTGATTGGTATGAGAATACAATTTTGCTATTGTTGATAGTATTATTTTTACAGCATGGTGGAAAAACTGCTGCTTAGAACTCAATAGACAGAAGTCAACAGATGTGTTGGATGGAATTCTTGAGTTGAATTCAACTGTCTTAATTGAGGGAGAATCTAGAATGAACATTTCTTCACTAAGTTGAGTTTCCTTCTAGCCTTGGCTAGATTGGAACTCACTGTGTTGACTGGGTTGGCCTCCAGCTAGTGGTGATTCTTCAGTCTCTTAAGACCTGTGATTAAAAGAATAAGCTACCATACTCTGCTAAGACCTGGTAAGCCTTACAAAATGCCTTTTAGAGATGGTGGTAAAGGCGAACTGTTGTTAATTGGCTAGCTAATCAAATAATTGAGAAAGTAAAGCAATGAATGGTATTTCTGTGCTCAAAACAAAAACTGGAAAATGCAATGATATAGACGGCAATTTTTAACTACGGGTCTTTTCCCATAGTTAATGTTTATATCATCATCATCATCCTTCATATTTTTATTCTGATATTTTAGAAATACTCTTTTTGAAAAAGTGTTGTGTTAGATTGATTCCATCCCTAGCTCCCAAAATAATGACTCATGAGACTCAAAATATTATTTAAAATACCTAGGACATATAGCTAGGCTCTTTCTAACCAGCTCATAACTTAAAATCATACTAATCTACATTTTGCCATGTGGCTCAGGAATGGTACATCAATTATCCTCACATCTTGCCAGCTGAATCTCCCATACCTGGCTCTCTCTCTGAATCCTCTCTGCCAAACTGATGTCCCACCTCTTATTTCCTGCCTAAGCTATAGGCCATCAGATTTATTATTGACAGGTGCTACTACATCCATACAATACACAAGATATTCCTTCTATCAAAAAGAATAGGTATTTATACCTTTACTTTTTTACTTCAGAGACTCCTATATTATAGGCTGCCCTTAAACTCATTATATACCTAAGGGAAGCCTTGCAATTCTGATCCTCCTGCCTATACTTCCTGTATGCTGAGACTAGAGTTATGTCTAGCTCAGTCCAAACTTCATATGCCTTGCAAGAATCATGTAGAAATGGGCAACTACTTTGTACATGTACTTGGAGAAATGTGGAAACACAACAAATTCGCCAATTGTAACTATCATGAGCCTGAAGGACTATGTGGGAGAAAGTGCCCAGGTGATGTCCAAAGTGTATTGATGAAGGAGGATTTGAGCTTGGGCTATTCACAACAAATGGCCTCTGTAGCAACAACCTTTCTGGTATTTACATATTGTCAGGGAAAAACTTTAATGGGTTGTTATGATAATGAGACTTTTCAACATTCTCTCTAACTTCCTGAAAAGGGATAGAGGAAGATAAAGAAGAGCGTAGAATTTGTGGGACCAAGGGAGGTCTTTATACCTGAATCCTAAGTCAATTGAAGTGTGGGTTATCCAAGTGATCCTTTCTGTTTCTTCTCTTCTTTTTCTTTTTCTTATTTTTAGAGATAGGGCCTCACTGATTGGCTCAGACTGGCTTTGAACTTATCCCTCCTTAGCTTCTCTGAGTTCTCGGATGGCAGGCTTGTGCCATCAGGTTAGGCTCTGAGCATTCCTTAGCTTCATCTAAGCTGAGGTAATGAAATAAGAGAACTTGTGAGTGTTTCTGGAACCTCATAGACATATGGTAAGAGTGTCATGCCATAGGAGTCCCAAGGATTCATAGCAATGCTGGTACCTATTATTTTAATAATGCCCTAACTGAGCTACTACAATTTTCTGTTTTCATAGGAGCATTAAATGCCCAAGGGCTATTACTATTCCAACATAGCCATATGAGGCAAAGACAGGGACCATTTCTTCAACAGCTGGTGAGGAAATGATAATTTGGTCCAAACCAGATATGGTGTTCATGGAAAGATTCCAGTTATTGCTCAGATCAGGGTGTTTGTGGCTTCATGGGTTTTACATTATATAAAGAAGGAAATAACTCATTCAGCCTCAGGACTCCCCAGCTCCAGCTGCTCTGCATGACAGCACCGGCTGTGCCCTGTGTGACTCCAGTACATTAGCAGGATGCTTGGAGGCAGGGGCTGGGGTTTCATAGTACAGCCTGCTATAGGAGCTTCTTTCTCAGAGGAAGGGGAGCAGACAGTAGCCCCAGGCCAAGCTTGTCCCACATAACTACTCTTTTATAAACAGAACATTTCACCTATAAACACAGATTTCCTGCTTTCTTGAAAAATCAGTCTTGCGCCATTGGCTACACCTTCTCTGGGGATGGGGGAGGTTGGGCTGCTCTAGCCTTCTTCTCACTGGCTTGCTCCAGACACTTCTGATACCTGTTAGGACTTGCAGATGGAAGGGATGATAGAAGTGAGTGCCAAGGTTCCCACTGATGCCTCTCAAGAAACAGGACACAGGGCACTATTAAAGAAAACATTCTTTTCTTCACATGAAGACCATTACAGAAGTCTACAACTGGTCAAAATGCAGCAAACCGCTAACTGTGGTGTGCTCAAGGCTAATTAATACATCTGTTCTGCAACCATTATACTTAAGGCTCTGGGAACATGGTGGAAGAGGGGGCAGAAAGGTCGTAAAAGCCAGAGGCTGCACGATAGTGTCTTCTACCTATGACAGGGAAACTGTCTCTGAAAGCTCAACGGTATATCCATCCAATCAAGATCAGCACAATGACAGTACTATTTGACATGTCAGTGAAGATGGCAGAAAACTCACAAGGCCCAATTCCTGGGGAAGAGCTCTAGGAAAGGAAGAGCTGCTGAGAGAGAAGAATCAATTTTGTTTATGGATGATACTCCTGATAGGCGATCCAATCTCAAGTGGCCAGCTTTAAATACATCTACGTATGAGAAACACTAAGTGGACTCAACAGGTTGTATTTACGTGCACGTGACTCTGTGTGTGTGTACACACGCACGCATGTACTTTCGTAACAATAATAAAGAAGAGGTCATGAACTTGAGAGGGAGAGGGACACAGGAGCTAATGATGCAAATATAATACTCATGTATAAAATTCTCAAAAAAACGAAAATACGTTGCTTTTAAAAGAGAAATGAGGGGAGGCAAAGAAAGGTGTTTTTCACATCCTTCCCTTGCTGAGCAAGTGAGGTGTGTGCATTCCGAGAAGAGAGGACCCTGAGCCTGGAGCTCCTCCACACACGTGAGCACTACAGAAATGGTGTGGGCCTAAGGCTTTCTGATTGGCAATGGTTTCCTGTTCTCATCCCAAGTGGAACAGCTGCACAGCCAGGACACTTGGCAGGACATCTGGGCCTTCAGTGGAGCGAAGCCTTCAACCCTCACTGCCTTGCCACTGAGCCCTACCAGCATCCAAGGACCCTTGGGGCAGCTATTCAGGAGAGACAGGAGAGGCTCTCTGAGGACTCCTTTACATTTCCATTGCCTCAATTCCCCAGCTTCTGAAGCTGGCTTCTCTCATTGCCTTGGCGTGCATGTGCGTGTGTGTGTGTGTGTGTGTGTGTGTGTGTGTGTGTATGCACACACTTGTGCTATTGCCAGCTACTTTCTTATGGTTCTGCTTTGTCACACTTCCCCTGGCTGGAAGGCTGCTGCAGCTCGGAGGTCTCTCTGATAGCTCCTGTTTACCTCTAGGGCGTATGCTGTCTGTTAAAACGGGATTATGTAGCTCACTCCATCTGTGCGATGTGTTACATTCTTTTCCTGGGGCGAAGAAGCTCCTTCAGTTCAGAAGGACTCTAAATGCTGAGAGGCCTCTGAATTTCCTTGAGCTCTGTGTCTGAAGAGGCCTTGCCGCAATCTCATTGACACCTAAACTCAATTAAAAGGAGTATCTTTTTCTGCTTTGAAACTGCAAAAAAGGGCTAGGCAAGGTGAGGTGAAGTGGTCTCAAAAGAGTCATGGAGAAAGGGCCACCAAATTCTAAAATGCTGAATACTGTTGGGCCCAGTTCCTGAGACCCCAAAAGACCAGGAATAGACTCCGCTGTAAATACATGACAGTTCTTTTAATTGTATACATGCTCGAACACGGGTCACAAGAGATGTGGCCCTGACATCTAGGGAAACAAGGTTTTTAAAGGGCAAAACCGCAAGCAGAAACTTACATGCATTACATGATTGGGTAAAGGAGATTGACTTTTGAAATGATTGGTTTACTTTAGGCGCCATAGCAGTTCTGGCATGGCCATCTGGGCTGGTTTCTTAGAGACTGTATCTCTAGTGGGCAGGGAAAGAATGCATTAAAGCTAGTTTCTTTTTCCAGGTGGCTAGACATATCTCCATGTGGCTGGCCTTTGTTCAGGCTTATGCTTTAAACTTTAAAACAATACCCACTAATTTCTAATTCTTTGGTCTCTCAAATACCAGTTGCAGAGTTGTGTCACAGAGTCCTCAAGCTAATGTTTGAGGCTGGTGGAAAGAGATCATGGCAGCATGGGAGTAAAGGGCCTCGCTTCTCAGGAAACAAGAACAGAGGGCTATCTTCCCTGGGGCACAGGTGGTCTTAGGTCACGGTTCTTTCAAGAAAACTATGGATCCATGTAGGGTATACACAAGGACCCCTAGAGTCCACAGTAAGAACAACGTGCTCACTTGTATGGGCAATTCACACAATGATGCACATAATTTCACTAAGTCCACAAATCCATTGATACATGGCCAAAACAGTACTGCAACTTGTCTGGAGACCTAGAAGAATCTCTGGCTGATGCTTTCAGAGAGGGTGGTACCAAACCCAGACTACTCTTTCAAAGCCACGCAGAATGCAGAGACCTTTTTCTGGATAATTGCCATTTCTCTTACCTTTATTTATTTATACTAGAATTCAAATCAAATGTTTGTTGTTTTCTTAGTGAGTCTCACTTCTCTGGTGCCCAAGACTCTTGGCCTGGGCTCAAGAGGCCAAGACTGAGAAACAATGCATTAGCCTTGGGCTTAGTATAATGTTCCTGCTACAGGGTACTCAGCAAAGCTGGAAGAGCCTGCTGTAGACAATCAGGGTTTGTGAACAAGAAAATAAATCCTGTAACACTGACAGTGTTTGGCCTAAGATGTAGGGGGCCCTTATGTCCTTGAAGTTGGTATCTTTGAACTGATTTATCATGCAGACTATGAGGAGCCATAGCCTCCCATTGCTAACAAAGAAAGGAAGGCTTCCTCACTCCATCTTTAGTACATTTCTTTCTTAGTGGCAGAACAAGCTTTATGGATACCAACCAAAGCCCTTGGCAGAGTTGCTGGTGGTGGCCTTGCCTCACGGCTGTCAGCACCAGTATTTGGCCACTGTGTGACACCACAAGGTAGTTCTGCAGGCCTGGCCTTCACCTATGAAGTTGTATGCACAGAAGGAGACCAGAGTTAGGACTGAGTTAGGGCAAAATCAAGAGCCCAGCTCATCTTTTACTCTTCTTACCTCTTCCATCACCACAGCCTTTGAGCACCTCAAATGTCAATACCCAGCCAGTTGTTCCATGTCTGGTTCTAGAAGAGGCTGTGCTTTGCACAGCTTCTGGATCACCCCAGCCCTTAACCAACACATACATGTATCTTTGCCTTTGAATTTCACAAAGGCCCCATGAAATGAAACAACTTAGCTCCTCTCTCCCATCCCCAGCAAATATTATAGTTTTAAAGGTAAAGGTCAAGGACAAAAGGGTCTGGACTAACGTTGAGGTCCTACTTCAGTTTGGAATTTTGCCTCTTTTAAGCCTCATTGACTATTCTGAGCCTAAGTTTATCAACAAATAGAAGTACTATAATGCATGGTATTGATGAGAAAAGTTAACGATAAGACGTAGTATGTATTTAATCATAGCGGTAATATATGCTATAAATTATCCAAAACACAGCTGGCCATGGTGGTGCAGACCTTTAATCCCAACATTTGGGAGAGAGGGGCAGGCACATCTCTAAGTCTGAGGCTAGCCCCATCTACAGAGTGATTTCCAGAACAGCCAGGGCTACACAGAGAAAGCCTGTCTCAAAACAATAACAACATTTATCCCTAGCTTGTGTACCATGTTATTTTATTTTGTTACTCATTCATGTACGACTTCCACACAGCTCCTCTTTGGAGTCACTCACTATAGTCATGAGGGTGAAGTGATAGTACTAGGACAAGGCTGTGTCTTTATATGAAATAACATAGCCTCAAACCTCATTTATTTTCTTCCTGCATTTTTGTAAAGAAAACTAGCATGAACTCAGTGGGCCTTTTTTACTTCTATTCACCCACTGAAGCACTGTGCATGTACAACCAGGATTTCCTTGGTGACTCTCAGATGTGGGTAGACAAAGCTGAGCTGACGCTGTACCATTTTCAAAACACATGCTTCCTTTTGTTTTGTTGTTTTTCAAGGCAGGGTTTTTCTGTGTAGCTCTTGCTGTCCTGGCACTCACTCTATAGACCAGGCTGGCCTCAGACTCAGAGATCCACCTGCTTCTGCCTCCCAAGTGCTGGGATTAAAGTGTGTGCCACCACTGCTCGGCTCCATATTTTGTTTTTTTTACACTAAGAACTTTCATGAAGACCTCTGACAAACTCCTATTCTTAGTTCTTAAGGATGGCAAGTAGAACCTCCGTCATGCTCATGGTCACAGCCGCACTGTAACACCTGCAAATTCATATCCCAAACCTGAGCTTGGCCCTGGGCTGTGCAAACACAGTTCTTATTCAAGTGGTCAAACTCAATCCATGGAGCTCTCCCGAGGACGCTCTTTCCTCCTGCCCTTCACTCCTGGAGCAAGTGATGCCTTCAGCAACTTCAGCCCTGCTTTCCTTTTTCAGAAATCATTCCTCAGGCCCAACTGGAGGCAACATCCTCCCTTGGGAACCCCTGGCACTGTGTCTTTCAAAGACTACTTAACATCTTCTACTTTGAAGAATATTCATTGACTCTCATCTTCCTAGTTTAGTGCCTCTGCTCACAGAAATATCCTTAAAGGCAAATTTCCTTACCTGATTCATCTCTGTAGACCCATGATACTAAGCATGATACCTTTCATATATTTTCAAATGAATTAGTGAATTAAATGGATAGATTAAAATCTTTAAAGTACAGAATAAAATGGTAGAAGCAGTTGAATTATTGAAAAGCTTGAATGAATGTATTTGAAGCAATTTTGCTCTCAAATATCCATTGCCAACTGGGCTGATCCAGACTCTCCTCAGCCATATCTTTAGGGAACCTATTTCAATGAATAATTAATCTATTATTAATATTATATCAATTATTTATATGTATTAGGTGTTTCTGAAATAAGTCCCAGGTTTTTGGAAACAGTTCATTTTTCTCTGAAGTACTTTAATATTTCTTTTTAAAAAATAGAAGCCCCGCTTACACTGTGAACTTCCTACTCATAGATAGTATTCAGCCAACTTGTCTCTCATCAGCCAGGAGGCATTCTGGGAAGCAACAGCTTTGGAATGATGCTCCATGAAAACAAGACATTTTAAATCAAATAATGTTAGCAAATGCTGTATCCTTTTTCTTCCTCCTAGAGATTCCAGGTACCCACTTTTCCCAAGACTGCTGTGTTATCTTACTCTGCAATAAGAAGACTTGTGTTTTTATTGGTCCTTCACTGATCTGATGGGACTTCCATTTTAATTCAGAGGTTATTTACTGGGTCCCAATACATGGAGAACTAAGGCATTGTCCCTGCCATCAGGATGCACCTGGTAGCAGCTCACAGGAACTGTCCACTGTGTCCCATTGCATTTAGTACCTGGAGGGAGCAGATACTGCAGGCAACTCTCCACTCTCCTCATGGCTCGGACAGAGCTCTCCTCCTCCCTGGTGTCACTTACTCTCACCGTAGGTGATTTCAGAGGTCCTCACACCTTCAGTTCTAAGCATAGATACTTTTACGTTAAACTATATGATACTGCCAACAGTCAATCATTTTACCCCTAAGTGACTATATCCTATAGTTCAATTCCATTTTCCTTAGTCTTGCTGAAACTCATTTGAGGTGAAAATCTGGGAACTGTTTGTAGAGTGTATACAGTTGGGTCTAGTCCCTCTCATTCAACTGTGATAATTCGTTTTTAGCCTGTCTTCTGCAGGCTCCTCCTAGCTGCATCATTATCTCTTAATACTCAAGGGTTACATACTTCCTGTTCCACAGGGACCCTGGGCCAACCTTGCCCTCGCTCCTGAGAGGCAGCCATACATTTTACTGCAAAGAAAGACCCACGATAGGTCTTGCAGAGAGAAAGAGGACATAAGGTGTGTCTTACATTATGATGGCCTCTACTTGCAGGGCAAGAATGGGTCCAGGAATAAGAACGGTCTGGCCCAGCCCTTGCCACTGCCCTTCCTCACTTTGAATGTACTCCAAGAGCAACTTCTTCCAAACAAGAACTGTCAAGCAGGAAACAAGTGCCTTGGTATAGGTGGGAAACCAAGGCACCATTAAGTAAAACATCTTGTGTTCAGAACAGACAAGAACGCTTGGTCAATACTTAAAGCTTACAAAAAAAAAATAAGAGAGGGGAGTATTATTATTAAGATGGATGTGATGGTACATGCCGTTAATCCCAGTACTCTGGAGGCAGAGACAGAGGATCTGAGTGAGTTTGAGAAGCTAGCCTGGTCTGGTCTACAGAGAGAGTTTCAGCACAGCCAGGACTATGTAGAAAGATCCTGTCTTTAAAAAAAAGTAATTTTTTTTTTTTTTTTTTTACTTTTCCTTGATAGTGAGATTGAAATTACTGTGTGGTTGGGTATCTTCAGCATGCAAGATAGTATGTGAGTCTCCTAGGGAGGAAAAGGGAGGCAGGGTTCCCGCTGCAACCCCCATGAGAGGATGTGCTCTACAGCCAACTAGAGAAATCACATTGAACACATCAGAGAATATTTCGGACCCAAGGAACAGAATTTTCTCATAGACATGATGTCATATTTTATACCAAGATGCTTTTCTGAAGACTTTGCATAAGTCAAGACAAATTTTCCCATAGCAATAACTACAAAGTCGGATGTGTTCCAAGAGAACATAAATCTGTAATTACTGTGTTGTCTTTTTCTGTAAAGTAGCTTTTTATTTTCTTAGCATTATCTTTAATATTTTGCAGAACCTCTCCCTACATTAACAGGGCACAAGAGAGCGTGGATGGGCTTTGTTTTGGCACCCTACCACATCAACTTCCCTTGCAGAGAAATGCAGTTTGCAGTAGATTTTCATTGGCCTTTGTGTGAGCATGCTCATTTGCGATCTTTTAGAAGACAATGCCCTAATATGCATTTAAGGCATAATAAATTACATTTGCTGGTGTTAAACTTTATCTTAGCAAAATAGTCACCAAGATATTGTTTAACACATTGACATATGTAAACAATAGATTTATTGACCACAGACCCTGAAAAAAAAATGCCAGGCATTTGTGTGGCCTGCGTGCGGGGAGCATGGGAACTGTTTCCAAAGACCTCTGCCAGTCTTGGAATTATGCAACTCTTGATGGATTCTTACCCCCACACACACCAGGGTTTATATTAATTCTTGTTTATGAATAATGTGATACCATACCAAAACATGGTTTCAGATTTACACAACTGTCATCTTTATAAAAGTAGTATGCTGAAACAGATAAATGGGATCCCATTCGCCAGAGGAGTATATGTGCAGGAGAAAGGGACAGAGACAATGCGAAGGAAGGGGATGACGAGGCGCGCTATGGGAACTAATAAATGGCTGCCTTGCTGGATGCCCTGACAGCAAGCTATCGAAACCAATAAACTATCTCTTCTGTTCCCACTAGACCCTGGGCAGGATTCCCCCAGAGTGTGAGTTCATGGAATAGTCCCTGGGTCCTCCAGGTGTGGTCCCTAATGACTAACAGCACTAGGTGATGCCTTGGAGTCTGATGGTCTCATTCAGGATTATTGGGGGTGGAGCCTGGGAGTCCTGATTCCCAGCTGTTGGAGAGGAGCCGGGGAATCTCTCGACTGCACAGGCTCTGAGTGGGTGCAGAGTAGTGACTGGGCTGTGCTTTAAGGACCATCTACCTTCCACCCCCCCATACCTATTCACTTACTTGCTAGCACCTAAGTCCATCCTCACTTCACAGTCGGAGAAGAGGTTGACAGGGTAAGTGGCAGCATCAGAGATGAGTCTTCTGTGGAATGAAATGATGGATGAGATGCAAAGAACTCTCCCTTTGATGGTGGGGAGATGTGGAGAGATATGTGGTCCCTGACTCTGACCTGGGGAAGAGGACAGAAATCGACGGCTGAAAAACCCAGAATCACTTTTGAAGACAACCATTCAGAGCCAGGTCAGGGGAACAAGAAATAACAACCCACACCTCTCCCACTGGCTCAGGTTTCAGGCTGCTTTTGTTGTTTAATACAGCTGCCATCATATAAAGGTGCTTTGTTTAAAGAGCTGTGCTAATCCAGTCATCAAGGTACATGATATAGACTTCGCCCCCAAGGGATGCACAGTAGTGTTTTAGCCATTTCCGGAATAAGGCAACCAACTGTTCAGAAAACACTGTTTCTGGGTACATTTTTTTATTCTAGGGACAAAGTGGAAACTCATGAAGGGGCTGCTTTCTTCTCCAGATACTACAGGACCATCACATGTCAAAATGTATTTGTCTTCTTGAAGCTCTGAGACGACATCTAATTTTTGCCTCACATAAATTTCGTCTGGGCGTGCACACAAAGACCAAGAGGCACCACAGGACGGAGTAGCTGTGCGCGGGATTAGGGGGATTGATTTTCCTCTTTAAGCATTTCTTTAGCTGCGTTTTTGGTGATGTTTATACAAGAAAAACATTCATTTCGAAGGCCAAATAGTCTCTCCGTTGTTTCTATTGTGCATTGTATCGGTAGGGGTTAGAATCAGCTCATTATCCCTTGGTGTCAGGAGAGCGGAAAGTGATTAAACCCTTTGATAAGAAGATAAATGATAGGAAATTCATTTGCAAGCCCTCACTGCCCTTACTCAGAGTTTCCACGCTGAGCTAGCACAAAGCCGTCCTTCTGTGCCGGGCATCCCCATCCTTCCAGCTGTTGTCCCATGTTGGCTGTGACACTCTTTGAGACTCACACCTGGGGCAGTAGTGCTGCCTGAAAGCAGGATCATGCAGTTGAGATCAGTCCCTTTGCTATGTCCCTCTATAATGGCCATTCCTCTTGGAATGACTTCATTCTCTTTTCCCATGAGACATGAGCAACTGGGGGAAAGTTGTTGCATAGATGGGTAGATGATAGATACGTGGATGAGTAGAAGTTTATAACTTTCAAAGAGGCCTTCATTCACTGCTTGGCCATAGGCCAGAAGTCTAAAAGGGCTGGTAAAAGATAAAATTGGGTCCAGTCTAGTTCTGTTACTTGACCAGTAGCTCCGTTGAAGCCAAACACCATCCTTGCCCTCTCATTGGTAAAGTTACAGGAACCCATCTTTTTCAGGAAGTTTGTGTAAATACAAAGATTTAACAGACTATCTCTTTAAAATTACATCTGCAATTCCCTGTGCTCTCAGTGACACAAAGTGCCTTCTACTGTGTCTAATCTAGGCATGCTCCCTGATGCCCTCTAGATGCCCACTTGTCTTACGTCAATTTAGGCAATACAGAGAACACCGTCTAGACACCTGTTCCTGGTAAACTCAACAAAATGCATCTTGAGAGGTGTGAGAGACTGTTCCTTAGCAATCGCCCATGCCTCTGACTGAGGCATGTTCTGCCTCCCAAGTATCTTGGGATGGGACTAGGGATGGGCCACTTTTAGACTGAATCAACAACTCTCATTCCATAAAAGCTTCGAGGTTATGAGCAACAAGGATCCAGAGTTTTAAAAATCTAGCTGTTTTTTTCTTTGAGGGAAAAAAGTAAGTTTCTTTTCTTTCTTTCTCTTTTCTTTCTTTTTTTTTTGTACAAGTAAACAAAGAAAGGAAAATCTCCAAACTTTACAATAATCATTCCGTTTATGCTTTTGATCGCTTGTCAGACAAATTAACAACTGTGTCACTTCTACAGTCATATTAGGCTCTTTGTACTCTTGGAATTAATTTTGATGGGTTGACAGAACTCCAGAGAGCACTGAAGAAAACATTTGCCTCTACTGGCAGCTTACTCTAAATGTCGTCTCAGGGTTGTGAAAGAAGGGACACTTTGTAATTCTGAATCAGGAGTTTATCAAATTAGAGCTTTCTCTGGTGTCAGAACAAATTAGGGCACAAATGATTTTCTTGACCAAAAACTAATAAAACAAGGCTGATGGTTTAATTTGCTGTCATGTACAGAAAATGATATTGTTTACATGAGTTTATTTTTAGCAAATAATTTACCCAGGAGGTCAGGGTAACTTCATGCTTGAACCCTAATTTTACCATATTAATACTAATTAATACAATGTTAGAAAGAAGGATACATCTGTGGAATTATATTGGGTCTACACCAAACCTTTGGTTTAGGAACCAAAAGGTGAAAATTGTATTAGTTTTTCTACTTTACTGGCTGGATGCCCAGGGTGGACATCTGCTGTTTGTACCTGCCCATTGCTTGGGTCCTTCTCTTCAAGTGACAGCAGCCCTTTACCATTTACAAGCTGTGTTTTCCCTAGAGTTGATCTTTTCTCTTTGGCCCTAGGGAGATTAAGAGTTCTGATCATTAGGTCCACACTGGCCATTGTGTTTTAAACCAGATCAATGAAATCCAACATGGCTTTTACTGGAACAACTGAAAAGAATCTCTTCATTTTTTGCTGAGGTAGGCCAGCTAGAAGGTTAGGCCTTCTGATGGTCATTCTTGTTACATTACAGAAAGAAAAAGACACCAAGGTACTGAGAATATATGTGTGTGGGGGTAATCAGAGGGTAAGTTTTGGGGAGTCAGTCTCTTCTCTCACCATGTGGGTACCAGGGATGGAACTTGGGTAAACAGGCTTGACTGCAGGTAACTTTACCATCCAAGCCATCTCAACTTCTCTGCCTTTGTTTTTCTCATTTATAGTAAAAGAACAATTTTCTTAGCAAATGCCTTAACTTATCTGGGCTTCTTAGCTAATAAATGAAGGGAAATGAGCTCCTTTCATCAGTGTGCATGCCTGGTTTAAATGGACAGTCTAGAAGCAATCAAGAACATCTGAAAGTGTTATTCCAACACAAGCTCAAGTTCCACAGACAGGAGAGAAGCAACAAGCTTCCAGAATCTTCTCAGCTCTACAAGCAGGGAAAGGTCCCTCAGTGACATGGCTGGATTGGGGAATGAACCATATCACACCTATACTAGAGGGCAAGAATGTCATCATCAATAAAGCACCACATCCAGAAGTGTTTGTAACTGACATTGGGCAAGGCCTGAGATAGTGGGGTGCAGGACAATATTGTTCTTTCTCGTTGTGGACCATTTCCCCCACCTACTGGATAAATTCCAAGTGAATAGCAAAAAGTGTATTTTAAGGAGTTAAAGTAGCTAGTCTGTTGTAATAATTACAGCTTGGAATTCAATTGAAAGTTAATTGTTCTCTCCCCTCCCAACTTGGACGTGAACCATACAGGAGAGAAATTGGTTGTCAGCCTCCCTCCTCCTCCTTAATTGTCCTTCTTTACCTATTTATGTTGGTCACGAGGCTGCTGCTAGATCCTGCAGGGCTTGGAAATGGTAAAGGGAGAAGTAAGTTGTAGCCACCATGTCTGCTTGGTGTAGCCCAAGTTCCACCATGTTGGACAGGATTCCATGCACCATTCAGTTGGTTTATGTTATGTAATACATTTTCTTCCTGGAATAACTGAACTGAAATGGGCATTTTGCTCTCTTTGCCACTCCTTGACCTTCTGCACAGCATAGGCTTTGTTGGATCTCATCTCCAGTTATCCATATGAGTGTGTCCAAGTTTGCTTTCTTTTGCTGTGATGAACACCATGACCAAAGAAACTAGGAGAGGATAGGATTTATTTCATCTTCTAACCCCAAGATCACTGAGGGAAGTCAGGGCGGGAACTGAAGTCAGAAACCAAAGCAGGAAACAGAGGGATTCTGCTCACCAGCTTTCTCTTTGTGGCTTTTACACGCTGCTTTCTCATATAACCCAGGTGGGTCAGCCTCGGAGTGCTGCTGCCTATTGTAGGCTAGACCCTCCTCCAACAGTTAGCAATGAAGAAAATGCCCCACCAACGTTCCCAGAGGTCAACACGATGGAGGTAGTTCTTTCCTTGAGGATCCTTCCCCGGTGTGTCAAATTGACACCCAAGATTAGCTACCACAAGGTGGTTCGAACAGTTTGTTATCTAATTCACCTCCTGCCCACCTTCTACCATTTTCTATGTCATCAGCTCTCATGATCATTTCTCTACTCTACCACTAAGGCTGATGTAGCAAATGGACTTTTTCCTGTGTAACCTACCCTATTTATTCTAAGCAGCAAAGGCCAATGTCTGCAAATAACTCATTCAAAGCTCTTCTTTCTCCGTTCAATTGGGAAGAGGAAAGTCACCATCTTTTATATTTTACATTAACTTGGTGCTTTGAGGGCTCCTAATTCTAACTGATTCCTTTCAAACTCCAGGGCCTCAGCTAAAGCCAAGATCTAGTGGACTTGGTGATGGTTAATCTTGGCTATCAACCTGGCAAGAGAGAACCTCTCTTGAAGAATGGTCTCCATCACACTGGCCTATGGGCTTGTTATCATTAAGGCATCATATTCACTGATCATTTTTCCTCCAGCATTTTCTTTATTGCTCATTGATGGAGGAGAGCCCAGCCCACTGTGGGAGGTACCATTCCTAGGCAGGTGGGTCTGGGCTTTATAAAGTAGCTTCGTTTGAGACTGGGAGTAAGTGCATAGCATTTCTCTGTGGTTTCTATTTCAAGCTCCAGCCTTGGCTTTCCTTAATGATGGACTATAACCTGTAAGATGAAATAAACCCTTTCCTCCACAAGTTGCTTCTGGCCATGTGTTTATCATGGCAACAAAAAGCCAACTTGAACAGATTTCCCTTTTGACTGTTTATCCCATGCCTCTCAGAATTTTCAGTGGAATGTTCTTTGTAGGGTAGTTTCAGTCCTATCTAAGGATCCTTTTCCAGGCCATCTCTTTGTCCAGGAAGCAATAGAGTCAGTCAATGGAGGTCCTGTAATTAAAATCACTCACCTTTCTGTAGGAGTGTTCCTGTGGAAAAAACTTCCTTCATGTCTGATAAGATGTCTTGCCCCTCTTACTGGCACAAACACCTTTTGGGTTGATTCCCAAAGGGCTCCCCGAGGATGTTAAGTAAGATGGCAAGAGCTCAAGAGTGTAACTGGCCATTAGATCTTGCAAAGCTTCTCTCTAACCTCATTATCATCTGTTAAAATCTTTCTTCCATTTTTCACACAGAAGCTGAGATGTCTGTGGATTCATATTAAGCAGAATGAAAACATTTCCAGAATTCATTTCCAGCTCTAAGGAGGTGTTAAATTTGGAGTATTTCACTGATCATTTTTCCTCCAGCAGCAATAATTGTTTTGAAGAACTTGACATATATTTCACCAAGGCTCAGCACTACTGAGTGGGCAGGGAGCAATGAGGAACTGAATTCTAAGAGCCGAATTTGCATTGTGCTGTGTGCCTCCGAACACCCCAGCCCCATTAACCATAATGATAGGTGTGCTCTAAGCTCTTCCTTGGTGCCTGGCATCTATTTTATCTTTTGGGTTCCATTCTGATCCTCAGCCCCTCTGTGCACCCAACCTCTACAGCATTTACTCTGTAATTTATAAAAGAAGTGTGTTGCGCCTGGGTGCCTTGGAAAATTTAAAATAATTTAAAAGCCTTCGACACCAGCTTTAAATTAAAGCTCCCCAAATCCCTCGCTTGATGAGTGTAATTAAACCTCGACCCACACAGGTAAGCCATTCAGCACATCCTTGGGATCAGAAGGCTTGGCTAGGTGTGTGGTGGGAACATTTCCCAAGTCTGGAGGGAAAGAAAGGCAGCAGACTTGCATTTATAAGTGGAGTTTAACAGAGGACTATTATTCTAAGACAGTCTACATGCTGGGATCATCTTTCTCATCTTATACCGCTGTCATGTGGAGCTTCATGCTAGAGGCAGCAAGCTCTAAAATGGCTTGTCCCTATACCCCAGCTTTTCAGAAGACCAGAAAGGCAAAGAGGCTAGAGTTTCTTCCAGCGATGGGTCACCTTTGCTTAGCGAAGGGAGAGCATTCTCTTGGCATTCACTTGAGGCTGAACCTGGGCAATCTGCTAAAATAATGACAGCAGCAACAACAATGGCATCCCATGCTAGAGCTTTTATTTTCTAAGATCAGTCATCTCTAAACCCAGGCCCCCAGGAACCTAAGAATGCTGGACAAAACACCAAACTTGGAATCGGCTAGAATCTTCCTTAAACCTTGACTGCACCAGCCACTGAGTGAATGGCTTCCAGCAAATCTATCACCTTGTGGTGTCAATGTCCAGAGGCAGGTGGATAACAATGCCTAATCGGCAGCCCCTGCCCCAAACAGTAGACAACGTAACAAGTGTTCCTTCGCCAGGCATTGTTGTAAGCTTCTGTGGTTGTGCTTCTCCTCAGTACAAGCTGCGTAAACTCATCTGATGCTGAATTCTTGATACCGTTTCCCAGGGCAGCGCATCGTTCTGTTCTTTCCCTTATTGCCCAATCTAAATTGTGAGGGTTGCTCTACCAGGGCCTGAATAAACATATCCCTGTGCTTCAAGAGAATAAAATGTTAGTGTTCTAGAGAAATACAAGCAACCAGCTTACGTAGTAAAGAAAAGTGAGCTTAGGATCTAAACTATGTGTTAGCAGTGGTAGCTGTGTGCTCGGTGGGACTGAAGACACCCTTTGGGATGGGCTCTTAAGGAGCACAGCTAATACAACAGCCTCTGGGCTATTGAGCACAAGACTGAATGTAAATAGTCCTGTCTGTAAGGGATACACCTCAGGTATGGAGGCCTTCTAAACATCTCATTAAGTGATTCTAGACTGATTACGCATCGAAATAATAGTATTTAGAAATTGGGAAAAATGAAAAATCACCCAAGTTGATCTCACCAGATTCTTTTATACTTTTTTTAGTGTGGCTAGTATAAAATTAAGTCTTACCTTTGTGTTATTCACTATATTTAAACTGGCTGGTGTTACCTTAAAGGTTTCCCTTGGGTGCATTTCGAGGGGTAGGTACACACCTGGAGTGTCTCAAACAAGCTCTTTGAAGAGCACAGTCTCTCAGAACCTCAGAATTCAAACTGCAGTGTGGGTGTAGGCTGGGATAGCTGGGTTTGGGGGGGTGTTCCTGAGCACACTTTGAGTCAGAAGCCGGAGGTGCAGCTCTGTAGGGCACTTGCCTGGCCCTCGGCAAAAGAGCACTATGCAAAGCTCTGACTTGGATCTGTAGTACCACCACCACCAGAGATAATAATAATAAGTAGTAATAATTGCAGTAGTAATTATTATCATTATTGAATGAATGAGAGAAAAAGCCTTGGGCCATAGGGTCAGAATGAATCTTTATAATCTTATGAATTTTAGGTCCAGAAACTCCTTTTCCTAGGTCCTCTTCTCTTTCTCTCTAATCTTTATAGATCCTCAGCTATATCACAGAGAAGGAAAGGAGGGAAGGGAGCCAAGGAGATGGGAGGCATGGAAAGGACAGACTGTTTCAGGCTGCCCTGGCTGAAGTCCTTTGTAGTTAGGAAGCACTTTTCCCACTAGATCAGCCAATTGCTTTGCTCTTCCTGGTCAAGTGGTGCTGGGCCAACGAGCAGTGTTGGATGTCAGGGGATTCTGATCATCTGCCTTTGATCCAATAACAGTCTGGACCCTTCCTTCTTCAGTGGCTGTGAGAGGAAAGCTTCCACAGTTGCCCAGTATAGTTGCTATTTAAAAATACTTGCTGATTTGGGATGTCAAGATGGCTGAGTGGGCGAACACATTTGTGTGCAAACCTGAGGATCTGAGTTCACTCCCAGAATCTCACAAGGTATCAAGAAAGGGAGTTATCTTCTGACCTCCATAGTACAGGCATGCCATGGCATGTGTGCACTCTCCAAACACACACACACACACACACACACACACACACACACACACACACACAGAGAGAGAGAGAGAGAGAGAGAGAGAGAGAGAGAGAAGTTAATGAGAGATCTGGTAAATTAAAGTTAAGAAGTGAAATCCTTTTCTAGGGCCGATCATAAACATAGTCCTGGGAATGCCAAAACAACCTTCTCTCTATGACCACATCAATGCGTTTGGACCTTCTCTCCATCTTTTGCATCTCATCACTCTTCATATTCTGCCTGATACACAGCCAGTTGCCCAGGTGAGATATTGATGAAATGAGCAGAAGTCACAGTGCTGTGTAGAGAGGGATTGAAGCATAACTCATGCCTGGAGGGAGCCACATGTAAAAGTCCTACACTGACGTCTGAATCACAAACTCTGTAATCGTATTTAGAGACGGGGCCTTTAAAGAGAGACCTAAAGGAGGATGAGCTCATGAGGGTCGATCATCACTCTATATCTGCATCCTTATACACAGGGAGAGCCATGTGAGGACGCAAGGAGAAGATGGCACCTGGCAAGCGAGGCCAGCCAGCCTTGGAAGGAGCCAACCCTGATGAGCCAACCTTTGATGTCACACTTCTAGCCTCCGGAGCTGCCAGAGAACACATTTATATTCTTAACCCGCCTATTCTGTGGTCCTTTCTTGTGGCTGGCTTTACAGATGAGTACAGCACACCCCCGCCCCATCCCCCAGTTCTATTTATTGGCCTGTTCAGCCGCCTTGCTGCACACACACACACACACACACACACACACACACACACACACACACACAGGAGTGGTGTGGGCAGCCAGTGAGCTCATGAAAGGAAGCAGGTGAGCACAACTCCCAGGTGTTCAGCCCTGCGGGAAGCCGTGGCTGCAGGCCTGGGCTGCGGCAGAGACCTCGCCCTTCACCCTTGCTGCTGTGGGTCTTCAGCCAGCAGCTCCTTTCTGCTCTATTAACTCTTGGAGCACAGGCTCCAAGCCTCCACACCTGCTGTTTACTCTCTTTCCCTTCCGAGCTGGCAACTGAATTACAAGGACTTTCCCAGCCCGCCGAAAATGAGAGGCATCTATTTCTGCTTTGAAAGCAAAGCCTGAAAGTTGTAAGGTCTGACTTGTTCTTGGGAACACGGACTTCAGAACAGCAGATGGTAAGGTTGCCAAAGGGCTGAAGAAACCCGGTTGTCTTCTGAGCCCTGGGAACATTTACTGTGACTCAGCAAACTTGTGTACACAAAACTCAATCAATTATGCATCGTAAACAAGCCACTTAAATGCACACTTCACTAATTGGATATTACCTTAACTCATAATAATACCGTATGTTGTAATTATAAACCCCACCCCCACCTGCTTTCAAAATGCACAGGTGAGCAGAATGGACTGCCCTTGCGAGGCCTTGTAACTGGGACAAATGCCCAAAGCGTACAGTGATGTGAGACAGTGGAGAAGGGGGGAATGCCTGCTGCCTCTGATCTGTGTCTGTACCTGTCTTTGCCATGTGGTTGCAGAAATCTGGGGATACAGCTATTTCCCCATTCTGCTAAGTGTTGAGTACGGGACAGACCAGTTGTCTTGGCTACAGTATATACCTCCCATGACCAACTGGGCTATGGTGGATATCTTGTTCCAGAGATGGTCTACTACCCATATAACCTGGAGCACATTCAGGATTCATAGAAACTACCACGTAGGTGCCTTTTTTTTTTTTTTTTTTTTTTACTGGAAGACAGCTGTGCAATTAGAAAGAGGACAAAGGCTCGGGGAGGCAGAGGCAGGTGGAGCTCTGTGGGTTTGAGGCCAGCCTGGCCTACAAAGGGAGTACCAGGACAGCCAGGGCTGTTACACAGAAAAACCCTGTCTCAACAACAACAAGCCAGACAGGGGGACTGAGAGATGGATCAGTGGTTAAGTGCACCTGCTGTCCTTCAGAAGACCCACGGTTCAGTTTCCAGCATTCATGTGGTGGCTGGCAATCATCTATAAACCAGCTCCACAGTTCCATAGGATCTTTTTTTTTTAAGATTTATTTATTTATTACATATACAGTGTTCTGCCTGCATACCAGAAGAAGGCACCAGATCTCATTGTAGATGGTTGTGAGCCACCATGTGGTTGCTGGGAATTGAACTCAGGACCTTTGGAAGAGCAGCAAGTGCTCTTAACCTCTGAGCCATCTCTCCAGCCCCCGTTCCATAGGATCTTATGCCCTCTTGGTTCCTGGTTCCTGCATGGGAACCAGGTGTACACATGATACAGGTATATATATATATATATATATATATATATATATATATATATATATATGCAGGCAAAACACACACATTAAGAATAAATTAATAAAAAAAACTTTAAAAGCTGGGAAATTATTGGTGTACTCCATAAATTCTAGCACTTGGGAGGCAGAGGCAGGTGGATCTCTATGAGTTTGAGGCCAGCCTGGTTCCAGGACAGCCAAGGCTACACAGAAAAATGCTGTCAAAAGAAAGAAAGAAAAAAAAAAAAGAAGGAAGGAAGAAGAAATAAGACAAATTCAGTTATGGCTGCCAGGTAAGCTTCACCTTTAGTGATATTTCTAGGGAGATGGGATTTTGAGAATGTTTCATCACTTTGCCTGTTTCCTGACACCATATAAGTTCATTCTGTAATAACTGATAAAAGACATACAAGTTGCTTTCTTCACTCAAATCTACTGCTCTGGACTGTGGCTGTAGTCCACTGTTTAAACAGCACAGGTCCTGACTGACTTCCAAGCATGTGACTTGATGCCTAACCCTGTCTATCACTCACAACCTCCTGTGAGACAGACCTGTGACCTGGAGAGCATATCCACAAAAAGGAAGTTGAAAATTAATCCCATAGCAAGGGAGAGGCCTCTGGAGAAAGCTGGGCAAAGTGGGCTGGGAATCTAAGCCTTGGTTATCTGTGGAAGCACAATTTTCCCTGCCCTGGCCTTAGCTATGGCCTGTTGTGCATACCAAGTGCGCGCAAGAAGCTGGCTTTCCTGAGAATGTAGCAAAGTGCTCCTGCCTGTGTGGGCTGGAGAGACTAGTAGAAGAAATATAGCCCAATATATTTGCCCAGTATCTCCTGTGTAGCATCCTCCTCTCATCCCATGTACATTTGAAGCAGGGAAGAGGACAGAAGAGGAGAGTAAACAGTCTGTGTTTGTCAACTGTGAGCCATGTGCTCCAGACAAAGTCATCTGTCTGGATGGACATAAGAACTCCAGCAGGTTGGAGGGTAGAGTAAGGCTGAGGACAGGAAGGAAGAATCTGCCTAATGCCTTGTGGCCAAGGAACTCGAGGCCAAGTGGTGAAAATCTGAATTCCGACTTTCCGACTCCAAACCGTGGTCTCCTGATTTTCCCAGTGGTATTGTCTTTGCCGTTATAATGTGTTCTGAGACTCTAAGCCTGTGGTGTTTATGACACTGGCTTCTATCGCGGAGAGACTTTTTACCTGGTTCTGAAGGAGCACTGATAAAGACAGAGGATATGGAGTATACTGTCCGACAGGGTATCTAAAATGTGCCCAGACAGAGCTAGAGGGCAGTGGACTAGCTGGATTGAGACTAGGTGTCTCAGACCCATAAGTGGAACTGTCTAAGCATGGAAAGAATGTTGTCTTTCTGCCATGGGACCCCCATCCTTTTTCTCTCCCATGGTGGCACCTAATTCTGCTATCCCTTTAACATAAATGTGAATCATTGAATTATGGCCAAAAAGGTTAATAAAGCTATGAACAGGTTAATCTTGTGTCCTATGACCTACCATGAAGCTTTCATGTGCAAAGTATATTAGAATCATACAAATGCCACCACTGTGGCATTTATATACTATGACAATTGTTCTTTTAGCATAGTTAGGAAAGACATTATAAGCCTACTTGTCTGGTCACTGTATTTTAGAAACCTGACTGTGGTGTTTCGGTCTTTACCCAGTCGTCTGTGCACTGGGTAGAAGGAAAGCAAACCCATGGAACTGGACGCACTGAGGAAATGTGATCCGGGGAAGCAGCCATTTCTTTACAACTCCCTTAAGTCAGGACATGACAATGGAAAAACGAAATGTTTAAGCAGCTCTTTGGAACCATGTGGAACACCACACTTTGTTAATCATTGTTCACGGGGATGAAGAGCTGGTCCTACTGCTCAGGATCCTCTGGACTCAAGGACTCTAACACTGCCCGCCCCGTGCTTTTCTCGTGGTCCCCTTCCCTGGCAATGGATAAGGGCAGTGCACAGATGTTCCTTATAAATAGGCGGCTTTTCCCTTCTGCCATGGCTGCTGTGCTCACTGAGACCATAAACAAGCTTGGTTAGGGATAGCAGCTGTATTCAAAACCCCCAATCAGGATACATGGCTGGTCATAGCTCAACTGTGTAAACCAAGGCAGCCCCCGCTAGCTCTGTCTGTAGTAGCTATTGTCCACAAATTGCTGTTGAGGACAGTCTCTTCCAATGCTCTTCTCTGGGCCTTGTTCTCTGAGAATCAACTTTGCCACTTTCTGCTGGCTGGGCTTTGAGGGACTGATAGCTATTCATTTCACAAACCCTGAATTCCTTATTGGTCCCAACCTCCTGAGATCTTTCACAAGCATGCACTACTGTGTTCATGGCAGGAGGGATGAGGGATGAGGAATGAATGTGCAAAGCTTTGGCAGTGAGAGGCAAGAGAATATGTTTGGTCAGAACTTGTCCATTTAATGGCCTTTTCTCTCTCAGAAGGATGTCTGACTGCTAGGTGCTTGGTAAACAAGAGCATTCCCACCATGGTGAAGTTCTCCCTACCGTTTGTGCAAACAGTAGGGCCGTTTATCATGCACTTTTCTTGCCTTAGTCACCATAGTGCATTTCCTTTATACACATTGGCCAGTTAAGAACTTGGGTCAGCTCCAGGGTGAGGTTGCAGTATTGGTGAGCAGGCTGCCATCAGAAAGAAGGGTAGGCTTGCATTCAGGCGTGGTTAACCCAACGTTCCCAGAATACACCTTCTCTCTATTTTACTGAGATGACTAGTGTTTTGATATGATATGCTACTAATATGGTGACAATAGCACCAGCTGCTCCATTGTCTTTGGTGTCCACCATAGATCCAGCCCTGCCCATCTCTCCTCGGCTTCTTGGTGGCTCCTGTGTAATGAGCTAGTACTGTGTGACAAAAGAGAAAGCTCCTGCTACTGAATTTGGCGCAGAAACCTCACTTTGCTAGTGTCTGTGCCTTGATGAGCCAAGTAATTTATGGATCTCCACCACCAAATTGCAACTGGGGCAACCATGCTTCTATTCTGTTTATAAAATATACTTTTAAATATAGGAAAAGTACTTCTTAAAAGGCAACATCCCTTGCAGTGATGAAAACTCTGAGCCACATTTACTGCAGCCAAGGATGTTAGGTCTTTGCAGGTAGCGTGGCCACTTGCTCTGCCCCCACCTCTGGCGCCTGCCTGTCCCTCTGGCGCCTTCTTTGCCTGGATTTTCTTTCCTAGCCAACTCCACTAAATTGCTTTCCCTTTAGACATTCTAATTTGTCCCCTAATTTATCTGCCAACATAATCCAAAAATATAGGCCAAATAGGAAACTAGAGGGACTTGGTTTATGATTTCCTGACAGAGAATGCGGAATAACTCACACTTACTGCTAAACCCTGACATTTGTTTCCTTGTAGAACTTTAAAAATAAAATCAATGTTCTTCATGTATCTGTCTGGAGGAAGGGTCTCAGACAACCCCAAGCTCCAACCCCCAAGCCGTGATAAACTGCAGCTTTCTATTGGTTCCTTCTCTGTGCTCCTTTCCTCCACCTGTCTCTTCTGGTCTATGTTTATAGCAGCCACCTCCTCTCCTCTGAACATAGGCCAGCTGCTGACTTGGCATGAGGGACTCCGTTGCTGTGTGCCTTGGAATAATACAAAGTAAAGCTGACTCTGGTTTGCCGAGTGTTCACTGTTCGTGGCTTTCCCCGTCAGATTGCCAGAGTACTGTGATTGCAACATAGCAGCTTACCCTCAAACACAGTGTCGCCAATACTCACTCCTTTAATTACCTCCTGGGTTTGCAATATGAGAAATAGGCCCCAGGGAAAGCTCATCCCTGCGGCACAAGGGTAAACTGAAGCAATTACACTGAAAGCCGGAGAATGAACTTCCAAAATGGTTCACTTGTCTGGCTGTGTGTTTGGTACTGATTGTCTCATTGGAGCCTTTCCAAGGGTTACTTGGGTTTCATCATAACATAGCATCCGAGTCCCAAGAGTGAGCACCCCAAGAGCCAGGGAGTAAAATGGCTTGGATGTTTAAACCTAGCATCTGTATCAAGCTTGCAGGTTATGTTAACATGAATCCCAGATTTAAATGGATCCATCCTTCCTAATGGGCAGAGTCTCAGAGAATACTGGGACCATGTTCTAGAACTGACAAATGGAGCAGAGTGCATTGAAATGGGAAGAAGTTCAGTGACACTCTTGCAGTCATTTCAGTGGACACTTTGTGAGGTACTTGCCCAGTTTGCTGTCACCTACCAGTTGTTCTTTTCCTCCAGAGTTTGCCCTGAAGTCTTGTTCATACACTGGAGTTGAGCAGTTGGAACTTCCACATTCTGTGTGAGCATGTCACCTGGAATTTTGTAATGCTGTCATCTTGACATCACCCAGAGATTTGGAATTTGGGTGCAAATGTGTAGACACAGGAACTGGCTAGGGCACATTTCTTCAGTGCCATCTTGGGGACAGGAGACTGACTGTTCAGAGAAGGGAATGCTGTTGATACCTGTTTGATGGAAGGACGCCTTCCTCTTATAATTGAAGATGGTAAATGAGGCTAACAGCATGCATTCTTGTAATTCAACACAGGCTGGGAATGTACACATTCAGCTTCTGAAAGCTTTTTGACATCTTGTCTCCTGGTATTTTGATTATTGCCATGACATTACCAGACAACTGAGTAATTGGCTAAGGAGTGTCCATTTTGTAAATGAACCATTAATGTCAAGCCATAGTTTCCCTATGTTAGATATGCAGTGCTGAGTCTGATATTCCAATCCTGGGCTGTGGGACACTCTAACAGGGCCTCCCTTACCTCACAGAGTTGTTCTGTGTCCCAAAGGGGAAGGAACACACAGAGCAGGCGATGACTTTGTATTTGGTCATGAATTTCAGGAGAAGGTGAAAGGACAGGGTGGAGTCAACCTCAGAGGTGATGCTTTTCTCTGGGTGGACGAGTATTTGTGGTTTGGAAGAATCCTAATAATCCTTCAAGGTTCAAGTAATTGTGCACACAATGCCATACAGCTAGCTCAACAGAGGTACAAAGCCCTGGTTGATGAATTCATTCTTCTGACAAATATTTATCCAGTACCAACTGATCTTATATTGGATCCACACACTTGCATTCTGTTTTTCTTTTTTTTTTTTCTTCCTAAGAGCTTTCTTGTTGATCTAAAATTTGATGCTAAGGGATTCACAAGCTATCTCCAGCATCACCTTCTACCATATTTACTTTTGTGTGAACACATGCTAAGATAAATGTGAGAAAGCACTTCAAACATATATAAAACCAAGCTCTTTATATTGCTCTTGAAAGTGGCTCCTGGTTTTATTATAGCGTGGTGTTCTGGGTGGCATGGTATGAATCACAGAGCCCACTACTAGTTTAAGTGCCTAAAGGAACTTGGGAATAAGCAAATAGCAAAAACTACAGCCTAATAATGAAGAGCACAGACCACTAGGTTGTGATTATTACTTCAAACATACTATCCCGACTAGCGGTCTTTGGAAGAAGCCTAAATTCGAAAAATTTCAGTGTAGTCACTGAAATTTCTTTTCTTCCTCAGTAGCCATGAGTAGCTAGGAGACAGCAAGACATTGCACCAGCAGCTGCTATCTCTAGGTCTAGGTCTAGGTCTGGTGTCAGCATTTTGGAGTCTACCAGAGTCACGGATAAATCCTGCTTTGGTGGCATGCCAGGTCCCTCATATGGTCATCAGATGTCCACCCACTATATTAGGCCCTTATGAGGATAATTCCAAAGAATATGATAAAAATGTGTGAAATGAAACAAGTACCTAAAAACACTATTTTCTTTGCCACTGTCTTCTTGCTCTTCCTCACTCACTATGGTTGAGAGCAAATTATTTTTAGTCCTCAGTCCTCTCTGTGGACAGTCTACCATGGAATTTTCAGCTTGCTCCTACTAGAGGTTGAGTACATTTTTCTACCCCAATTGTATGAATGAGTTTGGCAGCTTCATTCACCTTGAGGTTGGCTAGCTACAGGACCTCCTCCAGTAGGAAGTGTTTGCAGAGTCATGAGTGGCGGCTTAAACTGTGTTTTTATTGTTGAGCCTTTTTTCACTCCTTATCGTGGGGATGACATGCCCCAGGAAGCTGCTGGTGCATAGAGGGTGGGAGACATGTGGAAGAGATCAAGACTCAGCTTGCAACCTGGACTTTAATCCAGCAGAGCCCAGCCTATTATAGAAGTTTCTGATAGCTACATTATAGCTTTCACAGTCCATAATAAATCTTGCATTTATTAATTAGCAGAGAAGGTAACAGCCCAGAGAAACAGCAGAACAGAGTGAGTCAGACACTGGCACTCAGAAAGGACTAGAACTTTATTCTCTTGCTAAGTCCTGAAAACAACCTGTGATGTCATGTACTGAAGCCTCTCCATCTCCATCTCTAGTTGGACAAAAAAGGATTTTATAACAGAATGATGCTGTTTGGAGGCAGCACCATTTCCTTTGAGGGGTTAGAGTCAGGATTATTGTTTCTCTGAGTAGAGCCAAACTATTGCCAACAGAAGAAAAAAGAATTGTGTGTGAACTCAGGCTGTCTTCCCTTCAACAGAAAATGGGTTATTATTGGGTGTGTTGGTTTGCTCTTAAGAAATCACAAAGTTGCTTGAGCCATCTTCAATTGTGGAGACACTGAAGGGGATCCTTGCCAAGCATGAGACAGGACCCACTGCTCTCTCCTTTAAAGCCAGCAAAGGAAAGTAGAAGCCGAGGGAGAGCACCTCATACCACAGCAGACTTCACTCCCACTGAGCCTGCTGGCTTGGCCCACCTGGGAAGCTCTGTGTCCAGATGGACTGGAATAAGAAACTGGAAGAGAGGGTTGAAGAGTTGGGAGACTTAGGGAGGCTCAAGACAGGTTCAGCAGTCTCTGCGCTGTACTGAGGAAAGGGCAGAGGGGGTGTATGAGAACTATAACTTTGACCTAGTTCTACTTTCCAAACCTAGGTGTCAGGCACAAAGCTGGATCCACTTACAGTGAGGTTCTTCAGCCACCAACTCCTTTTCACAGCGAAGAAGTTGTTTATCTTACCTCTGGTATTGAAGCAGGTAAAATAGGTCTGTAAGTCAAACATTAAATGTGAGAAATCAAAAAGAACTTTATTTTCAGACAATTCTTTGGAACACATGTAATCTCATCATTTATTAAAGAGAAAAAGAAATCTGCATGCAGATGAGGTGAGCATGTTTGTTTATTATTACATAAAGAACTAAATCTTGACTGAATAGTTTATTCTGTGGAATACACAGGGGTTTTAATGTTTTTTTAGAATTGATGGGTAGTTTGATTTCATAATTGTCAAGGCTGTGAACCTGCTTTACATTAATAGGGAGTACAAAATAGAAGGAGGATGTTTAGGGCTATTTTCAAACATTGCAAACATTGTCCAAGTTCTATATCTTAATCCTAAGACAAAACTTATTGAAGAATTTTTAAATGAAACTCAGGTGAGCATACCAAGCAGCATTTTTTTTTTGAGACAGGGTTTCTCTGTGTAACCCTGGCTGGCTGTCCTGGAACTAGCTCTGTCGACCAGGCTGGTCTGAAACTCATAGCTACACCTGCTTCTGCCTCCCAAGTGCTGGGATTAAAGGCGTGCAAGTGACATTTAAAAAAACCAGATGTTCTAACACAATACAGTCAAGGGCAGGCTAGTTCAATACTTGGATATTGTGGGATGATGGTGGGAAAAAGAATTAAAAGCCTTTGTTTTGCATGACTAAACAATTGTGTTTCTGTAAGAGCAGAAAACTGTGTGTATGGTAAAAACCTTGCAAGGTCTGACACACAGTCTGAAGTGTGAGATGAATGATTACAGGACTTGTTTGGTGGCACTGTGTGGCTATTGACACATGCAGTGCAAAGTGCCCACTCATGTTTTCAGAACCAACACTGCAGCGGGATCGTCGAACACAGCGTGGGCAAGCACTGGCAGAAACACTCCAGGCTCGCTGTTTTTTGTTTCGAATTATTATTATTATTTTCTTTCTTGTCATCATATCCAGATACTTTGTATTGTTTCTAAAATTCTTGCAAGCCCCAAATTCAATGACATGGTCCCATCTTATGACTAATATTTTTTATGACTAATAATTTAAGAGAGCTTTTTGCATTGTTTTTTTTTTTAATTCCTATAATCACCTTGTGAAGTAGCACTTGCTCTGAGCCAGAGCAAAGCATTGTGTATGTGGGACATCCCCTGAAGACTTTGTTCTTCTGCCTCAACTCTTGCACAGGGCAAGGAGTGGTGTTAGCTAAACAAATCCCTTCCATCCGGCTTGTCCACTGTGTCTGCCTTGGGATGCCTTCTTGTCCCTCCAGTAGAGTGTCCTGCTGAGTTCAGAGTGGCTCCTTCTGCGGAAGACAGGGACGTGGTCCTTCCAGAGAGGAAGCACCTGTTTCCTGATCCATTGGCAGCAGCACCCAGCCCTTCCCACTGGGCTGTTAGGAGGACTCTACAGTGGTTTCCCAAACCTGAGACAATGTGGGCATATTGTTGTTGCTGTTTATAGGCCCCATTATGTAGAGAAAGGTATCCCCTTGTAGGTTCAGAGACCCCTAGATTATATATCTCCTGCAGAAGTTGAAATTATACTTTCAATTTTGTTCAGAGAGTTGGCATTTTGCATTCCCTAGTTTTATTTTTCTTTCCTCTGTTTGTAATGCATTTGAGGAGGGAGCCAAGTTTCGTGGGGGCTCTTGCTTATGCAGCTTGGAATACCTGCTCTATGACAAACATCTAAAATAACAATATGGAATTATGTATAGATATGAAAGCTCACCTAGAAAAACCAGAAGCATGGGATATTGAAACGGGCTTTTACTGGGTTGTGGTGCTTTCATATGACACGTTTAGTCTTGGTTCTTCCTTCTGTATAGGTGAGGAATGGTCAAGAGCCAGTGCCTTCCTATGGGGAAGAGGGAGACACTTTCGCTCCTGGGCCCACCAGTATTTTCTGCACTGTGCATAGATAGCATAGAGGGCTTTGTCAACACTGTGGTCAACTCTGCTGTGTGGTGTCAGCGTAGGGGTGAGTGCAGAAAGAGAGAGGAGTCACCCTGCTGAGTGGGCATTCCTTCTAAACATAAATTGAGTGGGTAGCTCATGGAAGAGGCCTTGTTACTTGCCATGTCCCCTCTTACTTCCTCACCTACTCCTGCCTTTCTTCTTTCTTTCCTCCTCCCTCTCAGCAAGCTTTTTCTTTCTAAGACAACGCACTGCACAGCTGACTTTGCATTCACTATTTTCCACCTCAGCTTTCAAAGGGGTAGGTGACCGTCATGCGCTGTGCCTATTGGATCTGGATTTTGCTAGCTGAGTTTAAAACTCCGAGGACACATCTGTAGAAGGGATTCTGGGAGTAAGTGAACATAAGTAACCTTAGTCTGAGAGCCATCTGTGAGGCAGTCATGAAAACCATGTGAAAGATTGGTTCACAGAGGAAGAACAAACCAAAACAAATCATTCTGGCCTTTAAAAGACCGACAAGCATGGCCACACAGCCCTATCAGAAGACCTTCTATATCAAACAGCAGGTCACAACTGATGCTCAGTGCATGCATCTTTAAGGCAATCATCTTAAAACAAACAAACAAACAAAATGGCTGGATTGCATACCAATTGGATTGGATTCCCTGGATTTTTTGGTATTGTAAATCATGTCTATGTTCCATGTTCGAGCTCATAAAAATATTTCTTTCCTACTGGATTTGCTCAGCTTTGGACACAAACAGTGAGCAAACTTTTATGGAAGAAGAACAGTGAGGGATGTCAAATCCCATGGACCAGTGAGAGATGTCAAAACCCATGAACCAGTGATGGATGCTGGATCCCATGGACCAGTGAGGGATGCCAGATTCCATGAACCAGTGGAGAATATCATATCCCATGGACTGGTGAGGAATGTCAAATTCCATGGAGAACCTGCAGAGGATGCTGGAAGAGAAGAGTGATGATCAGGGAATGAGCAAGGTCAGTGGACCTGTCTTTCCTCTTGTAGAGCTGGAGAACAGAACTGCAGCTTTGACCCTTCCCTGAGTCTTATTCTGCCCCAGGCATTTAGAATAGGTCTATTTCTTATGCACTCCTCTGTCCTAAACTCTTGGGCTTTACTTGAACTCATTGTCATCCCCATCCTATTTTGAGCTCCCGCCCCTCATTCAGCTGTGTTGCCCTGGGCTTCACATTCTCCTGAATCCTGCATTTGTCACTGGCATTAATAGTGGCAGGCTGCATTTTATTCTCTAACTACACAGAGGCAGAAAGTACCTGTGTGTCCTTCACCACAGAATGTATTTTTAGATGACTCGCAGATGTGGCTTCTCTTTCTTTTTTTTTTTTTCCCCTTCCTCAAACTGCTAGATTTATTCTTGGAAGCAGCCCCCTGCTGCTGACTTTATTTCTCTTCTTGGCTGTGTTTAAGGAGGGCTGCTGTTCAGAGTCTCTTGTTATCTGCTTAAGGATGAGGAAGGCCATGCAGTGCAGCTCTGAGGATGAACACTGAGTTCATGTAGAAAGCCCTTTGTGCAGCACTAGTTTGCTCTGGGTGAGGATTTTTTTTTTCTTTCTTTGATGAATTCGAGTCTCTACATGAGCCTTCTAGGTGGGGATTGAAGGATCTTTCCTTAGTTTGCTGGGTCATTTATTTTGAGACTAAGTTTCATGTAGCCCAGGCTGGCCTCAAACTCTAAGCTATATATGTGGTCTAGAATGACCTTGCATCCCAAGCCTTTTTTGGATTTTCTGGTATTGTAAATCACGTCTGTGTCCTGTGTTCAAGCTTATAAGAAATGCGTACTTTCCTACGGCATTTGCTCAGCTTTGGGTACAAGAAGTGAGCAAGTTTTAATGGAAGCAGACTAGTGAGGGATGTCAAATCCCATGGACCAGTAAGAGATACCAGATGCCACTGACCGGTAATGATGTCAGATTCTCCTGCCTCCATCTCTTGAATGCTAGGATTGCAGGCATAGGATACCATATCTGTTTTATGTGGTAATGGGGATTGTTGCCAGGGGTTTGTTCAACTGAGCCCCTTGGATATAGGATCTTAAACTAAACACCTCCATCCAGGATCTCAGTTCATTACTCCCTGAATAAAATGACTTGGATGGCCAGGTAGCTAACTTTGTATAATAAAGCCTTCATTATTTAACTGTCCCCAGGTCCCAGGCCTTCATGGACATGTACTCTGCACCCCGCATCTGTTCCTCCTCCCCTGAAACAGGCCACCCAGATCTGTGATTTCTTTGTACAAGTGGGACCCTCTTGCTCCATTTCAGTTTCTAGTGCATTGGCATCTCCTGCCACCCTTTTGTATTCTAGTCTTCTGTAGGCATGAAGTGAAGCCCTGAGTGAACGTGTATGGCTGACTGTGACGCCAATGCCTCCCCTACGATGGGAATCTTTCCCAGGGTGGGGATTTGGGGACGGCAAGCCTTCCTTTGGCTGAAGCATGAATGTCAATAGAGTATGCAGAAAGTGTCCACCGTTGCTTTATTCCCTTCAGAGCTTTACAACCTGAAGACTATTCCCTAATAGAGATTGCTCCTATCAGGAGTAGCCAAGCCTACCTTCTTGTTCAGCTGTGTGCCATAATTCCTTCCTCTCCTTGTTCAGACGGATGTAATGGCCCCACCTCCCTCTTCAACTGCATGTAATAAACACAGTGAGCTTCTGAATACTGTGGTTCTCCATCTGGGAGCCTAGACCACTTGACCCCCACTTGTGTGTGTATGTGTGTGTGTGTGTGTGTGTGTGTGTGTGTGTGTAGTTTCTTCAGTGTATGTCATTTCTTCATTTCCTCATCATCTATAGTCAGGTCCCTGAGCCTAAGCCATGCAATGATACCTCCTTCCACTTTCCTCTGGAGCATCATCAAAATTAATTTTAATGATGCTCATGTTTACATTCCTCAGTTGACTATGAGTTCTATGGAAGATAGTTCTGGGATCTTATTTTCATTAGTAAACTCTCAGGATAAGTGTGGCAAGCAGACGGATAAGAAGAATTGTTCTAGAAGGATAATTTTCCCTTGGACACAGAAGACTGGTAGTTGAAACACACACACACACACACACACACACACACACACATACACACACACACACACACACACACACACACACACACACACACACACAC
>NW_026596040.1:8956370-8970749 GCF_907164565.1 Psammomys obesus
CACACACACACACACACACACACACACACACACACACACACACACACCACACCAAAACAAAACAAAACAAAACAAAACCAGGCAAGGGTCCTATAGGTTTGGGTGTTTCACAAGGGACTTAGACCTTCTGTCCTTGACCAGCTCTCTGCTGCCCGAGGGTGCCAGAGTTTTTTGGAGGCTCTTCATGCACCTCCTGATGACCTGCTAGCTAAAGACAGCTATGTATCAGTGAGCTCTATGTCTGTCTCTGTCTCTCTGTCTCTGTTTCTCTGCCTCTGTCTCCTTCTCTCTGTGTATATGTGTGTGTGATGGAAATTTATAGGTAAGCTGGAATAATTATACTATAGAAATCTTCCTTCCATGTGTTACCTTATCTCCTTCTTGCCTTTTGCCTCTGACAGGAGTTTTAGAATATCGGTAGGGCCTTTCATATCCATGCTTTCCACTGAAAGCTGTGTGACATCCTTTTGGAAGCAGGTGGAGGTTAAATAATAAATGAGATGAACATGTGATATGGCACTCTAATGATCCTTCACTGCCTGCCACAGCAGCAACTTCTCCTTTTCATGGCTGTGTATTCCTGCTCCCCTGCTCCCTCCTCCCACCGCAGATGCACATCCTGAATTCTGGGTCACATTTAGGAGTTGACAAAGTTTGTTTCTTTTTATAGAAGCCCAGATGAGACCCAGAAAGGGAATCTTCACTTATGCCCCTTTTCAGGATCTCTTGCACATGTTGGGATCTAGTTCTGTGCAAGCAATAATTTTACCTATGCTGTGGACAGATCATGCCCTAATACCTGCCAGGTACTTTAAGACTCTTAGATAGGATGCTGGAAAAGCAGGGTAATTAGAAATATCTTGAGACTCAAAGTAACTAGAAACATCCGATCTCTTGCCTCAAAATTTTATATGCATTTCAAGTGGATCCTGAACATGAGTTTAAAACATCTTTTTTATGGACTGGCTTAAGGGAGATGCTGTCTATAGGTAAGTAACTACGTGACAAATCCAGGATGATCAAAAGAAAGAGCATGGCAGCTTGCATTTCCTTGCTTGTTAACGATTACAGTTTTTAAGAGCATAGTATTGCCATAAATGCACCTATTGATCAGTCGATGGAATAATAAGGGGGGAAAGGACGTAAGACATCTTTTAAAAACATTTAAGACACCTGATGATCTACTTTAGGAGTCACACAGAGGAGCAAAACAAGAGTAGTTTCCAACAGGTTTTATCCCCAGGGGTCATTTGAATGTTTGTCCTGAACAATATTTTTATAGTCACAACTTGGATGCAGGTGCTACTGAACTTGGTAAACAGAGACGACTGAATGCTGCTAACATTTTGTAATGTGCAGGATACATAACAAAGATTCAGCTACTTCCAATGTCAATAACACTGAGTTTAAGACGCCGCGAGATAAGCGACTGAGGATGGGATGTAGACCTTGCTCAGAAATGAGATCTCATGGACGTGGTGTTAGGGTCTGAGCCAGCAGAGATCAGTCTGGCCCACAGTCAGTAACCGGGATCTGGAGCTGCGAGAAAGAGGACATTGGGAGAAACAGAAACATGGAGCCAAATCTGTCCTCTCACCCTCCACCCTCGAGGCTGTGGGGGAGCTGTAGGTGACGCTGGGTGACACAGATGCCAGTGTGCCGCAGGCTTGGTACTCAGACAAGGAGCGGCAGGCCTGGGTGCTGTCCCAGCCAGAAGCCCACAGGAGCTGGCACAGCACCTTGCACCCTGTAGTGACCTTCAAAGCACAGCTGTGTCGTGACCAACTTCCAGATTTTTCCTGAACTGTTTCTTCCTGGAACCACACAGAGAAGAGGATTTTGGAAAGGGGAGTTGTAGCTCAGCTGTGGTGACAGAGGTCAAAGTCACCACATGGGTGCTACAAGCCAGTGGGGAAAAGACTCACACAATACACAGGGTTAGAACAACTTGTGTGTATGGAGAAGAGGTGACAACGACAAACTTGAATAAAATTGAGATTAAAAAAAAAAAGAAGAAGAAAGTCAATGAAGAAAAAAAAGAGGAAATTCTCCTTTTGTTTTCCAAAGTTAATGTAAACTTGTTTTTCTTGATTAATACTGAAGAATGTGAAACTAAAATGATAAGCCTTTTCACCCTCCCCCCCACCCCCAAGACTGGCCATACTTAAAGACATAAAGGCCCTGCATGGGACATCAGGACAAAAGAAGAGTAATTTTACTTGTTATTGATATTACTGTAAAGCATAGGACTGAATAACGTGATCTGACTTCAGAGGCCTTAGCATCTGAAGAAACGTGTCTGTCTTAGAGCTGTTCTTACAGGAGACACATTCATAGGGCCTCGACTTTCACTTCCATACATCTGCTCTTTCTTAGGGGGATAGCTCTAAGCTACCCATGAAGGCCAACCTCGGTTACCAGCTTCACATATCTGGGAGATGGGAGCCTCGCTTAAAGAATTGCCTCAGTCAGATTAGTCTATGGGGTAGCTTCTTGATTGTTAGTTGATATAGAAGGCAATTGCACATACCTGTGAAGGACTATTCAGATCAGCTGAGGTGGGAAGACCCACCCTGCAGATAGACTTGTCATTTCCTGTCTTGATTACTTTGGCTGTGACAAAAACACCCTGACTAAGGCGACCTCTAGAAGAAAGCATTTAATTAGGGGCTCGGTGGTTCCAGAGGGCTAGAGCAGTAGCTGAGAGCTCACCTCTGATACACAAGCAGGGGCAAAGGAAGAGGGGGAGGAACAGGGCTCTAACTGGGAAGAGGATGGGCTACGGAAACCTCAAAGCCCACCCCTGGGGGCTTACCTCTTCCAACAAGGCCACAGCTCCTGAGAAGGAGCATCTGCCTCTCTCTTTCTGTCACCCAGGCTTTCTTACCATCATGTACCTTGAACAGTACACCAAAATAAACCTTTTCTCTCTTAAGTTGCATCTATCAAGGAATTTTATTACAATAACAGAAAAACTCACAATGATACCCATCAACAGAATAGTATTTCCATAGCTAATTCCTGCTCATCTTTTTTTTGTGTGTGTGCCTGGAAATGTTTTATTTTTTATTTATTTTATTTTATTAATTACACTTTATTCACTTTGTATCCTCCCATAAGCCCCTCCCTCTTCCCCTCCCGATCCCACCCTCCTTCCCCCTTCTTCATGAATGCCCCTCCCCACGTCCACTGATAGGGGAGGTCCTCCTCTCCTTCCTTCTGATCTTAGTCTATCAGATCTCATCAGGAGTGGCTGCATTGTCATCTTCTGTGGCCTGGTAAGGCTGATCCCCCCTCAGGGGAAGGTGATCAAAGAGCAGGCCAATCAGATTATGTCAGAGGCAGTCCCTCTTCCCATTACTATGTAACCCACTTGGACACAAAACTGCCATGGGCTACATCTGTGCAGGGGTTCTAGGTTATCTCCATGCCTGGTACTTGGTTGGAGTATGAGTCTCTGGGAAGACCCCTGTGTTCAAATTTTCTGGTTCCGTTGCTCTCCTTGTGGGGTTCCTGTCCTCTCCAGATCTTATTATTTCCCACTTCTTACATAAGATTCCATGTACTCTGCCCAACAGTTGGCCATAAGTCTCAGCATCTGCTTTGATAGTCTGCAGGGCAGAGCCTTTCAGAGGCGCTCTGTGGCAGGTTTCTAGGTTGTTTTCTGTTTTCTTCTTCTGATGTCCATCCTCTTTGCCTTTTGGGATGGAGATTGAGTGTTTTAGTCAGGGTCCTCTCTCTTGATTAGTTTCTTTAGATGTTCAGATTTTAGTAGGTTTATCCTATATTACATGTCTATATGAGTGAGTATATACCGTGTGTGTCTTTCTGCTTCTGGGACAGCTCACTCAGGATGATCCTTTCCAGGTCCCACCATTTACCTGCTCATCTTTTAAGGTACAAGTTGGGAACACTTCCAAGTAACCTTGTATGTGTGAGTATGTGTGTGTGTGTACAAGTTTGTACATGTGCACATACTGTCTTTGGAGGCCAGAAGTTGATGCTACGTGTCTTCATCAATCACTTTCCACCTCAGTTTTAAGTTATTTCATTTTCTGTTAGAGTGGAGGGGTGTGAATGATGCAGATTTGCATGACTGTAGGCACATGTGTACCATGGTGGAGTTTGGAGGTGAGAGGATAACTTTGGAGAGTTAATTCTCTCCTTCCACTGAACTTTCTGGCGATAGAACTCAGGACTCTCACTGAGCAGGAATCCCTCAATTTGCCTAGACTGGTTGCCCAGTAAACCCATTTTGATAAGAGATCTTATCAACTCTGCCATGCCACCATGCTTGACCTTTTTTTTTTTTTTTTTTATCAGTGCCAAGGATCCAAATTTAGGTACTCATGCTTGTTTGGCAATTATTTTACTGGCTAAGGAATCTTCCCACCCCTAAAGATGTTTTCTTAAGCTCCATGCAGGCCCACAGGCTGTGGAGGAACCCTCTTCTAGCTGTGAGTCACAGGCGAGTGTACCGTCTACTGTGGCGTGCTCATCTTTTGACTTGTTCGTTTTCTCCAGCCCCTTGAACGGCCCATGAAGTATGACCTGCGGAATGTTTGCTGACTAAATGAATCAATTTCAAATTTCTCTAGCAGTCATTTTCTGGAAAACACACTTGTTTGTTTTGACCACTAGAATTCTGCTACCATCCCTGTGATCCTAACATCAAAACGAGAGCGAGGATGAGCCAAGAGGAACGCTGCTTTATTAAAACTCCATTTCCTACCGGCTGCACGCAGGCATCCCACATTCCCTCATCTATGAATACAATTTGTGTGTTGAGATTATTTTCCCCCTTACTTGACAGCTGGTATCCTGATATTCTGGGAAAATGTATTTTAATTTTACCATTAAAGCATAAAATTACACGGAACACCTATTGAGCCACATTAGCCTCGTAGAATGTCATGTTTGTTTAAACACATTCAGGTCCTAGAGACTGCTTACTGTACTGTCACTCAGCCTAATGGTCTTACACACCACGTCTAGATAGGAGAGCACGCTCAGTGAGTTTGTATGCATAGCCAGAACCTTCAGGACAACTGAGACACACCTAAGTGTGCTAGAATCCCTGGATCTTGTCAATATTCCCAGAGGTTAGCCTCTGATCACCTGGAAAGGCAAGATGGAGGAAATTGCCCATTGATGTGAAGAAATAGAGACAGAAAATGTGAGTGATTTTCTCCAGCTACTTAAGTTAACTCTAGCATCCAACCATACTCCCTCTTGTGCCCTAGGACGGCACCTGTCCACATACAGGCTGAAAATAAACCGTGATCTGCTCAAGCTTGAAGGCTGCTAGCCCTCCAGGGCACACCAGCTACAGACCCGGGGCTCCAGTCCACACTGTCAAGGCTGAAAGGTATTCCCTGGCCAGTCTCTGCTAAGTGCTTGGTTCATGGTGGACTGCACTTTGAACACTTAGCTTGCCTTCCTGAGGGGGCCACTTCAGACCTGCAAGCAGAGGGACTCAGGCAGTGGCAATCTCCCAGGATGACCCAGCTGAATAAGGTCGAATGTAGCCCTGCCTCTTTAGGCCATGGGCTCCTACAAAAATCCCCACTGCTGGTTTTACCACCTTGCAAGCCTGTGTGCACACTCCTCCTCAAACTGTGAGTATCCCCAGTTCTTCCCTGGAATGTGGAGATGTACCATGTCCAGATGCACAGAAGCTTCCAGCTGTGAAGCTTGGGCCTGGGCTTTCAAGGGCTCATGCATTAGGTGTGATGTGTTCAGCAGGAGTGTGTATATCCGGGACCCTTTACATGCTGGGCAAGAGCCCTAACCCCTGCCCTCTTTTCAGACTGAGAAGAGCAGGGAGGACAGCCTCATCGCTTCTCCATCTTTTCCATAGGCTGCTTCTGAAATGGAATCCCCCATCTTTGGATGAAGGGTCTTACATTCATTTAAATTCAGTTTAGCCCACAGTAAAACCATGTGGGCTGAGAACTGGGGTCCTGCCCTGCCAGGTCCTTTAGCAGAAGCTTGTGTGTGTCAGCAAGCTTTCGTCGCTTTGGCATTTCTTAGTTCCTAGCCTTGTTCTGCACAATTCCTCATATGGTGTCTCCCTATAAAGCTTGCTAAATGTATATTAATGACTACAATGGATGCCATGCCAATAATCTCCCATTAAGGCCCTGAATGCAAAAGAACTGGTGTTGTCGTCAAATGAAACATGTTTCTTCTCAGTATCTTGTTCATGCAGTCTTGCTGCCCAGACAGAAAGAAAAATAGGAGAAGCCAAGGAGATGGCTCATCGGATAAAATAGTGGTTGTGTAAGCACCAGGACCTGAGCTCAGATTCCTTGTGGAAAAGCCAAGTGTGGCAGTGCACTTGTGACCCCAGTGCTGGGGTGGAGACGGGGATCCCCAGAGCCTGCTGGCCAGCCATTTCAGCCAGTCTGTGAACAGTGAGCTCCGGCATTGACACTGTTATAAAAAAAATGGTGGAGATAGAGGTGGGTACCTTAGACTTCTGTCTGCCATTTTTACACACACACTCACACACATCTGCATACTCACGCAAACCTACTCGTACACACTGTCACAAACACTCACCCTCTCACACTTTCTATCATGCACGTGCTCTCTCACACACACTCTTTCTTTCACACACGCTCACATACATGCATACCCACACACACCCTCACACATAAACGCACACGCACTCTCGCACCCACGTGCAAATGCGCACATCCCCTCACCCTCTCACACACGCACTCACTCATACTCTCCCCCACACACAGGGGGCAGCCTCTGTCACCATCCTTCCCCTCCGCCAGTGTGTTTCTCTGAGTCCCAGGGCTGGTGACGGGTAAGAACACAGAGCAAGGGCCATCTTTCCCTCACTCCCCACAAAGTCCCAAGACTTCCTGAGAACATCCTTTTGCTTTCCATCCCAAGTTTTTTTTTGAAAAAGTGAAACTTGAAGCTTTGATTCCCTATTTATTTTAAAATCAAATTTAATTCCTTCCCACACAGTCCAGATGTTCCCCCAGACTTTGCAGGGTTTCCTTTCCACGCCAGTTAGGATGGAGGAAATCAGGACCACAGACGTGTCATCCTAACATCCTGCTCCTTAAAAGGTCCCTAGGGAGCAGCTTCTCCCACCCGAGCCCGAGCTGCCCTGCCACCCCTACCCCTTGCACGTGGACTCAGAACGTGCATAAGTTAATTCAGGCACCTCCCTGTCAGCCTGCATATGCCGGCACATCACAGGGCTGGATGGAGAGCCAAATCAGAAATAAAGTTTAAATAAATGGTATTTACAGACCTGGAGGCAGATCACTTTAGACGTGATTTTTTTTTTTTTTTTTTTTTTTTTTTTTTTTTAGAGTTGGGTTGACTTCTTCCACCTTGAATTCTTGAGGTTTGAGGATTTTTTTTTTTTTTAATCGTAGAGCAAAATGGTGTAAGTTTATCTTAATGTCTTACTTCCAACTGTTTCAGAGGGCAATGGAGGTGCTCCTCTAATTTCTTTCTGTAGAACGGGCAGTCAGTTAATGAAAGGAAACCTGGGCTTTTAGAAGAGTCTACTCTGTCCATCCAGCTTCCCTCTGCTGAGAGAGGAACATGCAGATGTTAAACACTGCTGAAAAAAAAAAAAATTAAGAGGAGCCCTGGTCCTTGAACCACCTCTAGGAGATGTGGTATTACATTTTTCTGTGTTTCCAAGGAAACCAGTTCGGGGTAAAAATGTATTCTTTGTCTTCTGCTCTTTCCAAAATTGTTTGAGCCATCATATCTCATGAAAGGTTGCTTCACAGGCAATTTGAACAGCATTTAAAAAAAAAAAAAAAAAAGCTTAATCTGCAGTTTGCTACAGTGAAGGTGATATACCTTTATGGGAGGTTGAATGTTTCAGATTGTATCTGCTGCAAACGGACGAGATTATGCTATTATTGCTGGATTGGCCGTGAAATCAAATCTGGTTGTCTTTTCCCCTTGCAAATTACAAGTCAACCCCACCTCCCTCCTCTGCAGTACACCTAGGTTGCTTTTAAAATTTTGGGAGATTCTTATCCCTGCTTCTGTGGCAGAGCACCAACAAACCCCCTCTCTCAGCCCCCAGCCCTCTCTCCTAGTCAGCTAAGATCTGTCAGCCCACAAACGATGAGCTGATGCACCTGCGATGCCGCTCGGGTCAGAATGCCCCCGATGCGGGCTCTGCAGGTGTGGGTCAGTTCCGATCCACTGCTGTGCGGGTTCTCTTGTCATTTTCTCTTTTTGTGGGAGTGACTTGGGACCTGAAGTCACCCACTGGATTGGGGAATGTGGCGGGGGTCAAGTGTGAGGGTATTAGAAGGTCTTGTTGTTTTGTCTGAAGCACTTGAAATTTCGGCCCCTAGCTTCATGGCAGACGCTGAAGCCCTTGGGCTGCGCAGCTCGGCAGGACTGACGTGGGTGTGCACGTACGGGCTAGCTGCAGGACCGGCTGCACTGTTGCCGGCTTGTGCTGTTGGAAGAGAGCTGCTGAGGGATTAGTCTGGCTCCCATCCCTCATGTCGTTAATCACTGGTTCCTACCGTGGAGGCTGTCTCTTGGTTTCTGCTCGTCACTCTTGATCATGTTAAAAAGGGTCCCCATCCCACCTACTGAGACATGATGACTGAGAGCCTTGGTTACGGGGTCAGCCAAATGCACACTCCAGATCCAGTAATTACTACCTTGGTGTGTGCGGGAAAATCCTTTAAATTTCCATTCTAGAGTTGCTTTATGTGCCAAGTGGGAATAACACAGGCTACCCACCTGATAGGATTCATGTGAGGATCAAATAGCCCTGCTATCCAGAAAACGCCGAGGCCAGTGCAGGAACAGTGGATGTGATTTGGCCTCAGCTATCATTACGTCGACAGCAACCACCAACAGTCACTTTTTCTCTGTGGTGCGTGGAGACTCAACGCCTACTGTCGGCTAATGAGCTATCCATTTAGCCAATGATTACTGAGCACCCACAGCTTGCTAGGCTCAGTGCAGGCTTGTAAACGTGGGAAATAGACAATCATGGCTCTTGATATGTTTATAGCACGGGGGTGAGCAAAGCTTTGTGATGGACCACAGAAACTTCCAGGCAGAGGGTACTCTGAGAGTTAGGAGTACGCTGCAGCTGAGGGGTGCAGGCAAGGCTTGCTGGGGACACCCCTAAGCTAAGTGCCTGTGCACAGTGTGCCCTGGTTGGCTGCTGTATCTTCACAACGTACAGTAAGATTTGTATGAGTTTACATACATACGAGGGGTGGCTTCTCACAGTATCCATTTCCCTTCGTTAATTAAAAATTTCATTTAAAATAATTAATCAGTATTTAATTTATGTCCAGTGTATGCTTGTTTGATATGCAATATGACTATTCGATATATATATATATATATATATATATATATATATATATATATATATAGTAGTGATTACTACAGTAGAATTAATTAACATACATATCATGCCCAGGCTGTACATTAGAGCCCCACAGTTTGTTCATTATATAACTAAAAGTTTGAACCCTTTGACCCGCATTTGTCTATTTGCGCTCCACTCTAGTTCCTGGCAACTATCATTCTGCCTCCCTCTTTCTGTGAGTCAACTTTGTGTATATTCCACACATTGATAAGACGATCTAGTCACTCTTCGCTGCTTTATTTCACTTAACATAATGTATTTTCAATTCACCCATGTTGTTCTAAACGATAATATTCCCCTCTATTGTGGCTTAATAGAATTCTTCTGCTAGGGTGTGCATGGCACTTTCTTTTATCTTTTCATCCTTGGATATTGTCATCATACAGATTTCATGTCCTTCAGGTATGTACTCAGTCCTGGGGTTTATGGATTATATGATAATTTTATTCCAAAATTTGAGAAAGTCCAAGCACTCAGGGAGGCAGAGGCAGGCAGATTGCCATGAGTTCTAGGGCAGCCTGATCTACAGAGTGAGTTCCAGGATAGCCAAGGCTATACAGAGAAACCCTGTGTCAAATAAATAAATAAATAAACAAATAAATAACTAAATAAATAAGAATTGAAAAAGCTCCATATTATTTCTCAAAATAACTTTCCAGTGTTTCCAGCAATTTACAAGAGCCCCACCCCTGCTTCTCACAAAGCTTGTCTTTTTTTTTTTTTTTAATAGTCAATATCCCAGCATGTATGATGTAATGTCTCACTGTGGTTTTGAGTTCCATTTTCTGGTATTTACAGAAGCTGATCACATTTTGTACATCAACTGGGCACTTGTTTGTCTTCTTTGGGAGGTCTATTCAAGTCCTTCGCCTGTTTTTAACCAGGTTGTTTCCTTTTCTCCACCAAATTTTGTGAATTCCTTATGTATTTTGAATTTTAATGCCCCATTAGATATATGATTTGCAAATACTATTTCAATCCTTCATCTATAAATTGATTTTTCCTTGTGTTGTTTGATTCCTTGCTACGGAAGCTTCTTAGTTTGATGGAGTTTCACTTACATATTTTGCTTTTGTTGCCCAAGCTTTATTAAAAATAAAACTACTGTTAACACTAACGTCAAGGGGCTGTTTCCCTCTAGTTTTATAGCTTCTGATTCTGCAATCAAAATGTTTCATTACCAGTGCTTTAAAAAATATTACATACCATTGAATTTCAGCACAACATCTGTGTTTTTTTTTACTTTAACCTATCAACTTGATACAACCTAGACTCATCTGGGAGGAGACTTTTTGAGAGGAATTTTCCAGATCAACTTGGCCTGCGTGCATATCTGTGGGAGGATTTCTTGATTGCTGATTGAGGATGCAAGACCCTCTCCCGTAAGTGGATGGTAGAAAAAGCTAGCTGAGTGCTAAGCAAGGAAGGCTGTGCACGTTACCTCTTTGCACTGGACCCTGGATGTGATGTCACTAGCTGTTTGTAAGCTAAATAAACTCCCTTCTCTCCTAAAATGCTTTTCATCTTCTATCACAGAAACAGAAGTGAGGCTAGAACAACCTGAAACCTGTATTTTGGCATCTCCCTTGATGTTCAGTGTAGCCCTGGAATACACAACCCTGTATGGTGGTAATGAGGGCTTTTGGGGCCACATTTTGAATAAGAATGAACCTTTTATAAGTGCATATATTTGGATGTTTAGTCATCAGGGAGTGACACTACTTAGGATTCGGAGGTGTGGCCTTGTTGAGGTAGGTATGGCCTTGTTGGATGAAGTGCGTCACTGGAGGTGAGCTTTGAGCTTTCAAAAGCCCAATCCAGGTCCACTGGCTCTCACTATTCCTCCTGGCTGCAGACCCAGCACCCTGTCTGCCTGCATTCCTCCATGCTCCTTGCCATGAAGAAAATGGACTACATCTCTCAAACTGTAAGCAAGCCACAATTAAATGCTTTTCTCTATAATATTTGCTTTGGTCATGGTGTCTCTTCATAGCAATAGAACATTGACTAAGGCAGAAGTTGGTACCAATGAGTCGGGTATTGCTGTGACAGGCCTGACCATGCTGCTTGCCGGCAGAATGTGGACTTTGTGACTTCGGGTTAGGAAAGCAGTTGAGTGCTTAATGTGCCACACTCAAAGAAGTGTGAAAGACAGCGGTGCTGAGCGCATGTCGATCATGACAGCCTAGCTCAAGGCGTTTCACAGGAGAAGAATATTAAGAAGTGGCCCTGGGACCATATTTTGGCAAAGAATGTGGATGCTTTCTTCCATTGTCCAAAATTAATCTACCTGAGGCTAAATCGAAGAGTTTTGGATTAATGGCTTTGGCAGAGGAGATTTCAATACAGCCTAATAACTGTGACACGTGGTTATTAGTGGCCACACTTATACAGATATATTTTAAAAAGGAGCAAGAGAAATACAAAATACACAGTTGCAGAAGAAAAGGAACATTAGAAAGTATAATAGAGCTAAATCCAGTGCTAAATGGAATAAAGAGAGTGGTGACCTCACAGCAAGATCTCACCCAGCCAAGCTTACAGCTTGTGAAAAGGAATAAAAAAGAAGGTTAAGCAGTGAAGGAAACCAGTGGAAACAAAGCTGATACAAATGTATTTGAGTGAGGAGTCCACATTACATCACGAACAAGCAGCAGCTTTTGGCAGTTTCAGCCACCTGGTTCTGGTTTTAGAGTCAAGAAAGGGGTTATAGAATGTCCATCTACAGTTAAAGAAAGCTGCTGAAGCCAGGCATGTGTCAGAGGTGTTCTTCCATGGATGACCAGAGAAGCCATTGTGTGAAGCTGTGAAAGAGAAGCCTGGATTTTGTTGGTGACCCCAAGACGTTGGAGATGCCAGTCATGAGATACCTGCCAAGGAAAGCTGCTAAGAAGGAGTGGACCCCCCCCAAAAAAAAAAAAAAAAAGAAGTGTGTTGCAGTCAACAAAACTGAAAAGAGCTGGAGATTTGAAGAGTATGTTGACATTAGACATGGAGATGTAGAATTTAGAGTTTTTCCTGCTAGGTTTTGGTCTTGCTTCGGTCCAGCATTTTCTTACTATGTTTCCTTTCCTCCCTTTTGGGAAGGCAATTTATAGTCTGTGCCATTGTATGTTGGAAGTATGTAATCTGTTTTTTAATTTTACAGGGGTTACAGTCAAGAGATAGTCGAGTCTCTGAAGTCACTTTGAACTTTAGGCTTTTAAACAGGGTTGAGACTGTGATAGACTGTGGGGACTTTTGAAGTAGGACAAAATGCATTTTGAATTACGATATGGCTACGGGCCTATGAGGGAGTGGAATGTGGTGATTTGAATAAGAATGGCTCCCATAGGCTCATATATTTGAATGCTTAGTTATCAGCGAGTGGCACTACTTGAGAAGGATTAGGAGGAGTGGCCTTGTTGGAGGAAATGTGTCACTGGGGATGGGCTTTGAGGTTTCAAAAGCGCAGGGTAGACCCAGTGGACCCTGACTAATGCATACCCCTTCCTGTGGGATGTAAAGTGTTCCACTCCACCCTTGGGATCAGTCCTTACAATGACTGAGTATGTCCCCAACCACTTGCATCTTTTCCCGTTTGGCATAGCTACAGAAACTTAAGTTTGGAATCGGGGCTTACAAGCTGTCCTACGGACCTTGGTCCATAGGATGTACAGCTATTATATAAAAGGGAAATAAATTCCATTTCTTTTCTTTCTTTTTTTCTTCTTTTTTCTTTCCTCTGGGTTCTAGAATTACTTTCATTAGAAGTTAGCATTCGTTAGTATAGTATGGTCTCATCCAGTTAGATAATAATTTGTGTCTCCTGTCTTTCTCCCCAATATCTGCTACAAAGGTATGCTGCATTTATTCTTCTCTAAAATGAAGGTATTGAGTTCGGTCTTTTAATATTATGACATAATAATGACTAATATTTTTGGTATGACGCTTTAGAGTTTTTCCCCTGCAAGGAAAGTCATGGACTCTTGGGATATGAGAGAGAGACAGATTTAGGATGGGGTGAGTAGTTCTATCCAGGCCATTTTGCAGTAGAAAAATGAAGTACTTTAGGTCTGGGACATAACAGCACTGAAGATGCCCTAGGGATATCTATAGCTGTGAATATAATCAGTTTAAGGTTCAAGTCACCAAAATGGATTGGCAAGTGAAGATTACTGGGCATCATGACCTGGGGCATAGAGTATAAGCTTCCTGGCCCAAAGGCAGTGAGTGAATTTAAGATTATTTCCCAGAGAGATTTCTGGGTCCTCTCCTACTCAGTATGATAGGAAAGCTAACACAGTATGGTAGAGCCCTGGGCTGCAGAGGAGGTAGGTCTGTTTAGACCATTTGTGAATGGATGAAGAGAGCTACACTGAAGGATTTCTGCCCCTAGGCCACCATATGGACATCACATAGATGGCATGCCACAACAGTGAAGCAGAAACAGAACTTTTAGCCTTCTAGGCAGGGAGAGAGAGAAAGTGACTTATCATCAGTAAGATGGACGTCAAAGTCATTTAATTTGATGATGGAGAAGTCTGAGGGCTAGGATTCTCATTTTGTTAACCACAGTGGAAAAGGGTTTTGAGTTTTTCAAGTACTCTCTAAACCTTCACCTGATTTGACTTTTGCTCACTCCCATGCAATGGACAGGGAGGTGTCACTAAGTCTATTTTTCAGGAGAGAAAAGGAGGAGGCCAGAAATGTGGACTACTGTCCCAAACAGAGACCCAGAGAGAGCAGGTCCAGCTCTCTTCTCAGCTATCTTACACTGTGAAGGGAAAGTGCCAGCTACTAAATTAAGAATGATTGTTCTTAAGCCTTGGGGGTGGGCCTTGGAGCATTCCTTTCCCACAGCGCTTCCTACACCCACTTACATACATACATACACACACACACAAACACACACACACATACACATAAAGATACATACACTTGTGCAGACAAACACACACACACACACACACACACACACACACACACACACACACACA